>NW_022196894.1:29151064-29153606 GCF_008632895.1 Mastomys coucha | reverse complement strand
ATTTCTCTGCTCTATAGGAGCATGCTTGACTCCATTTTGGGACTAGGTTAAGAATTTTTATTCTACACTGGGATTAAAGGCGTGCACCACTACCGCCTGACAATTGTAATCATTTGAAGCTAATATTTCCCCCTTCTTTAAAACAATAAAGATGTTTTAAGACTTGTAAATTCCACCTTTTCTGTGAGAAAGGACATTTGGGGACTCATGGGCTTGGTAAATAAATTAGAAAAGCACACTCTGCCTCACCAGGAGGTTGTAGAGCCCTGGCAGTCAGGGTATCTTCCCCAGAACACAGTTATAGCCAATAAACAGATGTCTACAGGACCAGCCCGGGGATGCATCAGGAGGGACGATGTGAGGGACAACATCCTTGAGATGGACTCTCCCAGCTGTCATGCAGTTCCCGAGATGTTGCTGCAGGCTTCGGTGGTCCCTAGGCTGTACCCTTGTGTCTAATCTCATTTGTCTATCTTCCTAGCAGTTAGACTACTGGCTTCAGTTCTAGGCTCCCTCCATGGAGAGGCTGAAGAAGGAGCAGGTCATCTTCTGTATTCACCAGCTTTGGCTTTGTTAGAAATGTGTTGAATAGGAAACAGACTGCCTCAACTGACTTGCTCTAATTCCATGGTCTACCTTATTGCTTTCAGATTTCCAAAGGTTTTCTAGCCCAGGCAGCACTGGAGTAAATCTATCTACTTTTGTTCTTTCTGTGTACAGCTTAGTTATCCTACACAATTCTAGCTTCCTGTTGGCTTTTTTGAACTCAAAGCATGACTATCTTAAATTTTATACGAATATTAAATTAACATTCCCTATGCAAGCAAAACCTATAATCATTAATTCGGGTTATGTTTAAAATAGTGATTTCCATCTATGGCTGCACGTTGATAAAAATCACAGAAGCGTTATAGAAATTCCCCTTGCCGGAGGCCCACGCCTCAAAAATCTATTTTAATTGATTTGGAGTGGGGCCTGAGCATTGATTTTTCTTTTTTTTAAAGCTCCCTGCTGATTCTAATTGCAGCCAGGATTCAGAAGCATTGTTCTGAACATGTCTGAGGAGTGTGTTAATCTAGTTGAGAGGAAGACAGTCGGAATTGCCTGGCTTGTTTTGTCAGCTCTCAGCCCCAAATCTGGAGAGGAACAAAAGCCAAAATCACAGTGCAGTTATGTAAGGAGTGGGGGGCAAGCCACTTCTCAAACTGCATGTATATTTCATGCAGGGCAATAGAAAACAGTGATGTAGGAAGATCTGGCTGTGGAACTAACTACGGAACTGTAAAGCCCCAATGATATTAGGGAATAACCAGCCTGTGAGCAGAACAAGTAGGGGACAATATTAAAAAAAAAAAAAAAAAAAGAAGAAGAATTTTCATACTTAAACTGACCTGCACTGAAAACGCCCTCATGCCTCTACAAAACCAGCTCCTAATAAGCCCCATAACACAGATTTATGTTGCCTTGAAGGCAACATCACTCCAGTGAATTATGATGACTTAGAGAGGCAAATCCATCTCTCAGCCCCCCACCCCCACCCTGGGAGAGGAATTTCTGGCTCAGGATGTCAGAGGCAGCATGGGGAAGACAATCCCGGTAGCACAAGAGACAGAACAAAGGACAACCACTGAGCAGGCAATTCTGAGCTCCTTTTATAGATAGCTGGGACTGATCACTGCTCAGCAGGACTTCCAGGCTCTACAAAAGGCTAGAACCTTTGTTTTCTCTTTCCTGTGGGATAGACTGGCCCATTAGCTCACTGTCTGCATTAGAGCTTAAGTTGTGTTTTTCCCCCAACATTATGAAGGACATAAACACTTTTCAAAACTTAGAGGACAGCTAAGGGAGATTCCGTCTCTTTAGAGGACGTCATTAAGCATATGGTGTCTCAGGGGATGAGACTGCCATTAACTGACAGGAACCCTGAGGAGGGATTTGCTGGCAGAAGAGAAGGCATCAGGATGGATGTGGAACGTGCTGCCAGAGAAGGGTGCTTGGGAATCAAGCTCAGGTCTAATGGCGGGTTGAAAAAACAGTCATCTTTTGACTACATCAGAGGGAGGAGTTAGGGATTTCCCTGAGGAATGAAAGGCAATAAACTCATAGACTGAATTTAAGCATTCTTCTTAATCCAGTGGATATTTCCCTGCGGCCAATACTGTTCTGTTGGTATTCTGTCTGGACTCCACCCCCACAGTTACCTGGCAACAGCCAGGTATGCTCCTCCCCACAGTTACCTGGCAACAGCCAGGTAGACCTGGCCCACTATAAAAGGGGCTGTTTGCCCCACTCCTCTCTCTTGCCTCTTGTCCTCTTACTCCCGCTTGCACCAATGTTGTGATTATATAAAGATAAAGAAATATTAATATATGTTCTATGGGGGTGTGGTGAGGTGGGGGGGGGGGGAAGGGGTGCCTCTGCGGGGCCCATGACAAGGCATCCCTTCCCCCTGAGGGACCAGCCACACGACTGTATAGTATAGAATAGAATTTATTTAGGGCATGGGGTGGGGAGTTAAGAGGGTAGTAGAGGCAAAGAGAGG
>NW_022196894.1:29138964-29151054 GCF_008632895.1 Mastomys coucha | reverse complement strand
GGGAATGGGGAGAAAAGGGGAAGGGGGAAGGGGAGAGAGTGGGAGCAAGAAGGCATGAGAAAGAGAGTGGAGGGGGCAAGCAGCCCCTTTTATAGTGAGTCAGGGATACCTGACTGTTGCCAGGTAACTGTGGGGCGGAGCTTAGACAAAATGCTAACACCAACCATCTCCTTCCTCGGCCCTGCATTCAGATGGTACTCCTGCTGTGTTCCATGAGCTGTGACCTCCATGAATGTTACTTGCCTTGCTGCCTTACTCCGGGGTGAGAGTGGGGCTCCTCTGCCGCAAACCGCACTCGCCCATTGCTCACGCTCCCTGTGGAAAGCTCTTAACGACTTCTGTCATGTCTGTGTGCTCCCTCTCTAGTAAGCACTGAAAGCAAAAACTCCAGGCCAAAGGCTCCTGGAAGGAGGTTGTCAGGGAACCATGAGGTAGGAGAGCAAAGTTGAAACCTGTTAAAACATTCATGGCAGTTCCATTGCCTCCTGGTGTCTCCTTACTTCCCACCTCCTCAAGGTGGATAGCCACGGGGGGTGGGGGGGAGGGCGGTACAGGAGGGGGGCCGGCGCAGAGGATCTGTGTCAAGAATCAGGAGAGGGGTCTTTGGTTTTTAATTGGCTCTGTGGCTTGTGGCCGCTCCTTCTTTTCTCAGCCTCAGTTTCCCAGCCATGGAATGGAAAAAGTAGGCAGGATTTCTGTCTACCTTCCAACTCTAACACTTTGTAATTTTCTGCATTTCATACAGCTATCACATACTGGAGAAGAGGCTCAGTTCCCATGACTTGTTGGGCAAAGCACACAGCATACGATGCTCCAGGCCCCAAGTTTACTCACCAGCCTTTGGCCTTGGAGCCCTTTCCGGAGTTTCATCTTTAAAACATTTAGCATCTTAAGTACCAGACTGTAGCTGCACAAAATAGGAAAATCTCTTTAGGAAATGGTCAAAGCCCCCCTGGAGCCGGGGAAAGCATTGCCTCAGACGAAAAGGACTTTTCCAGTGGGCATAGAAATCAGCAGTATTGTGTCTGCTGGTGCTGTCTGTCCAGATGGTTCAGGATGAATCTTGCCTACTCAGATCCTTGGCTCTGGGCAGTTCTTTTCCATCCGATGTTGGTCTTAATGATGAATGTAGGTTGTCTGAGTCTTCTGGCCCCAGCTGCCCCAGAAACCAGGCTTAAGAATCACTTCCAAGTTCATCTGTGGACTGTCTGGCTTTTAAATGCTTCCTCCAGAGACAAAAGCTCATAAAATGCTGTCTCTGCAACTTATTCTTAGAGATCAGCGTGCTGTTCTTGTTGGATGCCCTATGTGTCCAGGGGCAGAATGAGCCAGGTAGGGTTGCAGAGAGGTCAAGGGGAAGGCAACCTGGTATCCTAAAGGTTGCCAGTTACAGTAAAATTTCTGCTATCCTCTTGAGGTAGGAGTTTCCACACCAGCCAACCAGCTCAACAGCTTGCGGATGCCCGCTAGGGAGCCAGAACTGCGGATGAATTGCTACATTGTTTTATTTATTTATTTTTACTATTTCAAAGAACAACAAAAAGCCCTAACCTCGTTGGGGGCAGGGCGGAACTGGCCAGCTTCCTGGGGTTTCTCACTTTCTGAAACCCAGACTTATTCCTTGAGCAATACTTAAAGAGTGGCTGAGAAAGGGCCATATGTCTGAGTGAAGTCCTGAGAGCATCTTGTCAGGCCTCAGTCCTGTCTTGTCCTCTCAGTGTCTGTGTCTGAGACTCTCCAACCCTACTCCTTCATTCCTCTGTCCCCTCCCCTCCCACCTCATCCCTGATCCTGCCCCATCCCATCCCTGTCTCACAACCGCCCCTCCCATCTGCTGTCCCGTACCCCTCCCCGCTCCTCCCACCTCAACTCGATGCTTCTGATTATTCAGAGCTTTGTCTGCAGCAGGGACAAGCAGAGAGAGGTAAGAGCTGCCCCAACCCTCGTCTGCAGCAGCACTGCCTGCCTTCCTAAGCATCCCAGGCTAGACCAAGTGCAAATTTTCCAGTTTAATGATGTCAGGGCTCAGTCACTAGACTGGAAATAGCTTTTTCCCCTCCAGAGGCCACTACAGAGAAGGCTGAGTTGATTGAGTGATTGAGTTTTGGCAATAGGATTTCACTGTGTAGCGCCCAAGCTGAGTCAGTTGTTTAAAGGCTCGGAGCACTTACTAGCTGGAATTTTCCATAGGAAATTTTACTAAAATAAAGTAGAAAATAAACAAAACTGTGGTGGCGCACGCCTTTAATCCCAGCACTTGGGAGGCAGAGGCAGGCGGATTTCTGAGTTCAAGGCCAGCCTGGTCTACAGAGTGAGTTCCAGGACAGCCTGGGCTATAATAGAGAAACCCTGTCTCGAAAAACCAAAAAATAAACAAAACAAAAGTAAAAAACAAACAAACAAAAAACTTAGATATGACAGAACTTGTAGCATACAGATTTTTTAATAAGATGCAAAACACGTGTAAAAAGACTAAAGCATGCATTTTAAGGCTCCACAAGCTTGTAACCTAGTACTGTGCTGTGTTATGGGGCAGCCATTAGCCTCTTGTTCTTGAGCATCCGATGTGGTTAATATGACTTGAGGTTCTGCAAGGATAAACGACACACTGCACTTTAAAGATCTACTACAAATGAATGAGCGGGAGGGAGCAGCTGGCCAGATACCTCAGCAGGGAAAGGCACTTACCCCGAGCCTGACCCTGATGGTCTGGGTTCAATTCCCAGGAAGGAGAGAACTGATTCCCACAAGCTGTCTTATCACACTCAGGCTGTGGCTTATCACGCTCGTACACGCGCGCGCACGCACACACACACACACACACACACACACCACTGCAAAACACCATCCGTTCTTAAAAGTCCTCTATGACATCATATTATCGTATGGCTGAGATTATGTTTGGGAGTAAATAAATGCAACATTAGAGTTACTTTCATTCCACCCCCCACACCACCCCATCTTTAAGGTAGCTATGAAAAGGTTATAATTCCTGGGGTGACACAGATCATTTTCCTACTAGACAGCCCTAAGCTGGAGAAACTGAGCTAACATTTTAGTGTCCTCACCCCATTTGTTTGTATAGACTTGAGAAGTTCAGCTTCAGATTAAAACCTAAGTGTGACTCTTCAGGGCTACCATACACAATTACAAAGGTTGATAGGGCAGGCAATATGGAATGTGGCCCTCAACCCAGCCTTTGGGACTCAAGCAGGGCACAGTCATCTCTGGAAAGAGTTAAGTACAGAGGCCTCTTTTATCCCTACCCCAGGGTCCTGCCAGGGCGCCTTTGGTTAGGGATTCTCTTAGTGGTGAGATGACCCTAGTGCCTATGCTGACCCACCTGCTGCTCAGTGATGTGCCCCAGCATAGAGGATAAAGAGAAATGTGTGTCTCCTCCACACTTCTTTCTGCTGGTACCCTACAGTAAGGCACCGTGGGCATTGCTGTGAGCATTGCTGTGGGCATCGCTGTGGGCATAGCCATGAGCATCACCGTAGGCATCACTGTGGGCATCATTGTGGGCATTGCTGTTGTTGCTGTTTTCATTTGGGCTCGTGGTTATCATCATTCATAACTCTGACCTCTCATATCTCGTATCTCTTCCATTCCAGCTCAGCCGAACCACAGACAGTATTTTCCAAAGACAAAGCGAGAGTCACTGACATCCAGTTTACATAGCCTGTCCCCATTTATGGTCTTTTGACTTAGAATTATTCAACTTTATGATGGTGCAAAAGCAAAAAGCATGCCTACTCAACCGTCCTGTTTCTTCCTCTCAGGGAGTAATTCCATTAATTACTGGTATTTGGTATTTGGACTGTCCCCAAAGGACCATGTGTTCAAGGCTTAGCCCTAACCCATAATGTTATTGGACAGTCATGGAACCATTAAGAGCTGGGATCTAATGGGGGGGGGGGTCCTAAAGTCATTAGACCTTCCATGGGGGAACAATGAGATCCCAAGCTCCTTCCTCTTTCTCTCTTTTGCTCTTTGTCTGCAGGATGAGTAAGACGGTCTATCCTCTGCAGAATGAGTGAGGTGGTCTATCCTACCACCACAGGCATAAAAGCAATAGGCCAATTGATCCTGGACCTCCATTGGCCTCCAAGCCATGACCCCCAGATAACTGCTTTTCTTGGTAAGTTGGTCATCTCAGGTATTTGTCAGAGACAGGAAGCCGGTTATTAGAGTATTCGACACTCCGTGACGAGATGGGCTCAGTATTTGGTGGTTTTCTCCACTGTCAGCTACTGGAAATGTTCAGAGACAGATTAAGACAGGTTGTCTTAAGCAAAGGCATTGGGTAGGTACCCAATGAACTTTCATTTGAGGATATTTCCAAGCTATTATAACAACGGCATCATCACCATGTGATTCTATTACAAATGCAGGAGCACTCCCATCTGTCAGTTAGGGTCTCTTCAGGAGAGAAATGTCCCTGTAAACCAGGGTTTTTCTGAAGCATTCTCCCTCTCGTGTGTGTGTGTGTGTGTGTGTGTGTGTGTGTGTGTGTGTGTGTGTGTGTGTGTATGTATGCTAGGGCTCAGTCCTATGGTCTTGTACATGCAAGGCAAGGACTCTATCCCTGAGGTTCATCCCTTGTCAAGGCTGACTTGTAACAAGGACAGGTTAGAATATAGAGTATAGGATAGCCCAAAGCAGAGCTTGGGACCCCAGGGCTAGTGACAATGAGCTGTGCAGGGCCAGGATGCTCTGGGAGGAGGGGAACACTCTGACTAAGGTGACATCACAGGGGTGGAGCTGGAGAAGTAAACCTGAGCATCTTCCCTCCTTCCTCCTAACTAATGAGGCTCTCCGCAGACCCCAGAGGTCCTGCTGCTGAAGTTCTTATCGAAGCAGAAGGCAGGGTGGGACGAGGGAACATCCCCAGAAGCAAAGGTGGCTATACTTTACCAACCCACTGATGTCCTCAGTCGACAACAGTCCTGTCTGTCTTGCAGGACTGTGTGGGCACAGTGGACGGGATGCCAGCCCCAATTCCTCAGCCCTGTCTGGGTTTCTGGCCTGGGGGATTCGGAGGCTCCATCTGCTGGTGTGTGCTGTATTTGTATGCATGGATGGTATTCTGAAGGTATAGCTCCTGTCTTACTAGCCCTGAGGCTCCACCCCAGGGCCTCTGTCCCTCTGGTCTTGCAGAGCTGGTCCACCATGCAATCAGACTGCTTCTTTTGAATCTTGTCCTCATTCCCACCAACCCTAGTTGTCTTCTTTATCTCACTTTATTCCTCTGTCTGTCCTCTCTCACTACCGTTTCTGCTATGGGGTTCAGTCTGAGGAAATCCTTTTTGGAAGAACTCTCTCTCCTTAAATGAATTTTCAGTTGTCTAGTTCAGTCTCACTGGAAAATTCAGCGAGTACCCAGGCCAAACACACCAGAGGACACACATGAGAGGGAGGAGGACTTTGTTCACTTTCGGTTTCAGAGTTCAGTCATGATTTCTTGACTCCATGTCCTTGGCCAGAACATGGCATGTGTGAGGAGATTCGTCATCTCATAGAGGACAGGAAGCAGAGAGAGAGAGAGGACACAGGGACATACAGAACCTTCAAGGTCCCACTTCACTGACCCCCGCCCCCTCCAACTAGGGGCCCACTTCCTAAAAGTTTCTAGAACTTCCCCCAAATAATTCCAACAGCTGAAGACCATACATTCAACATGAGCCTGCGGGGTTATTTATATTCAGCCATAACATTCCACAGGGCCAGCAACAAATCTATTTTCTTCCCTCCCATCCCCTCTTTCTTTTACTCCCTGCCCCCGCTTCTTCCTCCCCAGCCCCTTCTCTTTTTCCTTTGAAGGAATTCCACCATTGAGCCCAGGTTGGCCTTATGATTTTCCTGCTTCAGTCTCCCAAGTGCTAGGACTTTGGGCATGCACTATTATACCTGCTTGGCAAATCTATCTTGAATAGCATCCCTTCAGTAAGAACAGAATACATTAATCAGTATAGAGATTCAATTGTCTAAGCTGTGTTAGGGTCCATGAATCACTGAAGAGTGATACCTCAGGCTCAAATAATAGGCAAAGGCAAAGAATGTTTATTCGTGCAAGCAGGGGCCCCATTCCATCGAGTGAGAAGGACCCTGACTGAATTTGAAGATTCTGTTTTTAAAGCCAAAAAGAGGAACATTAGGAAAGGGTAGGTGATCTGTATCCTGATTGGTGGGTTCTATCTCCGGAGGTCTGGGTGATGCTATGGTTCAGGCTATTCTTGCTTCATGCCAAGGAACAGTAGCTCAGTCCCTCGGGGCTGTAAGCTTGCTTAACTGTCCTTTTACAAGCTGAGGAGAGATTCCTTTTACATAAGCCTGCTGTTGTTCCAGTAACTGACTTGCCCCATTCTGGGAGTAGAAACTCAGGCCTGGTCTCCTGAACAGCTAGTTTGCAAACTATCATGGAGTCAGCCTGGCTCAGGCCAATTCACTCTTTTCAGCTGGATGAGGTGGCACACACTTTTGATCCCAGCACTTGGCAGGCAGATTTCTGTGAGTTTGATGCCAGTCTGGTCTATGTGCTCACTCTAGGCCAGGGTTATACAGTGAGATCTAGTCTCAGAAAGAAAAGAAGAAAGGAAGGAAGAAAGAAAGAAAGAAGGAGGAGGGGGGAGGGAGAGAGAGAGAAAGGAGAAAAACAAGCGCACACACACACACATACACACAAACACACACACACACACATACACACCCCACAAACAAAAAACAAAAGAACAACCAAAACACCTTCCATTCTGGGAATACTGTCTCAGTCGGTGTTTCCCAAGGAAGATGGAGCTGGCATTCATGAGGAATTGATATCTGTGGAAAGATCCTTGGGTCAGGATCCCAAGTCTCCCTGCCAAGGTGACAGAGAGACTGCCAAGGGCAGCTCAGAGCCTCTGAAGTGCTCCTGGGTGAGAACCTGGCGAGCCGGTCCCACTGAGCCCCTGGCTTGGAGGCCTTGGCTTGTTTCTGCCTGACCTCACTCTCCAGTACACCCTTGGCTTTCCCTCGTGTCCTTTGGAAGCTGCTTCCCTGGGATGGGACTCCATGCTCCACCCATTCCCAAACCCTCGCTTCTCCAATTTCCAGCAAAATACTTTCTCTCACAGCAGAACTGACTGGCAAAATCCAGCTTCAACCACTGGTATGCCCAGGGGAATCTGGATATAGCACAGTAAACTCTTAAAAGACACTCACCCCCTATTTTCTAGCTCATCCCTATGAAATGGAGCCCTCTGGTCTTCCCACTGCCAACTACTACTGGGCTCGTTGAGAGCCTGTTATTAAGGATACTCTTCTGATACAGTAACCTCTAGCAGAAAGAATGCAAAATGACAGCATGCCCAAGATGCTGTCTCAATGGCAGAACATGAGAAGGATACCCCGGTTACAAGCAACCTGAACTTCCTGTGGACCTAACAGGAGATGGCTGAGACACACCCCCAAGGACACAGGAAGAGATGGTTCTGCTCGTGAAGTGCTTGCCGAGCAAGCACGAGGACCTGAGTTCAGATATTGAGCACTCAAATAAACTCCAGACACTGTTGGCTTCTCTGGAACTCCAGGGAAGAGGACAGGGACAGACAGATCCCTGGAGTTGCCTGGCAAGCCAGTCTAGCTAATCAGCAAGGTCCAAATATGGTAAGAGACCTCATCTCAGGAAATAAGCTGGAGCGTGATAGAAGATGCCTTATGTTGGCCTTTGCCCCGCCCCCAACATGTATACACATGGGACACATATGAAGTCAAAGCAGGGTCTAGGAGGCCCTGGGTTCAATTCCTACCACAGGGGGGTGGGGCTGGGGGAACAGCAACAAAACAAAAACCAAACAAACAAAAAGGCAAATCAACAGCAAGAATGCAAAAGTCTGGTTGCCCCATTATGGGTTTGTCTGCCATCCCTGGGATATGTGTTGTCTTCTATGTCTCCTTCGCTCTCCTGGTTCTCCCCACCTGTGCCAGACACTCTGTGTCTACTGACAACTGAACAATAAACTCATGAAAACTTAAGACTACCTTGTCTCAAACTGCCACAGGTTGACTCCCCTGCCTACACATCCTGAGACAGTGAGACCAGGATTGTAAATATTTGCTCTGATGTTTCCCTCTCTGCTCAGCTGAAGCCAGTCTGCTGTGTGTTGGAAGAGTCCTTACAGTTGTTGGTTCCTCCCAGGTTACTTTCCACCCTCCCAGTCTAAGGGCCAGCCTTAAACACATCAAACAAATCAGGGCCTGCTGCAAGAACAGTAACAATGTTTCATTTGTGGCTGTCTTACAACAATGTCTCAGTTGTGGAGAGAGAGAGAGAGAGAGAGAGAGAGAGAGAGAGAGAGAGAGAGAGAGAGAGAGAGAGAGAGAGAGAGAGAGAGAGAGAGAAGCATTAAGGATATGTTTGTAGAGCAGGTATGGTAAGGTAGGAGGGGTACCTTTGCTGACCCATGCTGAGGCATCCCTTCCCCCTGAGGTGCCAGTCATACTATGAGTTTAGTATAAAATAGAGTTTATTTAGGGCATGGGAAGAGGAGTTGGGAAAGAAGTAGACAGAATAGGGGAGGGAAGAGGAGAGGAGAGTAGGGGGAAGGGAGAGAAAGGGCAGGGAGAGTAAGAGATCGAGGAGGGAGTAAACAGCCCCCTTTATAGTAAGCCAGGCTTACCTGGCTGTTGCCAGGTAACTGTGGGGCGGAGCCTAGAAGGAATGTTAACAGTCTCCACTCAGGGCATGATGATGATACAGTTGTATAATTCTACATATAGGGCTAAGTCCACCCAGGTCGCCAAAAGGGGCTCAGAGTGGCCTTTTTCTTCTTGAAGTGGGATTCTAAAGGTTCCAGAGAAGAACATTCCATCCTTCAGGGAAGCTTTTTTCTTTTTTTAAGTAGAGAGGTAAACAACTCAAAATAGATTCAGGAAGTCCCTGAAACTGACCAGATTCACTGGGTCCCTCCCTTTTAGAGTTAGCGGTCAAAGCTGCAAAAACAAACAAACAAGGAACAACATTCTCAGACAAGCCAAACTGCCAAGACTCTGAAGCCAGACCAGCTGCCTGGAAGAAGCAGAAACCAGCTGATCTGCCCTGAAGAGGTTTAGACCAACTAAGTCACTTAGAAAGGACACTCGCCCACCTGTTGAGCTGCCTGCAGGCTGTGCTGTGAGCTCCAGAGTCCCAGCTTTGTGAGCTGTCAGTCATGTTGGGGTGGGCTTTGGTGATGCAGCTGTCTCTGAGCTATTTCTGTTCCTGTGAGTAATCCCTCACCCATCTTCCGGTAAGTCACCACAATAAAATCACTGGTTAACCAAGTTGGACTTTGGTGGTATGCATATTTGTCGTGGGATCCTTATCTGGGGTGAGCAGATGTGTGTTGCGTCTCCCCAAGAAAAGTTTAATCTCATGACAGAGGTAAGCCCCAGGGCCATCTAACAAGGTGGTTTACACAGAGTTGATTGTTCTATGTCTCTCCAGAGGACTTGGCATGGACACGGGTAGAGCATGGGTGTGAATGCCAGGTAAACAATCCCTCTTCACAGAGATGCTGCTCCTGCCTCCCAGCTGATGCACAAGTGAAGGATGCATTAGGAAGTGAGGTATTCCTGATGTGCGACTGTGGAGACACGGGTAGCTCACAGGTCTGCCCCAACTGAGATGAGAGGCCCCTGGGGGATGAACAAGAGGGTGTCGAAGCCGAACAGTGTAAACGTCTTTCCATGGTTACTAGGGCACAAAGGGGACACAGGCCA
Source organism: Mastomys coucha (assembly GCF_008632895.1). Classification (NCBI taxonomy): domain Eukaryota; kingdom Metazoa; phylum Chordata; class Mammalia; order Rodentia; family Muridae; genus Mastomys; species Mastomys coucha. The sequence continues at coordinate 29,141,316 of NW_022196894.1, read as the reverse complement.
GAACTCTGATGAACGAGTCTGTGTGGAGTGTGACCTCAAAGGCCAGATTTGTTGGAAGTCACCACTCACCTCTGATATCTGTTTACACACTGGTTGAAAGGACTAGATTTCTGTTCCTCTCACATTGTAATAGCCTGAAATAGAACAGTGAGAGACAGCAAATGCTTTCTCTTGTCCAGGGGAGTTAGAAAATGGAAATAAAAATGCATCTTATACCATCATCAGTTAAATAGGTGTTTAAGTAATTGCCGACACACAGAAGGAAGCTGCTTGGGTTTCCCCGGTTGCTACTGACACAGGCCTCAACTTCATAATTCGGACTGATGTTTTCTCTTCTTTCTTCTTTTTTTGTGCACAATCTCTCTTAATTTTTAGAGCACTCTATTCTGGTCTGGTGGTCCCTGTGAGGACACACTAAGGGCACTTCCAAACCCCATAATCCTGAGCCTTAAAAAGGATCCGGGATGGGGGGGGACTGATCAAAGGAGATCTGTGGGTTTATGACCTCCCCTCTGAGGCTCTCTCCCCTCTCCCTGACAGTTTTATAGAAGTCTTTCTTCTCAGCTTCATCCAGATCAAAGACTTGGATGCAAGGGTCTCCTCAACCCCCACTTGTCAGGGGAGGAAGGAATTACCCCTGAATTAAAATCTTAAGTAAAGTGGGTTTACCCACCTCCTTGGGGGTGGGGTAGAGGGAGGAGACCAAACTCACAGAAGCAGGCAAGAGAAGGACAGAGGTTAAATTCTGGGCTGACCTTTCTCTTTCTCCCTGCAGCTTGCCCCCTCCTTTCTTCCAACCCTGCCTGGTCCCTCCTTCTCCCCCACTCCTTCTGGTCTCTAGCTTCCAAACAGAAAGTCTTTGAACTTTTGCACACAATGTCAGTTAACATCGACAAACTGCTATGTGTATAAACCTCCCTATCTATCCCACCCTGCTCTGTCCCAGCCACGAGAATGCTAAGCTACAGTCCCCACTGTCAGGGACACTGGAAGCTTTGTCTAGACCCTAAGAGTGAGCTGTAGGTATGAGCTGCAGGGTTCAGGTCACAGCCTGGCTCACTCATTAACTCTTTCACTACTACCTCTGCCTTCTTTCCCTTGGCACAGCATAACTTAGGTCTGGTTGGGATAAGGCATGTCAAACAAGTTTCCTGGATGTGCTTCCTGGGAGCTGGAACTGCCTTCATCCTGGGATGCTCTGTGAACACTTTTGATGCAAAAACAAAACAAAACAAAAAACACAAAACTGGGGGCTGAAGTGGAAGCATAGGGAATTCTGGGACCATTCCCTGACCCACACTCAGGCCAATTCAAAACAGCAGACTCTGTAGGGGTGTTGACAGAGGTAGAACACACAAGTCTCCCAAGTTATGAAATCTTATTTGAAAAAAACTTGGAAATCACCCAAAGACATGCCTGACATGGTAGAGAAGAATCTATAGAAAAGCAAGACCAACTTTGTTTCCCAGAGTCACCGCCGAATCAGGGACCATCATGAGATTTCAGCCTCCCAAAAAAAGATAAAATGGGAGGATCTTGAGTCTGGGGCCAGTCTGGCTACACAGTGAGATTCTGTCCTAAAACACACACACACACACACACACACACACACACACACACACACACAAACTAAAATAGAGAAGTTAAACAAAAATAAAAAATCAAGGAGAATGGGCTGGGTATGAGACTTACATGGTAGAGTGCTTATCTAACACACAAAGCCCAGAGTCTGACCCACAGCAACACAAACTAGGATGGTGGCATATACCTGTAACTCCAGCACTCAGAAGGGAGGGCAAAAAAATAAAATAAAATAAAAAGATCAGGAGCGTTTTTTGGTACATAGGAAGTTTGAGGCAAGTTAAGCCTGTGCTATAACAAGTCTCAACAATAAAAAGTGCCTTCTACTCTACGGGGCTGCCTTAGGCTACTCGAAGAGGAGGTTAAAGAGGGAGGTTTTGTTCCCTCTCAACTACTAACCTAACATAGACTTGATAGGGTTTAGATGACAATAGGTTTGAAGAGTTGCTTTGGGAGAACTTGTCCCAGGCATATTGCCCCAAACTACAAGCTTTAGGGCCACTTCAGTGCTTCGCCTCCTCCTTCCTGTGCATTCTGGTCCTGTGTGTCCCTCCATCCCCAGCACCTCAGTTTCTTTGTTTGTTTTTTGTTTGTTTGTTTTTGAGACAGGGTTTCTCTGTATAGCCCTGGCTGTCCTGGAACTCACTCTGTAGCTCAGGCTGGCCCCAAAGTACCCCAGTTTCTAAAAAGATCCTCTGCTGCTATCAATTCCAGCTGCCCCTCTGCACTTCCTCCCTCCTTCTCTCTCTCTCTCTCTCTCTCTCTCTCTCT
>NW_022196894.1:29123175-29138895 GCF_008632895.1 Mastomys coucha | reverse complement strand
TCTCTCTCTTTCTCTCTCTCTTTCTCTTCTTGTGCATGCCAGCCTCCTCTTCCTCCTCCATCCCAGGCTTTTAGGCTGGTTTCCAGTCCCACCACTCTTCCTCCTATAGGTCTTATCACCTACTCTGTACTCTGGCATTTTGATAAGGCTTCAGACTGGCAGGATGGCCCCACCTTAGGGCAACTTACCCAGATTTTTGTTCTACGATGATAAGTTGGTCCTATGTGTGCACAGGGCTGCATTCTTAACTGGTATTTCTTGAAGTGTGTTCCCAGGATCTACAACATCAGCATTACCCAGATATTTGTTAGAAAAGCAAATTCTCAAGACTCCACCTTCAGGCTTACTGATCTAGAAACTCCAGAAGGGGAAGCCCTTTGCATGATTCTAAGACACATTCAAGTGTAAGGACCACACAAGATTCCTGTCCTCTCATAGGACCAGCTCTGTGGGCATGCAACCAGGGGATGGTGCTCTTTGGTGCTGCCTGATGGGGCCTTTGAGCCAGATTAGAGGACAGCAGAGGTAATTATAACCAGATATAATGCACAATGTGTGGGACCAGCATTCTCCTTGCCTTACCATCTCGAGCAGCCTCAGCGCACTCACCAAACACATAGTTCTGGTGGTTCCACAGTGTGTGAAGTGTCAGACAGACTCAAAAGTGGCCATAGGCTAAGGGAGCCGCACCTAGCACTGAGCCAGAGATTGTAAAAAACATGTAAAAGTTGCTTTTACTGAAAAGCATTGACTCTTCCCTTGAGCCCTCAAGGTAACTAAGAATAGGACAGAAACCCGGCAGCTCTGCTTTTGCTTTGCAGCTGTCTTCTTCGCCTCGGGTGACCTGCTCACCTCTGCTTGTAGGCATGACTATCACTCAAAGAACCAGTGACCCTGAACAGATCTTATCTGCCTCAAGGCAGAAAGCCAAAGGTCTGAGCAACCGAGGCATCTGTCAGCTGCCGAAGGGTGCCTGAAGGTGTCTGGTTAAACCAGCAGTCGTCTTGGGTGGACGGGACATTCTAGGTACAGCAGAGCCTGGTAGGACAGGACCACCACCTAGATGGAAGCCCTAACCCATGCTGAGAAGGCTGCACCCTGGAGCAGCAGTGACCAGCTCCAGTGATACAGCATGTTCCTTTAACAACAAGGACGAGTCCAAACCCGTTTTCCAGATCGGGCCTGAGACCATGAGCGGGACTGTCGGGCTAAGTATCAATACGTGGGCTCTTGTTACCTTCCTCTACTTAAGCCTAAAGTATAAGTCGTCAGTGTTGCAACACCAGTCTCGGGCCCCCTTTTCAGTGTGTGTGTTGTTTAAGTGTCCCCTCTACTTTTCACCATCGCTCCTCTCTTTCATGGGTTCGTATATTGGGACTGGGGGCCAGGCCCAGCCTGTTGAAGCTTTAGAAGCCGCAGGGTTTACCTTGATACTCTAGCAACAGGAAGATAGCTACAAGGAGCTACAGTTGCCTTGTGCACAGATGTGGAGGTGGTATTTTAAGAAGTACAAATGGCCAAGGGACATTATCATATCCCATTTTATGTGTTCTGATTCACTATATTGGATAGTCACTCCTCCTGGGAATTGTGACACAGAAAAAAAAGGGGTGCAGAGAGACAGCAGGGGTCCATCTCTCAGTCTTCCTTAGCTCAGGGAGTTGGAGGTCAGAGAATGTTGCCAGGATGTGCATGAGAGTAAAGTAAAAATAAGTGGACCAATCCCATCCTGGGCCTCCCCAGTTCTGATGAGAGCAAAGTAAGCATGTCTGTCTGCATTGCCATTTTAATGATCCTACTTACAGAGTATCTGCATTTAAAAGTGTGAAGAAAAGGTAAATTCACATTAGCAAGTCAAGCTTTTTTCTTTACTTAGACCAGCAAATGCTAGATAAATAAACCAAACAAACCACCAATGGGTGTGATGGCCCACGCTTTTAGTCCCAGAACTCTAGAGGCAGAGGCAGTTGGATCTATCTCTGAGTTCGAGACCAACCTGGTCTACAGATCAAGTTCCAGGACAGTCAAGGCTACCCAGAGAAACCCTTACTTGGAAAACAAAACAAGACCCCAAAACACACAAACATTGAGAACTCACTGAGACTACAAGAGAGCTGAAAACCAATCCTTTTTAACTTAATGTCTTCGACAGCACTTTCACCTTGCTAATTTAAGCAAGGGCCTGCTGCATTTGAATTCTGCACAGGATCCATCAAATAACATGGCTCCCTCTGCTTCATCTTGTCTGGCATTCACACCAAATTACTTCTGTGGATAGCAGGAAGCCGGAAGCACTGTTCATCACACATGGGCCACAGGTACAAACCGAGCCTGACTTATGAAGCCTTGGACAGTGGTCATCCAAATCTGAAAGTCTGTAATGGGGAGGAATGGCCTGTGATAGGGACCAACCCACTCAGCTTTCACTCCTAGGAAGAATTTCAGAGCTAACTTGCTGTGGGTGCTTTCTCCATCAGTGCTCACTGTAAAAGACAGGAAGCTCACCCTGGCTATTTTAACAGATTAGAGCAGGGGCTTGCAAGCAGTGTCCTGTTCTTTCTTCCTTCCTTCTTCCCCCTCTTCCTCCTCCTCTTCCTCCTCCTCCTCCTCCTCCTCCTCCTCCTCCTCCTCTTCTTCTTCTTTTCTTCTTCTTCTTCTTCTTCTTCTTCTTCTTCTTCTTCTTCTTCTTCTTCTTCTTCTTCTTCTCTTTACTTTTAATTATTGCATGTTGGGGTGAATGTGCCACAGCACACATGCAAAGGACAACTTTACAGAGATGGTTCTCTTCTACCTTTCCATAGAGATTGTTTGGGATATGGGGATCAAATCCAGGTCATGAGGCATGTGCAAGCACAGTCTTTCACCCACCCAACCATCCTCTCCAACCCCCATTTTTATTTCACACAGTGTCAAGACAGTCTGTTGAGTAATTTGTTTTTAGCTCTCTTCCAACCTTTGAAACCCCAACTTTTTCTGAGCCCTTGCAGACCCCACAATTTTCTTAAAAGTTGATGGCACCCAGGCTTGATGACACATTTGTAGTCTCAGCAGTCTTGAGGACAGGAACAGGAGTCCAGGAACAGGAACAAGGAAAGTTCAAGGCAAACCTAGGATACGGAGCAAGACTTTTTTTTTTTTCTTCTGGAGCTGGTGACATTCTCTATCCACATCTCCATCATGTGCCCCTCCTTCTGGCCTTGTGTGTTTCCCCTGCTCATCAGCAGGAAGGCTGTTTTCTTCCTCATCATTTGCAATTTTAGGTTCTGGCTTTTATTTTTAGGGCAATCCCATTTTAGCCCTTCTCCCTTTCAGAGCCTCTCACGATGGCAGCATCTATTCTGAACTGTTGGAAATATGTCTCCCCAGTCTACAGTCTGAAGATACCACCCTACTCTGATAGGATGGTCCATCTTCCTCTGGTTGTCATCACTGTTACCCAGCAGCCAGCCTCTGCTGGTCAGAATAAAGCCTGGAGTCAAATTCCATTTGTCATCCTTTCCTTTCAACGGATGAAGATTTCCATTGGAACACTTGAGACCCGACTAAATTAAAAAGTTAAAGATATACAAGACTGAGAGACTTCTACAATCTACATTTTCATTTTCTTAAAAAGATTTACTTTTTTATTATATGTAAGTACACTATAGCTGTCTTCAGTCACACCAGAAGAGGGCATCAGATCTCATTACGGATGGTTGTGAGCCACCATGTGGTTACTAGGATTTGAACTCAAGACCTTCTGAAGAGCAGTCAGTGCTCTTAACCGCTAAGGCATCCTCCAGCCCCCTACAATCTACTTTAAAAAAAAAGATTTATTTTATTTATTTTATGTGTATGAGTACACTGAAGCTGTACAGATGGCCGTGAACCATCATGTGTATGGCTAATGGGAACTGGACTCAGGACCTCGGCTGGCCCCGCTTGCTCTGGCGTAATTCACTGTAGCTGTCTTCAAACACACCAGAAGAGGGTGTCAGATCTCATTACGGGTGGTTGTGAGCCACCACGTGGTTGCTGGGATCCGAACTCAGGACCTTCGGAAAAGCAGTGAGTGCTCTTAACCGCTGAGCCCCCTACAAATCTACTTTTTAAGAAGTCAACGTTTGCCACGGTGTTTTGGCCTCTCTGTTTCCTATCCATGGCAATGACACGTAATCTAATCCTTTTGACTCATTACATCATTTCTAGTTTCTCCCATCAAAAAGTAAGAGCTATGTTCCCACCCGGCGAAGGTAGATAGGTTTGTGGCTCTGGAAGAAAGGATGCTACGTCATCTCTGAGGCTAGATCTCGAAGGGGCTGCTTCTACCTAGCTGTCTCCAAGGATCTGATTCTCAAAACACAGCAGCAGTCCTGTGAGCAAGAACAAACTGGGTCATGCGGAGGAGTCACGTGGAGAAGCCACATGGAGTTTCTGGATGGCAGCCCGGGGAAAGCTCTAGCCAAGGGCCAGCAATAATAGCCAGATACAGATACAGGTACACAGAGGAAGGTAGACCCATCAAGCTTCGACTTGACATGTTTCTGAGGTCCCAAACATCATAGAACTGAGATGAGCCATCTCTGCTTTGCCCTATCTGAATTCCTGGCTCTTGAGCAAGAATACAGTGATTATTGATCTTTGTAAGCTGCAGAGTGTTGGCGATGGCTTGTGATGTAGCAGCAGAAAAACTTACACAGTAATTAAAAACACATTAACCGAGAAAGCAGAAATGAAGACTAATTACGAATGTGTCATCTCTACTCTTCTGACTGATTAGTGAGCACTTCCCCCCTCCTCTAGAGACTTAGCTCACAGGTGGGAAGTAAAGCCATGATCGCGCGAGTCCCCAGCCACTGCGCTGAAACTGAAGCCTCTTTCCTAAATCATATTTTTGTGTGAAATTTAATCTCAGCTACTAAGGGAATTATATGACCCCTGCTTGGTTTACTGTGCGAATTCAAGAAAGAACAAAATTAAAACATCTCTCACATACTTCTCTAGCTGATTAACATAACACAATTCCAGCAAATGACAGACCCCCTGCTGGAAAATGTTCCCTCCTATTCCAGTGTATTGAGTCTGAGATCATTTGGAGGCAATGAGCAGAACTCAGTCAAGCTGACTTGAGCAAAATGAAAATTGGTTAGAAACAGGGGGATTTGGTACATCTCAAAGGGAGGAAGTGAGGCACATGGAATACAGCAGACACTGCCAACAGACAGGAGCTAAGTGACTCTTTCTCTGGTACTTATTTCTGAGTCTCTCTCTCTCTCTCTCTCTCCCACCCCCAACCCCCTGCCTCAACAGTACTTACCTACTTCCTAGACTGTTGTAAGACTGGGTCCAAAGCCATAAGTTCTCTGGCTAGTGCCCGATGATTGACAGGCTTGTCTGCATCAAGCTCTTGGCTGACTTCATCTTGCTTTAGTGTCTGTGCCCTAGGCCTTCCTGTTTTAGTTCGTGCTGTTATGCAAAACACTTTCTTTAAATTGGGCAGTTCTCATCCACAATAGAAATTCACCTGTTACCATTCTGGAGCCTAGGGAATCCTAGATGAAGACACAGGTAGATTTGCTGTCTGGGGAGAGTTCATTGTTTGTGTTCAGGATGGAGCCTTGTTGCTATATCTTCATGGGGGGTGAAAATAGAAAAAAAGGATAAATGTTGTGTCCCAGCGGGACAGATGAGATGGAGGGCAAGCAAACCAGGGCACTCCTCTTTTACAGGAATATCCATCCAACTCATGAAGATGGAGTACTTATGATACAATTGCTTCTCAAAGACTCTTCTTTAAAAAAAAAAAAACAAATTTTAAGAATTGTTTATTTACTTTACATGTATGTTTTAAACAAAACATGCATGTATGTATACTCAACTACATGTGTACCTGGTGCCCTAGGATGCCAGAAGATGGTATCAAACTGAGGTTATAGATAGTGGTGAGGTTCGATTGCAGATCCTGGGGAAGAGCAGCAAGTGCTCTAACCACTGGGCCATCACCTCTCCAGCCCCAGGGTCCTCCTTCTTAATCCCATCACATTTGGTGTAAGATCCTGGTATTTGAATTTTGGAAGAACACACTTATTTAAACCATAACGGCAGTCTATCCTGTAGCTCTTAGTTAGAACCCACTTCTACTCTCCTAGGGGAGAGAATCCTATTAGACCAGTGAGGATCAAATGTCTGTCTGTGGTCCACTCAGCTGTGGCACAAGGTAAGGATGATGAGCAGATTCTGCATGAGCAGAGGCGATAGGTTTTCAGCCGAGGGCTAAGGATCAGTCCTCCCATGTGGGTAACCACCTACCTCCCATATGGTGGTCCTGGCACTTTAGCCTTGCCTTTAGCACCATGGCCAGCAAGATGTACACTGGCTCAAATGCCATGAAGATGGGTGGCTTCCTTAACTGACAAGCGCTCCCCTCTTTTTACGGTACCCATCTCTCCTCCTTTACCTGGCACTTGGGGCTCTAGTTCCCTGAGAGCAAAGTCTTCAGTGCCACAGGATGGCTATCACAAACTGTGACCTGCCTGAGCCCCTGGGAGAGTTGTCACTGTGAGTTCCTATGTCACAGAAGCAGCAGGGGAAAGAAGAGTCACTTCCCCTCCCTCCCTCCCAACTTGTATTGCGGAAGTTAATCTATTGATGTACTTAAACATGGTGACTCTTTACTTGTTGAAGCTCTCCCTTGGTGATAGAAACTTGAGAGACAATGTTAAACTCATTGATCTCACCGTGGAGAAGAACATGACACAGAATGCTGGACTGAAAGCTAATTGGTTTAAGTAAAGGATAATGAAAGAAATACTGTCTGAGTTAAGTACCATTTCCTGCCTACGTATTATTTCTCTTCTGTTTGATTTGGTCACTTAAGGCGCACTGCAACGACCCCTATTCTTCAGAAATACTTGAATGGCATGGACAGGTTGCTATCTCTTTAAATCAGAGAGAGGGGCTAGTTAGCTGTCCTCCCTGGGGGAGGGGTTGGCTGCAACTCCCCACTTGTTATCTGGCTAGCCTCCAGACTGGTGTGAGACCTTTCCCTGGCAGTATTCTCCAGCTCGTGACTCTGTCTGTAAAATCTCAGAAGGCGTAGGTTGCGATGCTCATACTCTCGGTGGTTTAGAGTGTCATTATTAGACTGACTTTCTGAGTGTCTGAGCAAGGAACTGGGTAATTTCAAAAGGATCCTTTCTGGGGGGCAAGAAGAGCTTGCTTTTAGGGGAAATGACTGAAGGTTGAGTATTAGCCCTATTAAGCAACATACAAGAAAGGCAATAGACTGTTCTGACGTTATAAAAAGACAAGATTGCTCAGACCTGATGACGCATGTTGCCCATGGCCAAGGCCCCCATTTCCTGTCCCCTGATTCATCCTTTTGTGAACTGAGTGTTTCTCCCACTTTTCCTCATGGACACTGCTCTCTATGTGTGGCTACCTCACTGACTGCAATTTGAGAATCAAATGCTCTCCCTCTGTCTGATTCATCCTTAAGTCTCAGAACTACTTTAAAGTAATTGAATAGAAAGGACCTCAGGGTAAAACAAGGCAAGCCTGGCTGTTATTAAATTTCTGCCAAAAACTTAATAAACTGTAGATGGCAGAAACAATACATCTACATGCTTCAAGGCATGTATTAACACAATATCGTCTAGTAATTACAGGTCTGCTTGCACTCAGTATGAAGCCCACAAGAGGGATCATCATATCTTTTACTAATTCCCCCACCAGGTCCAGAAAATGGTAACCCTCCTTCTCTTTAGCCTGTCGCCTTGTTTTGTGTTTTAGCACAGCGCTCACTGTACTCCTTGGGGTTTATTGGTTAGTTTCTGCTTCTGAGATAGTCTCCGGTAACTTAGACTGGCCTCAAACTCACTAAGTACTTGAGGGTGACCTTGAATCCTGGTCGTCCTTCCTCTACTCCTACAGTGCTGGGATAACAGACATGCCTTGCCGTATCCAGTATATACTGTGCTAAACACAGAACCCAGGGCCTCACGAGTGCCCAGCAAGCATGCTCTATCTGAGCTTCTTCCGTAGGGCCACTACTCTGAGACTTGTGTAACTCTTGTCCATCGCTCTCCCTTACCAGTTACATTCTCTACAGAACACAGAAGATGCCCCTCCCCTTTCCAGCTCCTCTTTACCTCTGTAGTTTTAAGGTCTAGAACAAAATCTTACACATAGTGGGCGCTCTACTGTAAATGGACATTCAAGTGCTTGGGTCTCGGTCTCCCGAACAGCTCCTTACAAGTATGCCATCGACTTTCCAGAATCCTCATCAATGTGTGGCCCTGCTGGCTCTCCTGAACACACACCTTGTGCTGATACAGGTGCAGGTAGCCATAGCTGTTAATGAGATTAGCTAGGTGATCCATTTGCTGGGAAGGGGGCTGGAGAGGGGTAACCTCCAAGAACTGTTCCACAGGATAATTCCATTTTCCAAAGCCCTTTCCCTGAATGTCCTGGCTGTTTTGTTTTTGTTTTGTTTTGTTTTGTTTTTCAATTAATCCAAGCTCAAGTCATTTGGAAAGAGAGAACTTCAACTGAAAAAAACAATGCCTCTATCGGGCTGGCTGTAGGCTAATCTATAATAAATCTTCTTGAATAATGACTGATATGGTGGTGCCAGTCCTGGGCTGGTGGACCTGGACTGTATAAAAAAAGCAGGCTGAGCAGGACATGAGGAGCAGGCCAGGAAGCAGCACCCCTCCATGGTTCAGTTCAGTACCTGCCTCTAGGTTCCTGCCTGAAGCTCTTGCCCTGATTTCTCTTCTCATCATTTCCACTGTGATGTGGAAGTGTAAGCCCTCTAAAGCTTTTCCTTCCCAAGTTGCAACATCAACTTAACTCCTGTTACAGAAGAAAGCAGGGTTTACAAGAAAGTCTGGCTCAATTACACGCTCCCCACCCCCAGTGCCTCTGAGGACTTGTATATATGCTTGTAACAAATTATACATATTTTCAAGGCATACATATTTATTTACTTTCTTATCTAGAGTTTCCTTAAAATATGTTAGCTACCAATGGCAATGGTATATCTTTAGGGTATCTGTGGGGTTGGTGATATGGCTCAGTGCTTAAAGTGCTTGCTCCACAAGCCTGATAGCAGATCATTAGAACCCATATGAAAATCGAGTGAGTATGGTAGCCTGCCAGTAATTCCAGCCTTGGGAGGCAGAGATAGGAGAGCCCCAGAGAAACTTGACCAGCCATACTAGCCTTATCAGTGAGCTCTGTGTTTGATTAAGAGAGCCCGACTTAAAGAAAAGGTAGACTGATGGTGGATTATTCCTGTTTTAACCTTGGGCCTCCATATGTGTACATGCACATCTCCTATGCACAGACACAAGCATTCTCATGTGCACATGCACATACACATAAAGCATTCTCATGTGCACATGCACATACACATAAAGCATTCTCATGTGCATATGCACATAAACACACACGTGCACATACATACAAACACACACGCCCCATACACATGTGTGTGCATACATACACACCACACATACATGAACACACACATGTACACACACATACAAGTGCATGTGTGCATACATACTATACACACGCACACCCACATCTGCACATGCACATCCCCTATACACACACACAGGTGTGCTTTTGCACACACACATACATAAAAACCAAACATACCACACATGTGTATGCACACGAATACACATATCACACATACATGTACACACACATGCACACACACAGGCACACACACACACAAGCACATATCAAAATGGGGGTGTTATCTAGCAAATGAATATTGTTTCAAGACAACCCCACATCTGAGAGAGTGCTTCAGCACATACCGTTATACTAGGAAGCCAGTACTGTGTACGTGGCCTGTGTGGTGTCCTCATGTGTACTATGCTACAGCCCTTTAGGACTCTCTTCCAGTCTCTTGCCATCGCCTGTGAACAGCCACAGATGGGAGAACAAAAGCAAGAAGAAGGGCATGGGAATGGAGAGTGCTCCAATAGAAAGGCAGCTTGATAAATATGCCTATTCATCACTGTGCAGCCCTCTGCCTCCGTCCTATTGATTTTCTGTGTGTGCCTCTGTGTCTAGAGTAGTGAGTGTATGTGTGAACAGTTTTCAGTGAGTGACTTTCAGTCAAACCCTCCTGTTACGTCACTCTGTCCTCTATTCTCCATTTCCCTAGCACTCTATGTATTGAAGTAGATGCCTCTGTCTGTAGTTCTGTAGCCATTATTACCCATAACCCTGCAGACCGTGAGCCTTGGTCTTTACAAGATACCTGTCTCGAGTCCTTGAGCTCTTTCCTTCATGAGGAATGAGAAAGGGATTTATAGATGAGGCCAGACAGAGGTGGTGCTTTGGCTTCTACAACACTGTAAATGTGATCATGGAAAGGTTAAAAGGTCTTTCCCTCTCTGCTATTACTCTCTGTCTGCTAGTCTAAGAAACAGGTCTAGGGCAACCTAGAGGACGCTGAGATAGCCTGGGATCTTGCATAACTGTAGGCTCCAGGGCAGTCCAGAATTACTCCTGATCATGAGGCGCCCCAAGAATCTAGGGCAAGATAAGAGGCATCGAAGTATGCGTAGCTTCCACTTAACTGATAAACACCTCCAGAGGACTGTGGGCCTGAAGGCAGAATTGGGGGAAGCAGAGACAAAGATCCTATGAGACTAAAGCTAGAGCAGCCACGTCCAAGAAGGAGACTGGGCACTGGTGGGACTTCCTTGAGGGTGACATATCTGAGAACATCCTGAAGGGAGCGGCAGAAAGCATGAAGGTCCTCGGAGCCTAGGCAGGCAGGTGGAACTGGTGGAGAGCTGAGCTCACAAGCCAAAGCTGAGGTAGGAAGGGAGAGGCAGGAGGTGCCACTTCAGGGACATATCAGTGAGGATGGGAACCTTTGTGGAAAAATATGGTACGGAAGAACTCAAATTCTCAACAGCCCTTCACCAGAAAGCCGACGCCTGGAAAGGTCAGAGGTCAGGGTCACATACCACAGCCCAGGGGTGGAAGCTATTGGGACATCAAGGCCAGGGCCTCTGACTCCCTGTAGGAGACTTCATGCACCTGTGCAGCCACTGAATAACCCAAGAAGAGACCATGTGACAGGAAGCTGAGGGGGAAGCCTCGTGACAGAGCATGACAATTGGGCAGGAAAGCTATAGCACTTTGCTCAGTAATGTGGCCATCCTCTTCCAACAGTGCGTCCTCCCCTGGATGGTTCTGTAGGGCAGAGCTAGCTTAGGCCAGCTCCTCTAGTGACAGGGGAGTTACTGAGGGAAGAATTCGAATTGAGGTCTCTCTGGGATCTTGGAAAGCCTTGATCATAGAATGCACTTTTGAAAGGCCAGCAGTGATCTCTCTCTCTCTCTCTCTCTCTCTCTCTCTCATGCACACACACACACACACACACACACACACACACACGTTCACAGAGAAAGGGTGTTGTGGATGAGGAGATACTCACTAGAGGGTTGTGTTGCACAACCTCTGGAGGGGGAATGCTTTTTCTTTTGGGAGATGACCTTATTTGAATCAGTCAGCCAATGGAAGAAAGTACCAGGCCTGATGTGGAGACGAACTTAAGAGGCTTCTTTTGTCTAGGGTCACCAGCCTGCAGGCAGCTTACCTGTAGTCATTTAGACAGAGTAGCACAAACACCAGGGTCCATTTCTCTGCCTCCTGGGTATTACCAGTGTTTTTGGAAGAAAGGCCTAGGGAGGAGCGCTTTGTGGGTTTTTGATGCCATCCTTAGAGGCAGCACTGAGCACAGATTAGGCCTGCAGGAGCAAAACAGAACAAGCCAGGTGGGTGGGGAAAGGGTAGAAGTGCTGGCAAAGGAATGCACTGGAGCACAGCTACCTGGGGAAGGAGGAGGCACAGGTCACTCAGAGCATGCTGCGGTTGGCATGGGGCAGGACGGGGCATACCGGGGCATCACAGTAGAATGGTTGCTATAGTAAATCCATATTGCTGGGAGGAGAGGGAGAAGCAAGCAGAATGTACTAGAGGACACAATATCACTTGCAGAAAATAAAAACACGCTGCTGGAAAATAGCACCATATGGGGTGCAGGAGAAAAAGATAACCATCCGATGAGTGAGTGCTCATGGGTGCGGGGGAAGGAGAATGGTAGGGGCGTGAGGAGGAAAAGGCAAGTGGACAAAGAATACAACCTCAGAGACCAAAAGGGTCTGAAAGTATAGGTGTGGGTGTGGCACCCAGGCCCTGAGATTCAAGAAAAGGCCCAATGAGATTAATGCCCCAGGTTCTGCTCTACTCTCTCACATCCCCTAATCCTTGAGGAAAGAAGTCTGCACATGCCTGATGAATGAATATGGTGGGCGAAGGGCCAGTGGGCTCAGGTGCCTCATGCAACCATGTTTTTCCTAAGAAATTTAGTTCAGAACTTCAGGGATGGGAATGGGACATAGTTTAGGAGTGTGGCTCGAAATGAAGTAGGAACAACCAAAAAGAGAAAAAGGAAGGGAGGAGAGGAGAGGAGAGGAGAGGAGAGGAGAGGAGAGGAGAGGAGAGGAGAGGAGAGGAGAGGAGAGGAGAGGAGAGAGAGGAGAGCTTTTGTCCATAGAGAGGTCACCAGCCAAGGCTGTGGACTCTTCTCTTGCAGAAAAGAATGTCATTTTCTTGGAAGGGAGGTGACTCCCTAGCAAACTCTCATTTATCAAGTGTCAGATAAATGAATTGACACTCAGAGGCCACATGATTTGTCCAAGATCGTACAGCTACTAAGAGGCAGATGAAGACTTAGATCTAAGTGTTTGCCGGGTGTGGTGGTACACATCTGTAACTCCAGTACTGGGTAGGCTGGCACTGGTGCTACAAGTCTGAACCAGCCTGGGCTGGTTGAGTTCCAGGACATCCAGGAGTACAGGTATGGCAAGATACACCTGAACTCTCCACTGTGCATGTGTATCTGTGTAGCACATGAGTTCAATGCCTGAGGAGGCCAGAAGAGGGAATCGAATTCCTCGAAACTAGAGTTACAGACAGTCATGAGCCATCATATAGGGGCTGAGAACTGAACCTGGGGCCACAGGAAGAACAGCCACTGCTTTTTACTGTTGAGCCATAGTTCTTATAGCCACCACTAAAAAAATACTTTAAAAAAATTTTGAGTCTGTGTGCATGTGGGTGTGGGTGTGAGTGTGTGAGAGTATGTGTGAGTATATGTGAGTGTGTATGCATGTGTGTGTGTATGAATGTGTGTGTGTATGAATGAGAGTATATGTGTGTGAGTATGTATGGATGAGTGTGTGTGCATGTGAGTGTATGTATGAGTGTGTGTATTCGAGTGTGTGAATGTATGAGAGTATGTATAAGAATATATGAGTGTGTATGAGTGTGTGTGTTTGCATGTGAGTGTGTGTGAGTGTGTATGAGTATGTGTGTTTGCATGTGAGTGTGTGACTGTGTATGAGTGTGTATGTGTGTGAAGACATGCTCACCACAGAATGCAAGTGGAGACCAGAGGACAACTCTCAGGGTGAGTTCTCTTCTCCACGGGTATCCCCAGGGTAACACTCAGGTCCGCAGGTGCCTTTACACACTGAAGAGTCCTAAAGACCTCTTGATTGTCATTTTTAGTGCCAGGATCAGCCTTGATGTCCCACATATGCATGTGCACATTTGCTGTTCACAGCCTTCCACCACTATCCACATTGTAAAACAAATTCTTCCTGTTGAGAATCCCACCGGGACGCAGGTTGGCAGGGTGGGGTGAGGGGCCGCAGCTGGCACTACCACAGGGTTCCTGGGGTAAAACCAAGTATTGGACAGGAGGTGATGGGAGAGGTGTTGAGGAAGAGAACCAGGGTGGCTTCAGAAACAGCAGCTGAAGACAGGCTTGGGGAAACACTCTGCAGCAGTGGCCTTGTGTGCGATTTCATTAAACTCTAGAAGGCCACAGAGCTTCAGCCTGCTGTGCTGGCTGTACTCACAGCCCCTCGTGGCCACCCACCACGGTAGAGGAGCCGAAAGCATCTCAAGGGCTAGAGGGCACCTAGGGGTCACATCCACAGACTCCTCCAGGTCAGCACAAAGGCCATCTTTGCTGACTTGAAGGCTCGTGACATCCCCACACCACAGCTGTGCTTAGATGTATGCCGACAGGTCTTCCCACCAGAAATGTCTCCTTCCTGTTTCTCCTCTGGCCACATTTCTATTCTTTCTGAGCAATAATTGATTCTCAGGAGAAGGTGAGAGGCAGGGAGGGCAAGATGTCTCCTGGTGCTGAAGGGTAAATGTATTCTGTATCCCTCACCCTCCTACGCCTCAAAATTCTGGTCAGCTTATTCTGCTGAGAGAGACCTGCCCTGTTACAGCTACCACAGGGTGTCTGTCCCTCAGCAGGAGGACCAAGCTCCCCTCAGCAGGAGGACCAAGCTCATCTTCCCACTAAGGCTAAGACAGTCCCGGAACACAAAAGAGGCCGCACATCCTGTCTCTCTGGGGTATTTAATCACAGACATTAAGAGGAGCTGTTCCCTCCGTAGCCGTGTCTCTGCCTCACTGCTTTGGGAGAAGATAGGCATAGAATTAATCCTTCCACAAACAGGGTGGAAGATGTTCCCTGCTGACACACAAAGGGGGTGAGATAAACGGTCGCCCACACCCTTTACACAACCACCATTCACTGACCCGAGAAGGCTGTTGGTAGAGTTCTCTTTTTTGCATTTTAGAGTTCATTGGAAAGCTAAATTCCAATTTAAATATTCCTGGGAGGGATGATTAGATATTGAAACATAATTATTTTCTGTCAAGGGCCAACCCAGTTGGGGTCCCTCAACCCGGGGAGAATCAGGGTTCTGGTTCTCAAGTGGTCAAGGAGTCGGCGAGTGACAAACAGACATGAACACAAGAGAGTGCTGAATCTGGGTGTAATTTCTCAAAGTAAGCATTAGACTTTTATAGTCATTACAGAAGAAATAAGGAAGTTAGGTAATACAACAGCCAAGGTACACCGAGGTCATCTGAAGCACAATGATTCTATAGAAAAATATATACATGTAAATTGACAGGAACTAGGCAGTGGATACAACTGAAAGAAAGTCAGCCTTATCTAAGGTCAGCTTACTCTTAGAAGCCAGGTGTGAGTTCCCATTCTAGTCTATTGTATAACCCACCACCAGCCAGCCCTAAGTAAACACCCAACTAAGCTAATTTTCTGGGCTAGTGGAAGTATGCACCAGGGGGTCCCATTCTTGCCAACCTTACCATGAATAATATATTACTCTAGCTCCAGGAGTGACTCTTATTCAGTAAATTCAGTAAACTGCAATGCCTGATTCCTTTCACTATCTCTCTAACAATGCTGAAGGCAATTTGTCTGAATAAGTAACATTCTTTATGAAATTCCGAGCGGGTGGGGTAGGGGGGTCCGGCTCAGCTTAGACTAGGATGTTGGAACACTGGTGGGGGCCAGGAAATAATGTCCAATCTAACTTGACTATTTGCAAATCATTCCTTGGGGGCACCCCTATACTTACAATAAAACAATACTAAGAGAAAGCACTCAAAAACTCTCCATTGACTATTGCAAAGAAAAATCTGGACCACATCTGTGTTAGGGGATGCCAAGGACCTCCAGGAGACCAGTTTCCTTGAAACTTTTTTGCCTCAGGGACTTCGGCCAAGCTTTTGGACTTGTCACGCAGACTCCACTGGAGTGGGTGTGGCAAGTTTCTAGCGTACTTTCCTCTTTTTTCTTTTCTTTTT
>NW_022196894.1:29122074-29123165 GCF_008632895.1 Mastomys coucha | reverse complement strand
AAGTGCTGGGATTAAAGGCGTGCGCCACCACTGCCCGGCCTCGTACTTTCCTCTTTAATAGGAGAGTAAATCAGATGACTAAAGCAGAGAAGAAAAAAAAGAAAGATCTGCAGATTGAGGGGAAATCTGGGAGGAGTCTAGGGAGAGGTGTGGAAGGCAGACCAGGCCTGCCTCATACTTTACCTGAAGCAGGAGGTCTGAGTGTGAAGCCCCAACTTTCCCTGGGATCCAGTTAGACGTGTAGGTGCTAGGACTCCACCCTAGACTCAGTCTAGGGGTGGGCCACAGAAGTCTCTTTTTAACAAGCCCTGAGGGTGACTGATCCCTGATCAGACGCTCTGCTGATTTGTCCTACAGTCCTCAGCTCTTTAAGAGGGAGCCATGAGAAACCATGTGGCAAAACTCATAGCTCCGGTGACATTGAGATGGTAGCACAGGGTAGGGCTGCCGTTGGCCAGATGGCCAAAAAACTTGGGAATGGAGTTGGGCGATGTCTTAGTTGGGATTTTATTGCTGGGAACAGACCCCATGACCAAGGCAACTCTTATAAAGGACAACAGTTAATTGGGGCTGGCTTGCAGGTTCAGACCTTCCCGTTCAGTCCGTTAGCATCAAGGCAGGAGCACGGCAGCATTGAGGCAGGCATGGCGCTGGAGAAGGAGTTGAGAGTTCTACATCTTGTTCTAAAGGCAGCTAGGAGACTAGCTTCCAAGCATCTAGGAGGGTCTTAAAGCCCATACCCACAGTGACACACTTCCTCCAACAAGGCCACACCTCCAAATACTGCCCCTCACTCCTTGGGCCAAACATACTCAAACCACTGCAGGTGAATTGCTGATTAACTTCCCCAGGGAAGCCATGTAGGCATCTGAGATGCTCAACAAGACTGGGCTGAGTGGGAAGACAGAAGCTTGCTAAAGAGCATAAAGCTGCAGAGGCTTCAAAGCCACGGGCTCCCTTTCCTCAGCAGTATCTCCCTCTGGGTCAACCTGCTCAAGACGTATCTCTTAGACCAGGTCCTTTCCCGATTGACACCACACACATCTCCAAGGTCCCATGCAGAGGCAGGAAGTGAGAAGACGGGGGGGGGG
>NW_022196894.1:29091604-29122063 GCF_008632895.1 Mastomys coucha | reverse complement strand
AACCTGAAGTGATCTTTGGCACGGTGGCCATTTCTCTTCAGCGCCCTTTTCTGGAATGCTGTGTTTTGTGTTTGCTTCCATTCTGTATCATCCAGTCCCTGAGCTCCCAGGACAAAGCCTGCTCTAGTGTACTAGTTACTTCTCTCATCACTGCAATAAGATACCCAATATAAGCGATTTAAGGAATGAGGGTTTATTTTGGTTCTTGAGTCAGAGGGTTTTGAGTCCCTTATGGTGAGAAAGGCATGGTAGCTGGGGAGACTGCATCCATAGTGGTGAAGACCACACAGTGTGGCTTGTCACATCTCAGTGGGTCAGGAAGCATTGAAGCATTGCACCTGAGACAAGAACAGGATCAGCAAAGTCATCTCTTAAAATGCCACAGCCGCTCACAACAGCTTCACTAGCTGGGACCAAGTGTCTAAACACATGGCCCGAGGGAGCTTACCTTCAAATCATAACATCCAGTAAGCAATCAATACTTTCTTTAAAGAAAATGAGCCTTGGTGCTGGAGAGATGGCTCAGTGGTTAAGAGCACCGATTGCTCTTCCGAAGGTCCTGAGTTCAAATCCCAGCAACCGCATGGTGGCTCACAACCATCCGTAATGAGATCTGATGCCCTCTTCTGGGGTGTCTGAAGACAGTTACAGTGTACTTACATATAATAAATAAATACATCTTTAAAAAAAAAAAGAAAGAATGAAAATGAGTCTTAAATTCATTCCAAACTTAAACGTTACTCTATGTTCTATCAACATTGATATTAATATAAAAATGATTTTCCTTAAGTCAGTGCTCAGGTATTCTACGAAGCATGGCCTTCAGATCCCCCCACAGACCACAGCTTGGGGCTCTTCCACAGAAAGAGCTTCGGTTAGGATCCGGCAGCCAGGAAGAGAGAGGAAGCATCTGAGAGCCAGGGGTGGAATGGCTCTTGTCTCTCTGTGCCTTAGCCATACAGGTGCTTATGTGAGATGCAAGGACATCAAAGTTACAGCCAAATGTCAAAACAATGTGGTATGCCGGATGAGCCCAGCAGGGACTATATGATCCCTTTTAGAATCCAACTCCAGTAAGATCACAATGAGAAAGGTATTCTGGGACAGCACCAGCCCGCAAGAGCTACCCTTGGCCTCGGAAGCTAGCCTTAGGTGCTCTTTCATTAATGCTTGACATAATGTGCTCCTAGAAGTCACCAGCTGAGAGTCTGATGCATAAACAATACAGAATTAGCTTCCATTGAGTTTTCAAGATATGAAATTATATTTCAGGCCTTATGGCTGAAAGTAAGTCCTAAAATGTATTTAGCACCATTTTTATGCTAGTAACTTGAATACTGCACTTCTTTTTATATCCTCTTATGGATGTACAGAATCTCAAACGTAGTCATGACCAGCACCATACCTATTCATGGCACAGTAGGAGGCTGCAGAAGAGGCAAAAGGAGTAGAAGACTGGATTGATTTTAATCACAGATGATAAAGGCCATTAAATTATTCCTTGGGGCTAGAGAGAGAGCTCAGTAGTTAAGAGCTGTCGTTCCAGAGGACCCATGTTTGATTCTCAGTACCCATGTGGCAGTGGCTCACAACTGTCTATAACTCGTCTCAGGTGACCCAACACTCTTTTCTGGCCTCTGTGAGCAGTGCATGTACCTGGTATGCAGATGTTCACATAGGCACAACACCCATATACATAAGATTAAAGAAATACTAATAGTTTTAAAAGATATATTTTTAAAATCTCTTTCTAGTCATGGTGGCACACAACCTTAACACCAGCATTTGGAAGTCTGAGGCAGACAGACTTCTTAGAGTTCATGGCCAGACTGGTCTACATAGGGAGTTCCGGGCCAGATAGGGCTACATAGTGGGATCCTGTCTTTAAAAAAGAAAAACTTCCTAAATATCTTTTCTTATGGCAGCAGAGTGGGGTGGGGGTTGGGGGGTTGAAGGGTGGTTCAGATTCAAATCATGTTTCCATTAGGCACATTTATCTCTATCTCCTGTGAATAGAACAATTCTGGTTAATTCATGTTTAAATTATTTGTGTGTGTGTGTATGTGTGTGTGTAAGTGCACATGTTTGGGGGGGTATGTGAGTGTGCACATCTGTGAACACATGCAGGCCACAGTGGCTGTCCTGCTCTCTTACTGTGTGTACCTTACTTCCTTGAGATAGGTCTGTCATTGAGCCTAGAGCCAGTAAGCCCCAGGGATCATGTCTCTGCCTGGGAAAACACTGGGGTTACACGAATATGAGAGATCACATGTAACTTCTTATGTGGGATTTGAACTCAGATCCCTATTCCTGTGCAGTAAGCACACAACCACCCCACTTATACCTAAATTCTCAACCAGGGCTGGGGTGGGGGAGTGTCGATAAAGAATGTTTCCTGAGCTCCTACTTTGCTGCTTAGTACTTTTAGAATTATCTTTGCTACTATAAGGTAATAATAATATAAAGCAAACACAAAGTTATCTTATGCATCACATGATGGTATTAGCAATTGCAATATTTTCATTTTTGAGTACCTGTCTATCAACACTTGTAATTCTCATAACAGTCTTATAAAATAGATTTCTTTATTAGTCCTCTTTGGTTGCCAATCACATAAACTATTGGGTGTTGGTCTGATGCTCCTGTGTATTCAAATGCTAAATCCTAGCCCCTGAGATCTGGTTGCAGTCCTAACAACCACATTCTCAGGTACACCAAATGATGTTGTCTAAACTATGCTCACCAATCTCCTCTGACCAGTTAAATAAAAATGACTACAATCAATTACTGGGGAAAATAGAGGTGGGTGGGGGTCCCAGGTAGGGCCCATGAGAGAACAGGAGAAAGAGGAGAGAGGAGAGAGAAAAAAAGGAAGAGAAAGAAAGACACAGAGAGAACAAGAGGTCTCTATTAGATGTGATGACCGGGAGCACATGCCCCCTGAGGACATGAAATGCCCCCTGAGGACACACTGATGGAGCAGAAATAACCCAGGCAAGACTCCAATAGCAAGTACTTGGGGAGTACAGCTGGGGAATTAACAGTCTAGCATATAGAGAAATAGATTAGGGGTAATTTGCCCAGTGCTGATTTAAAAATCCATAGGATTTTGCCGACTTGATTACCAGGAGGCTAGCCAGGTCATATTAATAACTAATAGAGTTATAAATAATTTTTAAAATACCATCTACACAGAATTCTGACTCAAACAAGCTTAAGAAAAAGAAAGAGAATTGGTACACATAAATAGAAACAGTGGTAGTTGGTCGGCTTCAGGCTAGACTGGGCCCGGGCTCGACTATGTCAGAGATCTCTTGTTTCCTTCATTTCTTCTACATTAACTCTCTTGTGTGTTCTTTCCATGTGATGGACCCAGGAGCTCTGGCTTCCTGAGCCTTACATTTTCAAGTTTAGAATAAGTAGCCCCATACTTAAAATAAAAACTAAACTATAAAAAAAAATTAAAAAAACCAACAAAACAACAAAATATATGGTTAGCAACTTGTGTTACCAAGATTACTAAGTGGTTTTCTTTTATTTTTATTGTAAATTGACAGTGGTTTTGTCTCGGTTTTACTACTGTGAACAGACACCATGGTAAAGGCAACTCTTATAAGGATAACATTTAATTGGCTTACAAGTTCAGAGGTTCAGTCCATTATCCTCAAGGGGGGAGCTTGGCAGCATCCAGGCAGATGTGGGGCTGGAAGAGCTGAGAGAATTACATCTTCATCCAAAGGCGAACAGGAGAATAGTGACTTTCAGGCAACTAGGATGAGGATCTTAAAAGCCCATGCCCACAGTGACACACCTACTCCAACAAACCCATACCTCCTAATATTCCCACTGCCTGGGTCAAGCATATACAAACCATCACAGACAGTCTACACTTGGGTGAATCTGTAGAATTCAAAGTAGTGTAATGATTTGTAAAAATTAGTGTGATATAACAAAGTCAAGTGAAGTATCACATGTGTATTGGTCTTCTTTTATTTTGCTGTGATAAAATACCCTGGCAAAAGTAATTTAAGAAAGAAAGGCTTTATTTTAGCTCACAATTCCATGGTGCAGTCAGGCACAGATGGGAAATCACAGCAGCAGGAGCTTGAATGAACTGGTCACATTACATTCACAGTCAAGAGCAGAGCACACTGCAGTCATTCATGCATGCTTAGGACCAGTTCATTTTCTCCACTTTCATACAATTCATGATCCCTTCCTAGGGAATGTTACCACCCACAGTGGGCAGGTCTTCCCACCTCAATTAACACAATCAAAATAATAGCAAGCTTGTGGGCTAACTTTATCTAGACAATCAATTGAAGCTCTTCCCAGGTGACTCTAAATGGTGTCAGGTTAACAATTAAAACTAGCCACCCCAACACCTTATACCTCAAACTCTAACTCTTAGTTAGAAATCAGAATTAATAAGTGAATGCCCCTTCAATCTCAGTCCTCCTTTTCTTGCAGCTGGATGAACTCTCTTAGGGGTAGCCAAGAGTGTGTTGTCACCTATTAGAGTGTTTCAGACAGAAAATGGTGGCACATGCTACAGCTTGCCAGAAAGCTGTGCCTGTTGTGTGACAAAGTAGACACGCACCCCAAGAAAAACATGGGGTGTGGTAGTTTGAATGAAAATGGTCCTCATAGGACTAATTTAGGTATTGGAGTGGGTATGGCTTGTTGAGGGAGGTGTGTCACCAAGGAGCAGGAAACCTTGGCATGGCAAACACACACTCGATTTGAGATACAAAGGCTCATGCCATTAGGAGGGAGGTGGTGGCTCTGCTCACACCATTAAGGAAAACCTGAGCAAACTAGAGTTGGGGGAAGTAGGCTGCTGAGGTCAGCCATAGGTCTGGAAATCACTTCACACACTAGCAGGTTGGCTATCTGGGTCAGAGCAGGAACAGTCTCAGACCCAGTGAGCTCTTCTTGTCTCCACTGGGCATGAGAAGGCTCAGGGGGTCAGAGCAGGAACGGTCTCAGACCCAGTGAGCTCTTCTTGTCTCCACTGGGCATGAGAAGGCTCAGGGGTAAAGTTATGGGCTCCACTGTGGGAGAACTGTTAGCCTTCCTCTGTGGGGCAATACCAGTTACAGGAAAAGAAATCAGTTGTTGGTCAAGCAAGGCAGCACTTTTCTGGAAGGCAACTGTCCCAGCCAGTGCAGAGGACACAGCTCATCTGTAATCATGGTGGAGAAGACTGGGAGGGGTGGTGTGCAGGGCAAGCAATGGTGCAGACCAAGCAATGCGCATGGTGAGACGTGGTCACAGCCCCAGGCTACATCTGGGCCTCTGATTGAACTTCCAGATAAAAAGCAAAACAGGTGTAAACAGGCAGCAGCTGCTCACCCTCTCCTCACAGAGAGTCACAGAAAAGCTGCTATGTCCCAGGATAGCTGACAAGATCCTGTGGAGAGAAGAATCCAGCAAGACCTGGGCTTTCCTATGGAAGATTATGACTTCTGACAGGAAATGGGGCTCTCTGACAGGCTCTTGACATTTAAGGGATTTCTGATTTAGATAGATAGATGGATATATTTTTAAAAGAAAGTAGTGATTTTTTTTTTCTGGGCAGTGACTTTCAAGAGAGTACTGTCTTCTGACAAAATATTGCATGGTTATTTTTGACAAGATTTTGGCGGAAATGTGGGTTTCTGTTAAGAGAGTCAAAGGCAGAAACACAACAAACTGGAGAAAAACTAAAAGGGAGGAACAAACACCCACTGGGTGGTGGGTTCTTGGGTGGAGGGAGACTCATTGGTTCTAAGATTGGAGTCTCCAGGAGAGGTTCCCACCCAGTACCATGGGTGCCCAGCCTAGTAATTGTTGGAGGAGGTCTAGATGGGCTGGGACATATATATTTATAATAGATATGACAGTAAGAGGACTGGGCAACCATCCAGAGCCTTGGAGGAAGGGGAGAAGGAAGCCTGGTCCTTCCACAATGTGTTGGTCTTCATTCAGGAAATTCTAATGGAAGCTTTTGTCCTCTTGATTCACAAAATGTGCTTAGAGGCGAGGCGACAAAGAATAACGTGATGTCTTTAAATCTGTATCGCCAACGTTCTCTCATAACCAGGCTGTAGCCCTCTAGAGGCAAGTCAGCCCTGGGGTAGAGGAAAAGGAACCAAGGGAGTGGGTAGTATCAATAACCCTCTGATAGCAGGCCAGCCAGACTTCAATCCATGGGAGCAGTGGTCCCCTGTGCCCAGATTCAATCACCTACACAGCTGAGAAGGGTCGGCTTACAGACCCGCTTTTGTGGCGGGGTAAGGTTGACAATGAGCAAGAGCCCAGCAGTCTGCACAGAGCAAGAGCAGTCTCCACAGGAGCGCTCATCCACCTTCTTCCCAGGCACCACCTCCACCACGTGACTGGATGGATTCCCGCAAGCGCTGAGAGATTTGTGCTGATCCCCACAACAGCTGCAGGTCCGGAGCCAACCTGAGCCAGGAGCTGCACGCTTGTACTTCGAATCGGATGCGCACCCCGGCACACGGGCCTCCCCCACGGTGCCAGGCCACCTTTATCTCTCTTTAGGAGTCTCCACAGCTTGCTTTCTACAGACCCCGCAGCATGATCTTTCTAGCTGCCGCCACCCAGAACCCATCTCTTCTAAGGATGCTTTCAACCTCTGGTTCTCTCTCTTTTATTTGTATGTGGTTTGCCTGCGTGTGTGTATGTGTGCCATGTTTATGCAGTGCTGGAACTGGAGTTACACATGGTTGAGGGTGCTGGGAACTGAACCTTGGTCCAATGCAAGAACATGTGCTGTTAACCACTGAGCCATCTCCAGTCCCAGGAATTCCTCTCTTAATGCATGCCCCTGACTGAACCTCAAGCCACCAATGGTTGTCAATACCAACCAGGAAGTCATCACAGTGATAATAAACATCACAGATAAGCAGATTAATGATTTTTTTTTTAATCTCAAAAAGTGTGTGTTTCTTAAGAGACTATGGCTAATCTGGACTCTTCTTAAGAACTGCTGTTCCAGGCCCTCTGGGGGAGTCCATTTCTGCATCAGTATTTGAGAAAGTGATCAATGCTTGTGTCCTCAGCATTGTCTAGACCAAGGCACTTCTACAACTTCCCAGGGAGAGTGTAGACCAGGAGGCTGTGTAGACCTTGGGCTCCTTCCCTTTCTGAGAACACTTCCAAGGTCCCAGCGGTTGCCATTAATGTAACCCCCATATGTAAAATGGGGATAATGATGCCCTGCCTGACTATTGGGGTGGTAAAATGAGATACATATAAGCACAGTAGTCCCTTGAGATCTATGGAGTTTGGCCCTAGGAGTCCTGACAAGGGACAAAATCTGCAGATGTTCAACCCCTTCAGTAAGCAGAGTTTGTATATATCTATACACGTGCTCCCATGTGCATTATTTTTAATTTATTTTTAAAATTTTTATGTGTATGAACGCTTTGCCTGCATGTACATCCGTACCTGGTGCTCTTGGAACTTGAGTTACATACAGATGGTTATGAGGTGCCATATGGGTTTTAGGAATAGAGTCCGGGTCCTCTGAAAGAGCAGCCAGTGCTCTTAACACTGAGCCACTGCTCTGAGCCACCTCTGTAGCTCCCTATATACCTTACTAGAACACACACACACACACACACACACACAGAACCTATACATGTTCACTACTGATGTGATTTTTTTTCCAGAGTTCTTTGAACCACAGTTGGTTGAATATGAGCATTTAGAGACCATGGATTCAGAGGGCTAATTGCATATCTCAGGCAATAAATAGGTCTATGAACTTGGAAGAGCAGTGCCTAAGGCAGAAGGCTGTGCAGTCTGCCACCACAAAGACACGGAGTGCAGCAGCTGAGTGCAGGCTGGGCTGACATGCTGTTTCCCAAGCCCTGTCTAGCACCTGGGTGGGGCTTCTTCGAAAAGCGGCTTCGCCTGGTCTACACAAAGGCACCGGGAGGGTGAGCTGTAGTCACCGCCTCTGAGTGTCTGTGCCAGCGCCCAGCCTGCTTTGCTCAGGACAGAAAGATTGACACTTTTAGGTATGCACATGGGACGCACCTCCTTCCCTACGGTGAGGCTAGGCTCCCTCTTTTGCTTGTCATTAGACAGACACCTTGGTGAAGTGGAACCCATCCCAAGTCTTTCTCACCTGGAGCTCCCTGGGCTGGGCTAACCTGTCTCTACTGGGCTAGCTCTGATCTCTACTCTTCCACTCAGCAGGTCTCATTGGGATATTCTGTAGAGCCTCATTCGCAGACTCTCTCTGCCTTCACTTCCCAGGATCCCCCAAGAGTCCCCTCTAATACTACAACGGTGACGTTCATTGTAAAGAGGCTTCCTCGTTGGTCTGCTTGGAGCCGGTGTTTTTCTGCCTCCATTTCTGTCTTGTACAGAGAGAGGCAAGCAGGAGTGTGTCTCTGGGAGTGAGTCAAGGTGTTGCCCTTTGACTCTGATCTCTCACTGCACCCAAGGACAAACAGTCCACACTGACTGAGAACAAGCGCTCACAGAAACCAGAGCCAGGCAGAAGCAGGGCTAGGCATGCGCTTGCAAAACCAGATTTTCTTCTTCCAAAGGTTAGAAAACACCAGGCTGGAACAAACTGGAAGAGGAAGTTGGGTCGGAACAGAGTGGGTAAAAACTCCTGAGTCACTCAGTGTGCCTTCCTGCCCTCCAACAGTGCTGGGGCCCCAGAGACAGAAAGTAGCGGCCTTAGACGGGAGCAGGGATGAAGCCAGGAGGGGAAAACTTAGCTCTAAACAGAAGCAAGTCTAGAAGTCCCTTCAACTTGAGGCATGGGGGACTCTACACTGCTGAAGGCAGTGATCAGGGTCAGACGAAGGGAGTCTGAACGTGGGTGGTGCTGTCCCAAAAACTAGACTCTTGGACGGAGAAAAGAGTAGAAGGTAAGCACAACACTAGCATTCCCCTCTCTCTGCTTCCATGGAGGTGAATGTGGCCACACTCCTGCTGCAGCGCTGCCCCTCTCTACCAAGAAAGATCGCTGAGTAAAGGTTTCTGTTCTCCCAGCAGTCAGCATCCCTCTGCATTACAGTAAAACAGAGTGTGGCTGTATTTCACAATAGACCACAAGCTCCTTAAAGGAATTTTTTCAAGAGTCCTAAATCCTTTGGACACAGGTGATACATACCTCCCTTTAATGCATTCGTCAGGGAATGGGTCACCTTAATGGTTCTTACCTGGGTGAGGTTGGGGCATCCTCTCTCCAAAGAATATTTGTAATGCCTGTAGACATTTTTGACCGTCTCAAATGGAACGGGGTAGGGGATAGGATGCTATCAGTGTCTAGAGGGCAGAGGTCAAAGGTCAATATCCTATAATGTACAACACCCCCTCCCCACACATGGCAAAGAATTATCTAACATCTCATCAGTGCCCATGTGAGGCAATTACAGAAAAAGGAGTGTAGTCAGGTGAGGGCCAGAAAGATGGCTCACACGCCTCAGGGGCCATGCTCAGAGGCCTGCTCTGCCTCCCATCATTTGGGCCTGGTGTCTAGCTTAGCAATCTCTCAAGATGGTTACAGAGTCAGAAGCCAGAGGTAATAAAATACGTCATCGACCAGGATGGCCTGACTGCTCTATGCCGACAACAAGAGGCATGATTGAGCCTGGAGTGGAAAATCAGTAGTTGGGTGAATCACAGGCTGCCCAGTGCACCCAGGGGGATCAAGAGCAGCGCCCAGCACAGGCCTAATCTCCACCTGGGTGAAGCTTCTCCATAGGCTTGCCCTGGCAACCGAGTTTTCTTGTAACCAGCTGTTTCTTTGGCTATGTCAGTTATGTGTGTCTTCAGCCTGGGGACAGAGTTCACCTAAAATGGTTTCACTTCTTGGCCCTCATTCTTTCATAAGGTTGCCCTTTATCATGTGCAGGGTGATCCGAGTACAGACGGTTATTCTGAGAAATAGGGTAACCTGTGTGCATCTAGAGCAGTGGTTCTCAACCTGTGGGCTTCGGCCGCTTTTGCAACCCTCTCTCTCCAAACGACTTACCTTACAATTCATAGCAGTAGCAAAATTGCAGTTGTGAAGTAGCAACAGAAATAATTTTATGGTTGGGAGTCACCACAACATGTGGGACTTTATTAAAGGGTCTCATCGTTAGAAAGGTAGAGACCCACACGGGTCTAGAGGTTGAATGACTAACATGATTTACTCTAATCCAGCACTGGTCTTTCTCAGGTAACAATATGATGGAACAGTTAGTAGGATACACATAACATAAACAATGGCCATAATTCAGATAGCTTTTGTCGGTCGTTCTGAATTTCCCAAATGATTGGACGCTGAAAGAACAAATAGTATCACCTAGGAATAGAGCTGGGGACTGTCTGAGGCTGTGAAGGAGGACTTCTATTGGAAGCAGTTAAGAACCACTGGTTTGACTCTCAGGGGGCTGCTAGTTTCCATATTAGCCCTTGAGCTGGAAGGCATAGCACTCTAGAGTTGCTGACGCTTCTCCGTGGAATGTTGTGGAATGTTCTTGTTCATTCTGAACCCACGGACCCGCTGCAGGGACAACCCTTGCCATCTGGCTGCTTTGGACTCTCTGGAACATTTTTATATCCCTCTTCTCCCTGGCAAACACTTCTACCTTCCAGTGAGTACTGTAGGGAAGGGGAATTACTTTTACCGTGTGGGTAAAGATAGGGCTAGGAGACCTGATTTAAACTCCAGGGCCTGGGCCCCATTCTGTGACTGTGGACCCAGGGCTCTTTCCACTCACTCCCCTTGCTTTGGTAATGAACCCCCGCAGGAGATCTCTGAGACACTGAATATCAGACTCTCACAGAAACGAGTGAATGAAGTCGTCAGGCAGTAAGTACCTGGTAAACTAGTCATTTTCTGTATTCCCAAGTCCCAGTTCACTCATGAGAATCTCACAGAGGTAAAATATAGAAAGTAATGAACAAGTTCATGCTCAGTTGCCATAGAAACCTATGCTTATCTTAGGGTTCATATTCTGTACAGAAATTCCAAAAATTCCCCCCTGAGGATCTTAGATTTCTAAATTTGAAAAGTAAAACACGCTAAGCCGGATTAGATGTTTCTAGGTAATTTTACCTTTGGTATTAGTATACATCTGCAAGTTCCATCTGCAGCATCAAAGGAAGAAGAACCTTCTAGAATAAGTGAGTGGTTTTGTTACCTTGTTCTGAGAGATGTCGACCCACTCACACTCATTTACCCAACATTGATTGACTGTAAGACATCGTGCTGGGCTTATACACAAGACAACAAACAGCACACTGGGACAGTTCCATAGAGCTGCCCTTTATAAGGGAAGGAAGTCATGATGGCACCTTAACCTTTGATGACGCCATCAAGGGCTCTTCTATTGGAATGTGAAACTCCCGGGAATACTAGGATGTCCCAAGAGTGAGTCAGGAAGTCTCTGAATTTTGAACAGACCCTCTGATGACTCCAGGGCTGAGTGAGAGCTAGTCGGGGAACACTCCACCTTCAGGCCTTTGTGATCAAAGTCTAAAAGCTCATTTTAGAAACTCCCAAACAGGCTTTAGTGCAACTATCTCAAGGACAAAAGAAAAAAAAATGTCAGATCTCATCTAGAGTCTGTCATTAGCCACAATTCACTGAGGAATGGTTTTCTTTCCAAGAAAAAAAAAAAGTTGTATGTGGTACAGTTCTGTGATTTACACTGTATCTGAGCGGTGGGATCCTATCTGACAGCACATTCAATCAAAAAGTAACAAGGTATCATTTGCAAGGGAGACACGAGGTTGACCTGGGGAATGGAAACTGAGGAAACATTTCTAGGTGGATATTCTGACATTCCCTGTAGTACCGAAGAGGACAATCTCAGTTAGGCAGGAAATTACAAAAGTCCGTGGCACAGAGGAGATGATGACTTCCTTGATGTCCGTGTGGAAGGTTCAGTGAGAAGGCAAATAGAATCTACCTGGCAAAGGAAGTGATGCCTGCACCGGGCTGGCTGCCGGGGCCACTCCCTCACCAAAGGCACCAAGATGCCAAAGACTCAGTGTGTCCCTGCTCTGGAGTCAGTTAAGTTCCTCTGGCAGAGACTCAGCCGGCTTCGTCAGGTCCCCAGTGGGAATGGTATCTGAGAGCACTTGGAGGATGCTCACATCCAGCCTAGGAGGTTAGGGGGTGGGGCTGACTGCAGTGCCGCCTGGACACAGATAAGAGTCTCTCTCTGAGCCGTGCCTTGGAGGGCTATTTTACCTGTGGTTCTGGAGATTTGCCAAAAAAAAAAAAAAAAAAAAAAAAAAAAGAAAAAAAAAAAGACAGAAGCACAAGAGTGTGTGATAAGAAATCCTCCTGAGAGGAAATAATCCTTCACCCCACACCCCATCACGTTTAGATTGAGGACGGGGTGGGGGGTGGAGGTAGGGATGGGGGGGGTGGGAGGATGGTGAAGGCTCGGGGAGGGCAGACAGGAGGCTGTGCGGCTTCAGCGCCTACCCCAGGTCTGCGCAGGTTGTTAGGGGGATCTCCAGGGACATCCACTCTTCCCATTAGTAGCGAACTGGGCCAGAGCAGGCACCGCAGCTGCACCACGGTTGCCTCTATTGGATTACAAAGCCGAGTAATTGCCATTTAAGATTCAAGGAACGGCGAGGGCATTCATCTGCGCTTTCGTTCATTTGTACAGCAATTAATTTGTTCCTAAGTTAACAATAAAAATGGTTATGTGATCTAATAAAGTAGAAATGACTGCAGGAAAAAAAATAAAAACCATGACTGTTCCACCCCGCTAGCCAGGCCAAATCATTCCGTGTCTGTCATGCCGTTGTGTGTCTCTCTGAGATGGCTCTTTTCAGGCAGGGAGACGGGGAACTGGGCATGCATGTTGGTCCCCATCAGGGATCCAGCCTCAGAGGCTCTGAACAGGAAAATGAGATTTGTGCAATGCAATGCATTATTTACTTGAAACGGTAGAGACGGTGTCACTGCTGTGGGGCACCCCCAAGGAAGGCCAGGAAATGAGACCTCTGGAATTGTTTAAGGCAGAGCTAGACACAAACCAACCCAGAAGACTGTTAGCACAGAACTGAGCTGGGGATCCTAGGCACCATATGGCCGGCAGATGCATTCCACTTGGCATGAAAGGGGTTTGAAGTCCTCTGATTTGTTTTAATTTTGAATAATTGGAGTATTTTCATATAAATATCCAGATTTCCAAGTGTCATGGAAAGTTGGAATTTCACTGGCACAGCACTGACATTCCTGTGTGACATCACTTCCCTGGGACTGAGTGGTGACAACCTATTTCACTCAGGCAGTGATTTACTGCAGTCACCCCAAGTCTCTGCGCCCTATATTGTCCTCATCTGTCCCTTATTAACCAGCTTGGCTAAGATTTCGGCTTGTGGCCCATTTCAGCATTCACCTAAGTCACTTGCAGAAGTGACCTGCTGGGTTACTATTTCCATTTGGCTTAACTCTTCTCTTCCTGGAGCATTTCCACTTTGTCAGCATTTGAGTGTCTTAGACTCGGTAGTTTTCTCAGCTAACATCTTCTACATGCTATCGTGGTCATGCGGTTCTAGCATTGAACCTATTGCCACAGGGCCAACGTTACTTAGGGCAGCGGATCTACTTGCTCATTTAGCTAGCAAGACTGAGAGAACAAAGCTACGTGACTTATTCAAAATCACACAGTGACTGAAGTAAGAGCTGATTTAAGTTTTGGTGCCCTTTCTATTGTATCTCAGCTTCTTCTGGAATGTTCCTCGTGAGATCACACATCACAGAGTAAAAATTCTCCAGCAGCCTTCTCATTTTGGAGCCGCCTGACAGTGTAAGGTCTGTTGCTCTCCAAGATGGCATCCTGTGGTGAGATGTGGTATTGGAAGCCTGGCCTCTGACTCAGTCTGCTGGCTTCTGAGAGCCTTGCAGTGGGAGTGAAGCCAGGTGGACTCTCCCTACCACTCTCTCAGACCAGCCCCCTGACCTTAAACAAGTTTCCTCACTGGCTCTTCTATGTCATAACTTTGCAATACCAGCCAGGACGGCCTGCCTCATGGAATTCTGTGATACTCACAGGGCATACACAGAGGTTGTTTCAGAGCATAAAAAGGGGTTCTCTGAAAGATGTAAACTGTTAGGGCCCCTGGGGTGAGAAAGGACAGACATTTCAAGTGCGCTCTTTTTAAAGGGAGGAAGTATGGGCTCGGGGGACAGGCCCCTACAGCTAGCTACAGATAGAACTCTGATAGAACAGGTCTCATGTCCTCCCCAGTATAGTGAGAATTGGAATCACGGGTGTCCACTGAAACCATCTGTCCCGAAGCATGGGCAGCTAGCCTATGAGGTAACAACATTACCCTGAGGGTTCCCAAGGGGTTTCAAGGAAGTCAAGGCCCAACCTAGAGACAGGACCATTGCACCGATTCCATTGTAAGGAGAAAGTTGGGGGTAGGAAGACCCCATACCTTTCTTCTTGCCAACCCCACATTGGAATTCAGAATCTCATGCAATCAGAAAAGAGGGCCTTGGGTGGCTCTCAGCTCACCAACACAGGCTTGGGAGACAAGACAGTGTAATTGAGCACTGTCCCTGCAAGCTCATGGGACCCGCCAGTGCTCAGCTTAACTAGATCTCTGCAGTGACATCCAGGCGTGTTCTGCATTAAATCAGAGCTGGTGATTTCTTTCAAAGGGAAACAGCTCTGAAATGGCATGAAAGACAAAAATCTGTTCCTTGAAAAATGACACCATATGGGCTTGCTGCTGCAGAGGGGTAAGAGCCTTCGCCTCCCTTTGTTACACTCATCAAGCCGCTGATGTGAATGTCAGATTAGCAACAGAACCATATACTAACAGCACCCAAATTAGCTGCTAACAAGGAACTCTAGGCTAGCTCCAGGCAGGCAGATTGCTCTGACTGTGAGAGACGGAAAGCACTTTAGCAAAACAGTGCTTATTGATATTCTCAAGCCTCAAAAAAGATCACTCCCTGCTCTCAGAGAATTGCCAGAGGAAGATGGTGCCCAGCCTTCTGTCTGCCTCCATGCCAGGAGCCAACAACCAAACCTGCAGATTAGGAAAAGACTTCCCCCTAAGGCAGTGTGGAGAGTTCTGAATATTGGTGGGAAGAGGTGAGGGAGGGACTCTGAGATCAGATCGGGACAGGGAGTGGGGTCTCCGGAGAGGCCCTGTTAGCATTTCAGAGCATGGTCCACTGTCAGTATACCTATCAGCTTCACGGAGACTTTAGTGAAATCACTTATAGCACATGTCCATGTGAACAGAGAATGTTTAGCAGCTGAAACTTGTCGTCCTAAACTCTCTTCCAAACCCCTGAAAAATATGGCTGGAGAATTTCTTTTCCTATCTGTTGTAACACTAATTGGGCTGTTAATAATGGCAAACATTACTGGGAAGTGGTGGCACATGCCTTTAATCCAAGCACTCTGGAGGCAAAGGCAAGCAGGTCTCTGAGTTCAAGGCCAGCCTGGTCTACAGAGTTCTAGGACAGCCAGGACTACACAGAGAAACCCTGTCTTGAAACAAACAAATAAACAAAATAATGGCAAACATCACTAACAGACAGACACTGGTCAAGCCAAGCTTGTTGACGTCCTCGGCTCCATGGTGAGTCCCTCAGGGAGATAGAAATCAAGGAGAGGCCATCTTTTGAAGGCCACTTTGTTTTAGAATTTACTACAGGATCTGTGGACCGGATCCAGGGAGATTAGGGAGCAGGAGGCTGGATGGATGATTCGAGTCACCAAACCTATCCAAGGGAAAAGCCAAAAGGACAAAGTCAGTAAAGTAAAGGCAGTGGGGGAGTAGAGGGAAGACGGCGTCCATGTAGGTGTGGGTGGTCTGGACTAAGGGCCTTCCCAGCAGAGAGGCCTGCAGTCCTGTGGGTGAGGGGTCTGCTTCAGGGAACTGGCGAACTGCAGAATGGCTTCTGAACCTGACATTTGAGTCCTGTGAATTCTTAAAAGGAACATCATGCCCTCGACAGGCACGAAGCACTGTTGTCTGAACACTGGGATCGGTGGTCCTCTTCTCAGGCCCCTGAGAATGATGGGACAGCCCCAGAAGGATCAAAGGTAAGCTGGGGGGTGGGGTGCCCCGAGGAAGGCTGAGAATGTACTCTGCAGCTACAGCCAGAGGGAGGGCTGAGCTCTGGGTCATGACATCAGAGGCAGCACAGAAAAGGCAGTGTTGGAAGTGGGCCTGGAAGGATGGTACATCATGGTTTCTACTGCTGTGAAGAGACACCATGACCACAGGAACTCTCATAAAGGAAAGCATTTAATTGGAGTTGGCTCAGGGTTCAGAGGTTTAAGTCCACTGTCGTCATAGCAGGGAACACGGCAGCATGCAGGCAGACACAGTACTGGAGTTCTACATCTGCATTGGCAGGAAGTGGGAAGAAGAGAGTGATCCTAGGCCTGGCTTGAGCTTCTGAAACCTTAAAGTGCCCCCTCCCCAATGACTGCTCCAGTGACCACACTTCCTCCAACAAGGCTACACCTAGTAATAGTGCCACTCTGGGTGAGCCCATGAGGCCATTTTCAAATCAACACAGATGGGGACAAAATAAACCCAGGACTTACAGATTCATGTCCTCAACATACAAACAAGACCCTTGGAATCTAGTCCCTGCTGGTCTTGATGCAAAGTCGGCCTGACCTTTCTTTGTCAGCTTATCTTGAAGTAGGCCGAGGGGACAATATGGCTTCGGGATAGATACCAGGACAAGCATGGGAAGCCATGTTTGCTCTGGATGAAGTGGGAAATGGGGACAGAGCCAGCACGGCTTTAGAGAGCAAGTCCTGGGCAGGAATTAAGACCGAGCCTGACTGGTTCCTGGCGGGAGCAGTGGATGATTCCTGCCTGCGGTTTTTGTTTTGCAGGCCTCCTCCTGTGAGGAGAGGTGTGGAGCAGGTTTCTGACACTTCTGGTATCCAGTTATATTTTCCAACAGACAATCTAAAAAGATAAGTTTGAGACACGGATCTACACAACTGATATTTACGAAATGATAGGATTTGGGTTTTCTGAGTGACATGCATAATTAGTTTCTAGGAATGCTGTGGGAAACACTTTGGTTCTAGGAAGTCTTTTGGGGTGCAGTTGGACTGTTGCCAGCCATAATCCTACGGCCTCACTGACAGACTCGTAGGCTATGAAAAGGCTCCAGTGCAAGCATAGTCACCAGTGAGCACCTTCTAGAAGAGGTGAGAGGAAGTCAGGATCTAGAAGTTTCTATGCATCTTATTCCCCTGAGGTCTTCACAGTGGCCCTAGTGCTCCCTCTGCACAGGCCCTGGCTCTTAGCCAAGTCTGAAGCTCATCCTACAGCTTTGATTGAAGATGACTTCCTTGTCCATTCCAGAAATGTGCCTTTTAAAAAAATACATGAGGGCTGGAGAGATGACTCAGTGGTTAAGAGCACTGGCTGCTCTTCCAGAGGTCCTGAGTTCAAATCCCAGCATCCACATGGTGGCTCATAACCACCATGGGAACCAATGCCCTCTTCTAGTATGTCTGAAGACAGTGACAATGTATTCACATACATGAAATACATAAATAAATCTTTTTTAAAAAAATAAATAAATAACACATGAAAGGAACAGTACCACAAAAATGAATGTTCCTCCAACATATGGAGAGTAAACTTGGAGGTCAAAACAGAGGTGTATGCTGTGCTGCACAAGGATCTTCTCTGGCATCTTCAACACTCACTAAAAAAGCCAGGCATGGCAAGGCAACATATGCCTGTAGCCCCAGTGTTGGGCAAGTGGTGTAGGAGCAGGGGCAGAGACAGGAGACTCCTGAGGGCTTGCAGGCACAGTTTAGCCTAAACAGCCAGCTCCAGGTTCAATATGAGAGTTTACCTCAAAAATACAGCAGAGCGCACACACGCGCGCACGCGCGCGCGTGCGCACACACACACAGAGAAGTGTGTGTGTGGGAGGCGGCATTCAATGGTTAAGAGTACTTGTTCTTGCAGAGAAACCTGGGTTCCATTTTCAAAACTGACATGGTGGCTCATAAGCACTCAAAACTCCAGTTACAGAGGATCCAGTGAACTCTTCTGACCTCTGTGGGCACCAGGCCCTCCCATGATACACATACAAGCATGTAAGCAAAACACTCACACACATAAAATAAAATAAATCAATCTTTAAAAAAAATTAAACGAGAGCACAGACACAGAAAATCTTCCCAGCTGCAAGCAGCATAGGCTCCCTTTAAAAAGGAACTACGGTCTTATTAAAAATCAAACCTCAGCAAACCTCGTACAGATCGTATCTGCATTCCTATCTCCCTGTCTGTCTGTCTGTCTGTCTGTCTGTCTGTCTGTCTGCCTGCCTGCCTGCCTGCCTGTCTGTCTGTCTCTGCCTCTGTTTCTCTGAGACAGGGTCTCACTCTATAGACCAGGCTAGACTCAAACTCATAGAGATCTACCTGCCTCTGCTGCCCACGTGCTGGCATTAAAGGTGTGCACCATCGTGTTCCAGGGGTTCATGAGAAAGCTCTGGCTTTGGTTCTGATACCAGCTCTGCAAAAAAAAGTTTATGCAGTGGGACATGCCATTAACCCAGCACCCGGGAGCCAGGGGCAGGCTGATCTGTGACTTTGAGGCCAGCCTGGCCTACATCTCAAGTTCCAGGCCAGCTGGGGTTACATAGTGAGACCCTGATACAATGGGGAAAAATGTTACCATCAACAATTCTAAAATCTTCCAGCCCCGGGAAGAACTACAGATTCAATCAAGGTTTGTGGGCTTATCAACAAGTAAAGGAGAAATGTGAGGCCTGGACAGGTTGTGTTAGGACAACTAGAATTACAAAAGGCAGGAACATGTTTCTTATTAAATTAAAAAGAAAAGTCTTTCTAGTGAGACAAATATCAAGTTCCCCAATGATGCTTATAAATCAATCATAAGATGAATAGCTGCTACCACAATCGCTCATTTTCCCTGGCACTGCCCGGGACTGGCACAAGCAAACTCTCGACCTTTTGTGTCTTTGCAGATAGATCCATCTTCTCCAATTATCTCTACAGTTGCAATCTGTACTGCAGGTAGACATGGGCTCTCGTTCATCTCCTTCTGCGTTTGCCAAGAGCTTCCCCAGGTGGTTTCTAATAAACCAAGCTCATCAATAAAACAAGCTCTTTTTGAAAATATTCCTTAAACCCAAGAAAAGAGACAATTGATTTAAAAAAAAAAAAAACCCTTTACAATGCAAAGTCTGAAAATGTGCTTATTTTTTAGGGCTGCCATAACCAACCATTGCAGAATGAGTTTTCCCACTGGGCTGGAAGTCTGAGGGCCAGTTGTCAGTAGGGCTGGTTTCTTTTCCTTGACTGGCAGACAAGCCTCCTCCTTGCTCTGTCCTCACATGCACCCCTGG
Source organism: Mastomys coucha (assembly GCF_008632895.1). Classification (NCBI taxonomy): domain Eukaryota; kingdom Metazoa; phylum Chordata; class Mammalia; order Rodentia; family Muridae; genus Mastomys; species Mastomys coucha. The sequence continues at coordinate 29,102,688 of NW_022196894.1, read as the reverse complement.
AGCCTACCTGTGTGCCCCTTCCCTGTTCTCACAAAGACACCAGTCATGTTGGATTAGGCTCCAACCTAACTTCATCCATTTTCATTTAGTCATGTCTTCAAGAACCCTGTCTGCAGATATGGTGACATTCTGAGATATGGGCACATCAAGGGCTTTGGTGTAAGAATTTGTAGGGAGATACAATGCCGGCTGACAATCCTGAAAAAGCAAGATGCTCACAGGCATGACCTACAACTCCAGCCAAGACAGTGAGACAAATCACACACATCTATGATTTGTATCTTAGCCAAAACAAAGAGGTACAAGTGACATCTGTACCTTTCAGCCCAGGCAGCCCTGAGAGAATGGGCTGCAAGGGGAGGAGATGGCTTCCCTGTCAAAGTCAGGGTCATTTGAAGAGCAGCTGCAGAGCAGTGGGGAATGGTGGAGAAGGGTAAGGAGGGGTGGGAAGAGATGGGGAGGAATGGAAGTGATAGGGAGGTGGAGGGGGGCTGTGGGGGCAGGACACAGAGAGATAGAGAGGGGTGGGCACCAGTGAGGAGTGGTGGTAGGTACCCTTGGAATCAAGTGGGCAGCTTTCTCAGGAGCCATGTTGCTTTTCTTCCAGCCGATGGTTTTTCTCCCCTAAAGCAATTCTCCTTGGCTAGTTAGGAAATAAGCGAGCAGATCCTCAGCCTCTAAACTCCCATCCTTTTCCCCTGCCCCACGCCCAACAGACAGATGTGACAGAGATGACCAAGATAGAAAACATGCCTCCTTAGTGAGAAGCTCACCCTTTCCAGATTTCCCGAGACACACAAAAGCAAATTTCCCTAAACTCACCTATCCTGTTGTGTACACACTGATCTGGGTCCTATAGCCGGGAAATTCCTGATCTCCCTGTGGGGAGAGTGGGTGTGCTTTATGGCAGGCCCCGGAATGTCTGTAACTTTCCACCTGTGAAGTTCCCTGACAGCTACAAGCCCAAACAGGAGTGACGCTGAGAAACGAGAGGCGCCAGCACAGCTTCTAGTGATGAGTCAGGGTCACCCAGAGGCACCCATCATGGCAAGGCCCAGAATTTCTGAGAGCTTACTACATGCCAGGACTTTAGGCATGTCGTGGGACAACGCTCCTTGCGCCAGACACAGATCATTACCATCATCTTCCTGGTGAGGACGCCAAGGGCAGCGAGGTTAAACCACTTGCTTCCCTCCCCAAGACCAAGAGCTATAGAGATGTAGAGATGGAGTTGGAGTTTGAATCAAGACAAAGCCAGGCCCTCTCTCCCCAGTCTGGTGCTGCCCGCCTCTGGGCCTTAGGCCACTGGTGCTGCAATCTGCAACTGCCTGGTGATCTGCAGCTTCTGCCAAGTGCAGCCTCACGTGACCACTCGGAGCCCTGCTCAGCATTTAGTCCACTGAAGCTCTTAACAGAGGAGAATGGAACTCAAGTATCAGTAGATCATGACACAAGCTGTACCAGGTCACTGGGGTGAATGCCATCACCCTGATTCTTGAGCTCCCTGGGGGAGCCCTCACTGAACCAGTGGGTGGCTGTCTTGTGAGCTCAGCTTCAGTTGTGCAGGATGAGGGGACAAAGGATGAAAACAGATGTCCAGACACCAAAGGAGTAGCCATTGGTAACCAACACTGTCCTTCTGTCCCCCTCCTTAATCTGACATCTTTACAATAGCTTCTGTTCTGAAATGGCAGCTTAATCAAGGAAAGAAAGAGAGAGAGAGAGAGAGAGAGAGGGAGAGAGAGAGAGAGAGATTCCCCTCACAGTGTCCTTGTGGACAGATCATGGCCTTATCACATGTCTGCCTCCCAAGCTGCCAATCAGAACCAGTAGTGTTGACCTCCTACTTCCCTGGAGAAGGTGAGAAGGGATGTGGGAGTGGGGCAGAAAGGAGCTCTGGGCCCTGGGGAAGAATGTTCCATGAACACACCAGATTACTCAAACCAGATCAAAGCCATCTTGACTTCCCCTGCCAAAGCAGAAAGCACCAGTCTTTCAGTGTCATCCCTAAGACTTTACACACCTCTTTGGTATGTAAATCTTCTTTCCCGGCTTCTCTGGGAAAGCAATGGATTTCTCTCTTTTGGAATCTGGGCTTTTCAGCTGGGTGAGGAGAAGCTGATGAAAAAAAAAATCAGTCTAGATATTAATTTCTACTTAATACACAGACCCTCCTTACCATCTGCCAATCAAAAGGTGAGAACAACCATGAAGCTAGGGGAAAAACCTGCCTCACCCTCGAGGCCTCCTAAAGAGCCAGGTATTTGTTTTTCCTTTTTCTTAATCTGAACCGACTTCTTCCGCAAAGCCCTTTCTAAACAGCCATTGATTTCCCCAGCTTGAACAGCCCATTAATAAAGCCAAGTACTCAGGAGTCCCTTTAATGCCTCCAGCTTTGTTTGGGTTGGACTTGCTCCCTGGGGTCCTCTGGGGGAATCTGCCTTCCTCAAAGCTCAAACCGGTTCCCAGGGAGATTGGAATCACAGTCGCACCCCAGCCTGGGTCAATGTGGGCAAACGAGCTTACTGGAAACCAGCCTGTCCCCGCTGCCATTTGCTCCAAGTACTTCCACCCACAGCCAATCTGCTCTGTGCTCAGGCTCCTGCCCTCAGTTCACCAGGGGCAGACACCTGCCAGAGAACAAAGTGGTGACGAAGACCAGAGCTGTTAATGAGACACATGTCTACCGGCATATTCTTTGGGCAGTTCCAGATACTCTTTGGCTTCTCTCAAGGCCTCTTGTTCCAGCCCCGGATTTCACTGTGTTGATGCCCTCTGCATGGGTTCCAACATACTGGTCCCTGGTGTAATGTGACAGTGTCTCACACCATCTGCCATGAGTCACTGGCTTCTCTGATGACCCTGACACCTCTTCGACCTGGCCAGTGGCCTCGGCCTGACTCATATGTGGTCTGTGAGAGTGTAGATCTGTGTGTTCAACAGGAGATGAGAGCTGGAACAACACTCTTCTCCTTCAGGCTGAGCGGCCATGCTCAGTGTGATGCTCCGATGGTCTCCTCACACTCCTCACTTGACCGGCAGTGGCAGGCAGTGCAGAGTTATGAACATGTGTCCTTCCACTGACTGTCTCTCTTCCTCCTAGGAAGCAGGTGAGTTTGAGCCTTTACCTTATGTTTGAGCTTTGCCCTCTGGGGACCCCAGGGCAGATGGTCTGTTTTGAGAACTGTAGCCATTTGCAAGGGCGGTCTTGAAGGAGAGGACTTCACTCGCCATGGGGGCACCATGTCTGCAGTCCCAGCTCTAGGGAGGCTGCGGCCAGAAGATGACCAAGGTTCAAGGTAAGTCTGGGCTACAGAGTCAGTCCTTGTTAAAAGCACTATGAAAGAAAAGGAGGAGAAAAAAGGGGAGGAAGAGGAGGAGGAATGTGGAGAGCAGTAGAGCTGGAGAGGCATTCGCCTTGACAAGATGGCGTCTACATCCGCTGTCGACTCCTGGTAAACAACTGTTTGCTCATGTGCGTAGAGTGAGGAGGTGCCAGATCACGGCCCATCCCAGGGCATCACGTGGGGTGATGAGCAAACAGCCAATCATGGGCGGACACGCCACGCTGTGTGGTGTATATAAGCAGTGCCGATTATTGGCTCGGCCCTTTTTCCTCTTCATGATGCAATAAATGCTTGCTGCAGAAGGATCCTAGTGTCCGTGTGTCTTCTTGCTGGCGAGACGACTGTGTGGGCAACAGAGGAGGAAGACGAAGAAGAGGAAGAGAGGAGGAGGAAAAAAGAGGAGGAGGAGGGAGAGGAGGAGGAAGAAGAAGAGGAAGAGGAGGGGGAGGAAGAAGAGGAGGAGGAGGAAGAGGAGGAGGAAGAGAAGAGGAGGAGGTAGAAGAGGAAAAGGAGGAAGAGAGGAGGAAGAGGAAGAGAGGAGGAGGAGGAAGAGGAAGAGAGGAGGAGGAAGAGGAGAAAGAAGAGAGGAGGAGGAAGAGGAGAAAGAAGAGAGGAGGAGGAGGAGGGGAAGAGAGGAGGGGGAAGAGAGGAAGAGGAGGGGAAGAGAGGAGGAACCGCTCAGACTCGAAAGCATTCCAACAATGAACTATTGTTCACTGAGGCGGAAGGAAGGTAGAGGAGGTGACAAGGGATCCTTCCTTCTGGAACCTTCTCCCTCTTCCTCCCTGTCTTCTTACTCCAACCACCCTCCTCTTCCTTCCGTCCTTGCCTCCACACAGACGTCTGCTTGGCCATGCTGTGACTTGCTTTTTTTCCACTCCGTACATTCTGCTTCCCAAGGTGCTTCATCCCAGAAAACACCTGCTCCCCCGAAGGAGGTTGCCTGAATTATAAATGAGCCTCTGACAGATAAAGATGTACTCAACACAAGAGAAAGGGGGAAACAGGTAAACAGGTGGCTAGTCTGTTGCCCTGAGCATCCCAGAATGCTGCAAAGTGTGTTTCCCCTTGGGCCCTCATCTGAAGCCCAAGCCTACTTCAGGATGATCTGAAGGTGTGCGTATCTCCACCTGTCCCTTCTGCTTCTTCTTTTTTTTAATCAGCTATTTTTCGAGACAGGGTTTCTCTGTGTAGCCCTGGCTGTCCTGGAACTCACTGTGGAGACCAGGCTGGCCTCGAACTCAGAAATCCACCTGCCTCTGCCTCCCAAGTGCTGGGATTAAAGGCATGCACCACCACCGCCCTGCTACCTCTTCTTTTTTATCAGCTTTTTTTTTTTATCACCTACTTCTCTCTTTCCACAATCCAAAGGCTCTGCCTTCTTCAGCTCGGGACACAGGGGTGTTTTTCAAAGCCCCTCACCACCCCCCTCCCCATGCCTCTGCCTTCCTCAGCTGGACCCTATCTCCCAGTCGTCTGTCTTTTCTCCCTTATCTTTGGTAGCTTAGGGTGGAAACATCCTGCAAGTGGACTATGGCCAATTTTCTTCTCAAGATCAGATGAAAGTCTTACCCCCCTATTCATGGTCATTGATCAGGAGTAGTGAGGAAAGGCAAGAAGGAAGGTGCTATGGATTTATGGGCTCCCCCATAGTTCCTGTGATTAAAACTCAGTCCCCACTGCAACAGTAGTGAGAGATGGAGAGGTCATGAAGGTATGGATTAGTGCCACTGTAGAAGGGGGTGGGCTCCTGATAAATTCAGTCTCCCAGTCCGTCCATCTGTCCGTCCGCCTATCTATGTCCCCCACCCCATCCCATGTGATAAGGCATTGTGAAGCTCCTCACCAGACATGGCCTCTCAGCCTATTGATTTCCAGCCTGAAGAACCACAAGCCAGATAAACTTCCATTCTGTACAAGTTGCCTGGCTGGTGCTATCGGATCACAGCAGCACAAAGTAGGCTAACACAGACGAGAACGGACAGAGAAGATGGACTGCCAAGTGTCTACTGAGCCTGGGATACAGAGGGATCAGCAGCCAGTTCTGCTTTCTCCTTAATGGGCCCTGCCGATGCTGCAAGTGACCGGCTCAGAGGAGAGGCTCTGCTGCCCAGGAGGCACTGCTGGACTGTGTTCTCTCTGAGGTTTCCCTTCACCTCTGTCCTCCAGGGTCCTCCTTTAGTAAAGACTGGCATGGGGACAAACTCACGCAGGTGTGACTGGGTGCCCGGTCAGGAGCCTGTGCTGGGAGGTGTCCCAAACCATGCTCTCTTTCTGGACCTCCTACCTAACTAGCAAACTCCTGGCCTTTTCTTGTCTGCATGAGTACAATCTCCCTTCCTTCAGGTAAGGGCCAAAACCTGTACTCTCAAGTCTTCTGAGGCTAGAGTCCACGCCAACTAGAATTATTGCAGTACACATTTAGGCAATGACATACGTGTCCCCTCGGAACTATGCACCCAGTTAGGAAAGGCAAGCTGTTCCCTTACCCAGAGACCTCAGAAACAAGAGGACCCTACTCTGGACCAGAGCCCTCTCCTGCAGACACAGGTGAGGAGGTTTTGGCTCTCAGTACCTTGCTGAACCCCACTTGATGCCTCCACACATCCTGCAGAGCTGGATAAAACAGAAGGTGTCTGCTTACATTTAAATTCCGACAAACAATGCAGTCGGTATGATTATGCTGTACTTGGAGGATACTCACTAAAAATATTCACTGTTTATCTAAAATTCAGATTTAACTGAATGTCCTATATTTATATTTGCCAAATCTGACAATTCTCCCAGAAACCCCTGTTGCAGTTATTTTAGGGAATCCAATTACAGCCCCTGTCAGGACCACTGAGGCCCGAGAGAAGTTGTTTGAGCTTTGAGAGTTCTGGGAATTTAAGAATTGTCATTTCTTCCCTCAAATGTCTTTGAAACTAGGAAAAGATTTGCTTTTGTTTTTAAGTTTGTGACAATCTAAATGCATCCTCATGGCTGAGTGTGAACTTGTGATCCTCCTGTCTCAGCTTCCTGAGTGGCTAGACTTATGCTGCCTGGCTTAGCGACATTTTTTTCAAAGATTGCTTTTATGTGAGCTAAAAGGTCAATGACGGTTCAAGGCCAGCTTGGTCTACACATAGAGAGTTCCAACTACATATTGGTATCCTGTCTCAAAAATTACCCATACACACATATGTATATATAAATACATGTGTGTATTTATATATGTAAATTACATATATTGTTACACATATATATAATTTCATACACACATGTATATACTGTATGAAAGGCACGGTCATATGTATTGTCTCTATTCTAAGATGATTCCCCAAGCACCTGGATAGAAAGGAGACAATCACTACATGGTTTGTTGAAGGATCTGAAGCCAGCGAGACAAAGACTTGCGTACAGCCTGGGAAATAATTCTGGTAGAGTCTGCACAAGTCCAGAGTCTTAGGCTCTCTGTACAGAGCTCCTTCCTATTCATGACATGTTATCCTTCTCAGGCTGCTAGGCTTCAGGTTAATTAGGCAGCAAAAAAACTCTTAGGGGACCCTGAAAGTGGGAGGCCATGCCCTAGGGCACCTAGTGGAGGACGGGCAAACCAGAATGGCATGTTTTAATTGATCTCCGATCGTGCCAACATCGGCTGGCTCCCAGGGCATGCAGCTGCTGTGTCTGAGTCAGCAGTGAAGAGTGAGGCTTGCCTGCCACAGTTCAGGCTTTTTTCTCAAGATCTTTGTACAGGGGAGTGAGATCTCACAAAACAAAAGGGTTCTCCTTTAATTGGCTGAGCAGCTGGGAGCCTAGAGCCCTTGGGATGCTATCCAAGGTCGAGCCTCCCCAAGCCTCCCACCCAACTTATCCTGGAAGCCCCAAGAGCTCCCACCCTGCTGCTGAAGCTAGATTTGTGCTGAGGGTGTCACAGGAAGCTTTCGAAGCTCCGCGTACTTTGTGAAGGATTTGACAATGCCTGTGTTGCCTAGTGAGTCTCTAAATATTAGTGGTTATTCAAGGGACCTGGGCACAAGCACAGGAAAACCCTGGAGAAAGAGGAGCCTTCTAGTAGGAGGAAAGAAACGCTCACTGCAGGCTTTCATATTTGGAAAATCCTTTCCACAGACAGGGTGAAGGATGCTCAGCTTGAGAGCTGTCTTGCCATTCCAATCACATATGGTTTGCTGGCCTTTCCATAAATATGTTTCAGACCTAACAGAACTATCAGCTACTCTCCCCTCAACTCTTCCTTAACACATGCCTCCCCAAGCCTTCCTGATTTCAATTAATATCTTTACGATCTACTCCAAAATAAGTGCCTATGGCTTAAGTCATCTACTCTCATCTTCATATCTCCACACCCAGCCCACCAGCAGGATCCTGCTGTCCGTCACACAACATCTGAATCCCGGTTCTCCTCTTCAAGCCACCAGCATCTACTAGAACCAGCTAGGTAGGTCTGTCCACAGCTATTGAGAAAGAGCTGTCAATCTGTCAATCCTATCTATGTCTGGGCCTAATGAGGTTTCTGTGATCTTTTCTCTAATGGCCCTTCCTTCATAATCTGGAGAGCCCCTTCCCTCCTGCCACTGTAGGCTGTTCTCCTAGTAAAAACCAACACCAACCCCATTTAATTCCTTCAGAACAGTTAGCCAGAGTCTGCATCTTCTTCTCTATTCATTCTGGACTGTCTTGCCTCCACAGAATATGTGAGTTCCATGAGGGTAGGCCATGTCTCCTCTGTGTGCTTCTTGGGACTCTTGTAATGAAGTGCCTGAAAACCAGGTGGCTATAGACAATAAATATTTATTCTCTAACAGTTTTTGAGGTTTGAAGTCAGAAATCAGAATGTCCAGAGAGATGGCGGAGCTGTGCTGTCTTGGAAGCCTCTAGGGAAAATCTGTCTCTTAGAGTAGCCTGAGGCCTTGCTTCTCATAACAGGGTATTTCTCCTGTCTGTATTAACTTTTCCTCCCCCCTCTCTCCTCCCTCACCTCTCTATGTGTATCTACTTCTCTAGACTGGGCCTTTATGCATAGTCTTTAGGCAAGTACTCATCCATGAGTTACGTAGGAGGCTAGTCTGATGCTAAGGTTCTATTCCCCAATTGGTTCTTGATTTGTCAATAAAGAAAGCCTTGGGCCAATTGCTGAGCTGAAGGGACAGGCGGGACTTCCAGGTCCCTGGAGGAGGCAGGGAGATGAAAGGAAGGGGAATGAAGTCGTCTTTGGAGAAAGAAGAACAGGGCAACCATGTGAGATCTCAAAACAGAGTGGCCACACAGGCCGCTGGTACAGGTGGGTAGTCAGGGGAGTTTAGCAACTGAAGTTTAGGGCAGGTGGGAGAGATGGAGATAAGAAACTGATAAGGGAACACTTTTCCAGGCGAGAGATAGTAGCACCCAACAATTATGCCAAGAAGGCAAGTTGAAATTGAACAACTCTGTGTGTGTGTGTGTGTGTGTGTCTTTTATCTAAGGATTCAAGCGAAGCCAGGTGAAGGGTGGTAGTATGGCCCCCAAACCTGGAACAAAAGCAGGTAGAGCATAAAACTACACGAAACAAGTTACATTTCCTTTCTTCTTGTGTATAGTCCCAGAGACTGAACTTAGGACCTCATACATACTAAACTAATGCTTTACTCCTGAGCTGCATCCCCAGCCCCCCTTATAATGAAAACAACCATACACTAGTAGAGCCCAGCCTACTCCAGTGTGACCTCATCTTAATTTGATTTCATTTGCCAAGACCTTACTTGCTTCCAAGGAAGACAATGAAAATGGAGTAGCCTTGGTTGGGGGGCATCTAAAGTGGAGATAGGAACCCATTGTTGGCCCCAGTTTAGGGTATAAGCCCATGAGAGCTGAACTTTGACCTCTCAGTTTCTATTTCCTGAAAGACTGTTTTCTAACCTTCTGTGTCAGTAAATCCTTCTCCTCTACCCAGGGACCAAGACTATATTCAGTCCTTTTTATTTTTCTAACAGCTCATATTTAGCTACTGTCAATCATAATTCCCAAATAACACATACTATAACTACCAAGCCTTGTGCAGTTTCAGGATTTAAAATTGTATTGATTCTTCTCTGATCTCATGCATACACATGCCCTGTAGTGCTTATTCACCCTCATTACCCGCCCAACCCCCTCCTACCAAACACCTTTATCTGCTTGATAGCTCTTCCTTGTGGTTTCATAGTCTTTGTTTTTCAGATGTCACTCCAAAAGGCCTACTCCAAGTCACCTACTTTTGCCAGTGAAGTCTCTCCTAAAGTTGTTACACCTTTCAAAATAGCCCTACAGGCTAAAGACTAAACTTTCAAAGCAGGAACCAATGGGGGACATTTCACATTCAAGCTATATGTTTAAGCAACTTTCTGGGAAGGGATGGGCATGTTCAATAGGAACTAACATTGTACAGTGAGCTGGTTCCAGGGTGGTAAGTTCAGGACACCAGGGCTGAACTTATAGCAGAAGGAAACCTCTAACTAATGGCAGAGCAACTCACTGGGACAAGAACGTTCTGGTAAACTCTTGGTATTATAAATTTTGTTTAAAATCGTAGAAACCAAAATAAAATTCCGACCCAATGGTGTCAGTAAGCAGGCCCACAGTTGGGATGGAGTATGCTGATGCCTCTCCTTGTGGCTTACCTTTGACTCCTCAAAGAGGAGCAGTAGACAAGCTGGAAATCAGCAGCTCTGGGAATGGCAGGGACACTGACTCCTTGTCCAGTGCTCAGTACCTGCCCAAGGTCTATTATACATGATGCTTGTGTGAGTTGTATGGTCAACACTCAATTAAGATAAGAACAAATATGCCAAGTGTGGTGATTCATGCTTGTAATCCCAGAGTGCAAGAGCGAAGCAGGAGGATTGCCAAGAGCTGATTGCAGCAGCCAGGGCTACACAGTAAACCGCCCCCCCTCAAAAAAACACCAAATAAAACCAAAACAAAAACCAAGAAGATGAAGATGAGATGGGGGGAATTTGGTTTTGCTTTGTCAAAGGACAAAAATTGCAATGTAACAATCTTAACTAGCTTTATTTTCAGTTTTAGAGCCTGGCAATATTTATATTGTATGAAACAGAGTAAGTAACAGAATAAGCTAGGCTTGGGGGGGGGTGTTTCATAGACACAAAATGGCTGAAGAAAAGAAAAACAAACCCCAAAGTAAAGGTCATTTCCAAGTTCTGATTTTTTATGCAGTGGGGACAGACAGAGAGATAGAAAAGCACTTGATTGACAAGCATCTCTTTGGCGACCCGTGGAAGGATTAGGACAGGAGCTGCTTAATTTCACAGTACTTACAACTGGCTTGTCCAGGTCTTTTGAGCGTGCTGTGTCCAATCTTGATTTCTCAGATCAGATAAAAAGCTTAGTTTCAACTTCATCACTGAATGATTCCCTTTTGATATTTAGCCTGTTCTTAGCCTGCAGTTTAAAGCAACAGCTTCCTGTGATGTTCATTAAACAATAATCTACAGTTACAATAAACCCCGGGGCTTGAGCACTGTAGCAATGAGACTGATCCCACCGGGCAAGCCCATTAACAAACAAATGAACAAAGTTGAGGCAGGTGCTGTGTACTGCCAGTAAGTCATCTCACTAAGATGACACTGGCAGGCTATGGATTCAAAGCCAACCTGGACTACATAGCATGATTTGTTTCAAATACATGTATGTGCACACATGCATGTGCCACACAGGACAGCAACTCTAAGCACTGCCTTTTAAAACGATTCTTTTTTT
>NW_022196894.1:29070306-29091594 GCF_008632895.1 Mastomys coucha | reverse complement strand
GTCCTGGAGCTCACTCTGTAGACCAGGCTTAAAACGATTCTTTCAGAGTAGATTAAGGTTGGAAGACACTGCTTTCAGTTCTGTGACCCTTCCTTAAGGAGGATAGGCTTTTAGGGGTGGGACTAAGCAACAAATGGCTCTGAAACAGATCATCCTGAAAGTCACCAGCAGTTCTAGGGCACCCAGGAATGAGGCTGTCGCCTCTCTGGCTGTGATCTGGAGAGCTTCCTGAAAACGGGAGACACTTTTGACTTAGGTTGCAAATTTCACAGGTGGAAATGCCCTCTGAAAGGAAGGAGCAGCTTGAGAAAGGTCAAAGATAGGACAAGGTAGGTCTAGAAACACGGAGAAAGGAAGCAGGAGATGACTTGGGAAGATCAACCCATTCTTGGATTGAATGCATGGGTTATGGTCCTAACTTCTTCTCAGGTAGTCAAATCTTCGCGTGACCTCTCCCTAGGCCTCTGGGGACTGTTTCCTCATCAGTAAGTAAAGGATTTCTCCGAAGATGCTGCCATGACTTGAACATCCCCAAATCATGTTGATAAGAGGAGGCCTAAGCCAGGATGTTGCATGTACCCATATGATCCTCGTACCTTGGGACTCTGTAGCAGCCCCATAGCAAGAAGACTCTTAGAAGATGTGACCTCTTGACTTGGGCATCCCAGCCTCCAAGACTGTCGGAAATAAATCTATAAAATATGCAGTAATTTTTTATAAATTATCTAAGAATGATAAGCAAGGCCTCCCGTTCTTTGTGCCAAGCTGCTTGGTAAGACAGTCTTTTCTGTTTGACTTAGGGCTGGGAATTGAACTCAGGGCCTAGCACATGTCAATACGAGCTTTACAAATATGAGCTATGGCCTAAGCCAGAACCAGTCTTAAAGGTGATTCTAAAATGTTTAAAAACCACTGGTCTCAATAAATGTTTCCTCTCCAAGTGTGTCCTCATGCTGCAAGCATGTGAGGCTCTGGTTTCTTATTCAGATGAAGCATGACTCGTTTAGAATCTACCAGGTTGTTGGGAATTGTCTATGCTGTATCAAGCCTTTTGACCTGCATCCAGTGAAGAAGTCATTTTCATCTCTAGCCTTAGGAGACAGTGCCTGGTGTGGTCTGAAAGAGTCCAGGGAACCAGGTCAGCAGATCTGACTTGGCACTGGAGCAGCATAGATCACTCATAAATACATATGAATAAATATTTGTTCAATAAATGCTAACTAACAACATCATGACATGATCCCTCCTCTCTGCCTTTGCCTACCTAGTATTCTCCACAGCATTTTTGTGTGAAGATCAAGTAAGAACTTGATCCTTTTACAAACTGTAAAATATGGCACAAGTTCAGTGGTTACCTGGGGTTGGGGGAGCAGAATGAGAGGGCAGCTGTGCTGGATGATTGTGGAGGTGGATATCTTTCACAACCTACTTTAATAAGGGTTCGACCTCTAGCCTACCACCCACCAGAGGTAGTAGAAAAGAAAGGTAATTAGGATACTGGGGAAAGTTTAGAAATAGTTCTTTGGGGTGATTCCAATCTTTGTCATTCTCAGGCCGGTCCACTCGGCAGACACCACACAGGAATCAAAGGCTGCAATCTAGCCCACACAGCAGACACCACACATGAATCAGCAAGGGCAGTTCAATCCAAAAGAAACCTAGAAGCTCACTAATTGGCCAGAGTCAGTGGAAGCAGCAAGAATCTCATGAGAAGTTATTGGGTGAGTTTCTCTCTGTGAAGTTACTACAGGTGAAGCTCAGTAAGATGAACCAAAACATGCCGGTCGTCAGCAAAGACTAGGGAGGGAAAGCAAAGCAAGCCAATGCTCGAGCTCCCACTCTCTGCGGGGCCCTATTTATATTCTTTCTAAACATCATGTGTCCTCTCACGTGTCTGCTATAGCACAACACCTTTTCACTTGTGTGCTTCAGTAAAACATCATTTTTCATAACTAACTTTCCAAAGAAACCATTAGTTTCCACTTTAAGGGGTGTTGGAGGATATATTTTTCCTAGAGACATATAACACACATGTACACTCACCCAAGATAGGGAACTGACAACAGAACAAAGTACAAATACCACCAGAGTCCAACTTGGTGATCCAGTGAGTTTGTGGGGGTCACTTACAGGAATATGGGTGAGGGGTTACTCACAGGAGCAGAAATGACCCAAAGACACTGTATCACCAAATCTCACCCCAGAACGTGTGACACTTCACAAAAACTGGGAACCTGGAGCACTCTCACAGCCTGCAGGCAGCTCAGCAGGGTGGAGAGTGTCCTTTCCAAGTGCCTGAGCTCATCTACACCTCTTGCAGGCAGCTTTGCTGATCTTAGCTTCTTGTAGGCAGTTTGGCTGGTCCATCCCTGCCTCTTCTCTGTAGCTTAGCTTGTCTGAGAGTAATTCTCATCACTCTTTATTGTTTGTTTTGTGGAGGGAGGAGGGAGGAGAGAGGAGGGTCTAATGAATCTTGTCAGTTTCAGGAATTTCCCTCAGCTATTTTGAGTTGTTCACTTCCTATCTTAATGGAGCTTCCCTGAAGGATGGAGTTTTCACCTCCCCTAGACATCATGTTCTTTCATCTCCTTATGACATTCTGTCCGAAAACATCCTATTTTTCGGGGGCTGGTGAGATGGTTCAGTGGTTAAGAGCACCAATTGCTCTTCCAGAGGTCATGAGTTCAAATCCCAGCAACCACATGGTGGCTCACAACCATCCATAATGAGAAACAAATAAAAAAACCTGTGGGCCAGAGCAAACAGGAGCCACACATGTATGTAATTCCAGCCTTAGAAGGTGGAGACAGGGTATCAACAGGGCAGGCCATATGGGCCAGCTCTGGTTTTATCGAGAGGCTTTGTCTTAATGAATTAGATGGAAGACTAATCAAAGATGATTCCAACATTAGCCTTGGCCCTCCATGTTACATGCACAAATGTGGGTCCACACATGCAAACATGTATACAAATGCATGCACATGAAAATGGAGGAGAGGAAAGCCAGTTCTTTCCCTGTTGTAGTCTGATGGGGAAGCAGAGTGTGGACCAGAACTGTGACACTTTCCTACCTGGCTTTGCTTTCCTTATTTGCAAAACAAGCATTTTAGACCCTGACGCTGTGACTGCCTCAATTCAAATGCTGCTATGTGTTCATTCCAGCATCTTAGGCCACCTGTTCCCCACAGTTTGGAATTAGGATAGACTACGATCAACAGGGGACCGGCAGGACAGAGCTGGTAATAAATGGTGGTTGGGATTGCTCTGAGGGAGTGTGCACTGTGGCTGCTGTGGCTCCGGTTACCCCATTGCAAACTCCCATTCCTTCAACCCTCCCTTCCTCCCTCTCTCCCTCCCTCCTTCCCTCCCTCCTTCTTTCTCTCCCTCCCTCCCTCCCTCCCTCCTCTCTTCCTTCTTTGTTGCAGAGGATGGGATCCAGGACTTCCAGCATCCCTTCCTGTTAGGCAAGGGCTCTACCACTGATCTACACCCTATCTCATTTTTAAACAGTAATGAGTTGCAGACCTTACTTAGACTTTGCTTTCGTATTGACATAGTTTTCCTACTCACACAGCCCCCACCCCAATCATTCTCTTCTGCTAGTCTAGTTGAAACCCAGTGAAGGACAAAGAAGATACCCTACTCCATTGGGCATAGCCAAGATTCTTCATAACGCAGTAAGGGGCTGGGCAAGAACCAGCAGCTTCCAATGCCCTCTTGGAACCATGGGAATCCACGGCTCCATTGTAATGCATCTGTCTTGGTCAATTTTTTTTCCTCTGGTTTTAAAAAAAAAAAATTGTTTCAATGTTTGGCTCTTTCCTCTACTACCACTTTTTGCTTTCTTTAAAAATTTATCGTTCAAGGTCCTTGCCTTACAAGTGCAAAATCTGCAGATGGTCTTAGCCAGTCCAAGCTCCCATGAACTAGTATTTCTAGTTCCCTAGCCAAGGAAGGCACTTTTTAGGGGCAGAGGCTGCCAGAATGCTCACAAAATTGTTCAGCTGGAGCATCACAAGCTAGAGAGGCAGGACCATGCCCAGCAATCTCCAGGGGAGGCTATGGAGCCCCTGGAGAACTCTGACAAAAACCAGATCCACAGACTCCTACACCAAATGCCACAGCCTCCTCCGGGGAGCTTCCAGGGAGGGGATGGCACATGCAAACAGGCAGGATGGAATTGTCTTTACCGTGCCAACTGGCTAAATATCTTCGGCTCAGCAGTCACAGAAGGCTACAGGGCTATCTCAGATAGGCTGATGCCAGTGTGAACAACGAATTTCAGGCTGTTTGTCTGGTAGCTTTCAGCTTCAGAAGCGGTTCTCATCCCAAGTTACCACTGCTGTTTCTCGGGGCAGCTTTGGATCAAGCCCAGAACCACATCAGGCAGTTTCCTCCTATAGCCGCTGCTTGGACACTGAAGCTCAGGGTGATGTGTTATCCCAAGACAGGAAAACACTGCACTGAACATGGCCACTCAGGGGAATGCTCACATGGAAAGCCCAGGCCAGCCTGGGAGGCAGGAGGGAAGGTTTAGGAGTAATTGGCCCCAGGCCATGACAGACAGCAGATGGCATAAGGCCCACAGAGACGTTGTGTCATCCTGGAGGTGACCTGGAAAGTGCCAAACACAGACAAAACTGCCAGGAGGAGGGCCGTTCTCTCCTCTGGTGGGTTTGCAAATCTGTTTCCTTTGCCATTTTCTTAAAAGAAACCTCTTCTGTTTACTTAGCTGAGATCCAGCCAAGTTTCCTTTTAAAAATAGGATGCATTGCATCGTTATTGAATTATCAAGCTTTCTCAACATCAACATCATCATTATCAAAATACAATCCAGGTGTTCAGCTGAGCAGATCCTTACATGAAGCAATTTAAATGAACAAACACATTTCCTCTTCATCGTTGGGAAATCAGCTGAGTAGCAAAGCCCAGCACTCCTGTGGGTGAAATATGAAAGGCCTTGTAGATACTCATCGTGCACGTGACGCCTGGCACACAGCATCAGGAAGTAACGAAAGGGGAAGGTACCTGACCTGTACTCACTCCTGGGCACATTTATAGTGCTGATGCCCGTTGCCTGGAGCCAGTCAGATGGGAAGAGTGAGTTCAGGGGCCAGAGAGAAATGGCCCAGTTAGTAAATGCTTGCTGGCGAAGCCTAAGAACCTGAGTTCAGCCCCCAGCACCTACACAAAAGGCAAAGTGTGATGACACACACTTCAAATCCCAGCACAGAGGAGGCAGAGAAGGGCTTCCTGGAACTTACTAGCTAGCCAGCAGCCTGCCGACGCAATGGATGACTCTAGGGCCAAATGAGAGGCCTTGTGTTAAAAAAGAAAAAATGGGGGCGACTCCTGAGGAATGATCTGAGGTTGACCCCTGGCATGTTCACACAGACACATACACACAGACAGATACACACACACATATACACTCACTCACACACACACATATACACTCACTCACACACACACACACAAATACTCTCACATACACACAGACACACATCATTCGCAGACACACACACGCACATCCTCAGACACACTCTTTCTCATACACACTCACACATACACAGACACATAAACATACTCTCACACAGACACACATTCTCAGACACACAGAGACACACAAACACACTCTCACACAGACACATACACACACTCTCTTAGACTTATAAAAACACACACAGACACACACACTCTTACACAGACACACAGACACTCTCTTAGACACACACACACATACACACACACAGTGATTTCAGTTCGTGCTTTCGGCACAAAGTATCTCAGCCCAAGATCCTTTGCGTGCAGAGGCCCGTGTCTTTTAATTCGAAGTCTTTACTGCCTCACACAGGGCCTGGCAGGTAGGCAGAAGTTTGATTATAATAACTACTGATTTGTTGCTATTCTGATCTCTGCTGTGGAGATCGCTGTATCACCCCCTAACAGCATGAGACTGTCATAATGAGACTTAATGCTCAGAGACATCCTTCAGCTTGCGGGAAGTGTACTGTGTGATTGTTCTCTGCAAGAACTCTATAAGCTGGAATAGCGACTATGGAACATCATGTGTGTGAGATGAAGTTGCTAGTACAATGAAATAGGTATTTTAAGCGCTGCAACGAGGCACTCTAATCCATTAAATATATGTACAGGGTAGAGTGGGGTTTAGAGCCCTGTATATCTGTTACTTTTCTTTTGCTGTGATAAAACACTGTAACCAAAGCAAATTTATAAAAGAAAATGCTTAACTGAGTTCACGGTCCATGGTGGCAGAGCAAAGGCACCGGGGCAGGAACGGCTGAGCGCTCACGTCTTGGTCCTCAAGCAGGAGGCAGAGACTGGGGATAATGTGGGTTTTTGAAACCTCAAAGCCTACTCCCAGTGACACACACCTCCTAATCCTTCCCAGACCATTCTACCAACTGGACATAAGCATCCAAATGACCCTATAATGAGTCTATGGAAGTCATTCTCACGCAAAGTACTACACCCTACAATCCCTGCTTCATCCTCTTGCCTTTCTCTAACAATCTAAAACTGGGCCAACTCAAAAGGGAAGGAAAGAAGATTCTCTAAGTGTGTCAATGAACAAGGGCCTGACTGGCTAAGCTAGCCTTACAGAATTCTATGCCTACCCACCCCAAATAACCTCTAGCCTGTTTCAAGTAGAAGATGAGGTAGACAAATGCCTGACCTATCTCGGAGGCCATGAACTTGAGCACAGTCTAGGGACAGGAGCAGTGTTGTAAGAATGGCGGAGGGGCAGGAACTGGGTATACATAAGGAGCAGAGAAAGAACGTGTCAAATCAGAGGGAACTCCAGGCCCCGGCTCACATGGTTATATCACCCAAGACAAACTGCCAAGGGATAGACTGTCCATAGAGGGCAGGACCCTCTCATTTCAATCATTAAAACAAAACAAAACAACAACAACAACAACAACAACAACAACACACCACAAACATGAACCCACAGGCCAATCTGATTGAGGCAATTTCTCAATTGAGGGGCCTTCCTTGTAGGTCACTCTAATTTGTGTCAAGTTAACAACAACAACAACAACAACAACAACAACAACAAATCAACCAGCACAGATACAAAAAGTCACACTATGGCTTGGGAAAGAAATATTCTCTGTGCCCCCCAGACTCTGAAGAGAAGCAGGAGTCTAAGAGGCCATAATCCATGTCTGGCCAGGCAACTGCTTCCCTGCTGGGGGTAGAGCAGGGCAGAGGAGTCTTTGGTCAGGAGAATATTTCTTTTGGAGTCTCAGTTTCCTCTTCAGTGAGATGTGAGGAAGGATGCCAAGCCACTGTTCTCAAAGAACACATTTTAGAATCACCAGGGTATACTCACAAACCCCCAGATCCTGGGGCTTCACTCCAGGCCCAGAGATCAGCTCTGGGGTGGGGGGGTTGAGAAACCGTGGGAACCACACTGTTAAGGTTTTCCCTGTGGCCCATTGATGTCCGAGACCACAAGACAGGAGACAAGATGGCCTGAGTGTCTTTCCTGCTCTGACATCCTCTGTGAGGCGTCAGGAAGCGTGGAGAGCGAACTCTGACTCCATGATTTCCTCTCATGTTTGTGCCTTAGTGTCCACTCCTCGAGGAGGGAACACCCTCAAACAGATCACCAGTGTGCAAATACTTTAGGAAAAGCACAACAAGTACAGGAGACACAAGGCTGTAAACCGACTGTGCTTCTCGGGCATCAGTGTGATAGCTATTTCCCAGGCCCGCAGTTGGGACAAATTTGGTAAACCTATGATTCTAGGACAGATCCCAACCAAAGGGTGGTTTATATAGCGGGGCCAACACCCACTACCCACGCATATTTGCAAATTCCAATTCCAAAGTCACCCTCCTCTTTCTACTCCAATGGAGACCTTAACTCCTGAGACTCCAGAGCAGTCCTGTCTACTTGTGGGTATTTATTTGTGTGCTTGGCACCTGTGTCTGGTACCTCCATGCTTGATACTCACCTGCCTGGTCATGCGGAGTCGGTTGACTCCCAAATTAAAACAGTCCTTGGCTAGAAACAGCAGAAACCAATTCTGGCTTACTTAAGCAGAGAAGGAAGTCATTTAGTAGAGAAAATTGGGGATAGCGTTAGGACTAATGATTAGAGAAACCCCTGTTTGGAAAACAAACAGAGCCAGTTCTGAAGGCCTTCATGCCATGGGGAATCCCCAAAACCAAAGTGGTGGATCTCTCAAAATGATAAATGTCAACTCATATAGATAACAAGAGAGAGAATCTACATCCCAGGAAAATGTTAACAAATTTAGGGATGGTGGGTGCCCAGAACCGCATTTTCCTGATCTTCTATAGTAGCTCCAATTGCATGCATATCCCATCTGGGACCCTCTCTCTTTCCACCCACTTACTCATTGTAAGACCACCATTGTGCTTCCCACATCTGGCCAGTGGATCTTTAGCTTCTGCCACTGATTACAGATCCACCTTTATCTCTCTGCACTCCCCCTTTGCTCACACAGAGACCCTCTATCCCATGCTCCCTCAGTCCACACGCTGCTCATACTCGGATACTCTATCCATGCTCCCCCAGTCCACACACTACTCACACAGAGACCCTCTATCCCATGCTCCCCCAGTCCACACACTGCTCACACAGGGACACTCTATCCCATGCTCCTCCAGTCCACACACTGCTCACACACGGACACTCTATCCCACGCTCCCCCAGTCCACACACTACTCACACAGGGACACTTTATCCCATGCTCCTCTAGTCCGGGCATTTGACACTCAAACCATCCACTGGAAATGCATTTTATTCTCTGGCCACTTTTCTCCCTCATCCAACTGACTGACAAATCGTTTACCAGATATCTACTGCCATATCCCAGTGAATGTGCTGAGTGCCAAGGGATAGGAAAACACCTTCCTGGAGCTTAGAATACTGTGCAGGACACAGCATTGTGAAGTGGAAACTTCTGGTTTCTTTGGAAAGTCAGTTACATCAAATGATGTTTTGCTGGGGCACACTGGTGAAAGGATGTTTTGCTATAGCAGACACATGAAAGGACATGTGATGTTTAGAAGGAATATGAATATGACCCCTTAGACACTGGGAACGTAAGCATTGGTTTGATTTGCTCTGCCTTGATATTCTTTGCAGATGACATGCTTGTATTGTTTGCCTTACATTGTGTTGTTGAGCTTTGCTTGTGGTGACTTCAGAGAGAGAGGCTCAGCAAAGAACTTCTCATGAGGTTCTTGCAACTTCTTGCCACTTCTGGGGACTTAGGCCAGTTGGCGAGTGTTTGCTAGTGGACTGGACAGAGAACAACAAAGATTGGAATTACCCCAAAGAACTATTTCAAAACAGGTCCACTTCCCCTGTATCCTAGTAACCTTTCTTTTCCACTGTGGGTGGTAAGCTGGAGGAGAAGTTGAACCCTTATTAAAGCAGGTTGAGGAAAAAAATTGCTTACAGCACTAGTCAAAGTCTAACGGTCTTATTGCTAACTGTGATTGATACTGTGGAGGAAAATGTAAATGATTCTTGAACACTTTAGTAGAGGCTGTGATGGGGTCTAAAAGTATTTCTGAAAAAGATTGTGTTTAGATTAAAACATGAAATATGGCCAGGCAGTGGTGGTGTGTGCCTTTAATCCCAGCACTTGGGAGGCAGAGGCAGGCGGATTTCTGAGTTCAATACCAGCTTGGTCTACAGAGTGAGTTCCAGGACAGCCAGGGCTATACAGAGAAACCCTGTCTCAAAAAAACCAATATATATACAGGAATAAGTGAGAGAAAGGAAGGAGGGAGGGAGAGAGGGAGGGAGGGAGGGAGGAAGGGAGCAAAGGAGGGAGGAAGGGTAGATACATCCTGGGAGATGCAACAGTATGTGAGTGGAATCTGGGGCAGAACGAAGCCATTTCCTCTAAGAAATCAAGGAGAGCAGAGTGACTATAGTCTCTAACATGAGTTTCAAGGGAATTATGCCATGTTCAAGGCTAGGGAGGCCCACATGGGCTAGATGTACTGAGTACTGGGCCCACATCATAGGTTTTAACTTTTACCAAAGAGCAACAAGGAGCTATTAACCACAATCCTGTAAGGAGGGGTTGGAGCCTGCAGGTAGATGAGAGCTAATAAGAGCCCACGCAAGAGATGATAATACTTTCTTGGACTAACAACTAGCAGTCCTATAATGGGCCCAAGAAAATAGATTCAAAACATATTTTGGGAGTGAAATTGGCAGTACTCGACTCCTTTTCTGTCTCTCATTAGGAAACAAACAGGCTTCTAAGGGATAATAATAAACTATAGTGAAGATCCTTCCGGTTTCCATCTGTGCCCAGAGCTGATCCTGTGCCATTGTGCTCCATACCCAAATACTGCGTGGGAAAGCTTGTCTCCCAGGAGTGCTGACAAGCCTGTGAACACAGGTAAGACCACTGCTTCTACTCAGAGGGTCCAACCCGTAACTCTCAGGACACAGGAACTGAGGAGCAGCTTGGGACAGGATCCTTCCAGTTTCTGTCTCTACCCCAGAGCTGACCCTGTATCACAGCTCCCCATACTCAAATTCCTCCTGGAAAGAACTGGTCTCCCAGGAGTACTGACACACAGGCTTGCAAGAGGGATAAGCCACAGTCAGAGACAGCAAGACCAGCTAACAGCAGAGATAACAAGATGGAGAAAGGAGAAAGACAAGGGCAAGAACACAAGCAATAGAAACCGAGGCTACTTGGCATCAGAACCCAGTTCTTCCACCAGAGTGAGCCCTGGATATCCCAACACACCAGAAAAGCAAGACTCTGATTTAAAATCACATTTCATGATGATGATAGAGGACTTTAAGAAGGACACAAATAACTCTCTTAAAGAAATACAGGAGAGCCAGGCAGTGGTGGCACACGCCTTTAATCCCAGCACTTAGGAGGCAGAGGCAGGCAGATGTTTGAGTTCGAGGCCAGCCTGGTCTACAGAGTGAGTTCCAGAACAGCCAGGGCTATACAGAGAAACCCTGTTTCAAAAAAAAAAAAAAAAATACAGAACACAGGTAAACAGCTAAAAGCCCTTAAAGAGGAAACACAGAAATCCCTTAAAGAATTATAGGAAAACACAACCAAACAGGTGAAGGAATTGAGCAAAACCATCCAGGATCTGAAATGGAAATAGAAACAATAAAGAAATCACAAAGAGAGACAACCCTGGAGTTAGAAAACCTAGGAAATAGATCAGGAGTCATAGATGCAAACATCGCCAACAGAATACAAGAGATAGAAGAGAGAATCTCAGGTGCAGAGGATACCATAGAAAACATTGCCACAACAGTCAAAGAAAATGCACAAAGCAAAAAGCTCCTAACCCAAAACATCCAGGAAATCCAGGACACAATGAGAATACCAAACCTAAGGATAATAGTTATAAAAGAGAGTGAAGATTCCCAACTTAAAAGGCCAGTAAATATCTTCAACAAAATTATAGAATACTTCCCTAACCTAAAGAAAGAGATGCCCATGAACATACAAGACCCCTACAGAACTCCAAATAGATTGGACCAGAAAGAAGTTCCCCCTGCCACATAATAATCAAAATACCAAATGAACTAAACAAAGAAAGATTCTTAAAAGCAGTAAGGGAAAAAGGTCAAGTAACATATAAAGGCAGACCTATCAGAATTATACCAGACTTCTCACCAGAGACTATGAAAGGTACAAGATCCTAGGCAGATGTCATACAGACCCTAAGAGAACACAAATGCCAGACCAGGCTACTTTACCCAGCAAAACTCTCAATTACCATAGATGGAGAAACTAATATATTCCATGAAAAAGCCAAATTTACACAATATCTTTCCACATTCTAGACCTACAAAGGATAATAGATGGAAAACTCCAACACAAGAAGGGAAACTACATCTTAGAAGAAGCAAGAAAGTTATCTTCTTTCAACAAACTAAAAAGAAGATAGCCATACAAACAAAAAAATAACAGGAAGCAACAATCACTATTCCTTAATATCTCTTAACATCAATGGACTCAATTCCCCAATAAAAGGACATAGATTAAAAGACCAGATACGTAAACATGACCCAGCTTTTTGCTGTATACAGGAAACACACCTCAATGTCAAAGACAGACACTACCTAAGCGTAAGGGGCTGGAAAATAATGTTCCAAGAAACAAGCTGGAGTAGCCATTCTAATATCAGATAAAATCAACTTTTAACCAAAAGTTAGCAAAAGGATAAGGATGGACACTTCATATTCATCAAAGGAAAAATCTACCAAGAAGAACTCTCAATTCTGAACATTTATGCTCCAAATGCAAGGGTACCCACAGCCATAAAAGAAACTTTGCCAAAGCTCAAAGCACACATTGGCCCTCATACAATAATAGTGAGAGATTTCAACACCCCACTCTCTGCAATGGACAGATCATGTAAACAGAAACTAAATAGAGACACAGTTAAAATAACAGAAGTTACAAATCAAGTAGATTTAACAGATATTTATAGAACATTTTATCCTAAAACAAAAGAATACACCTTCTTCTACACCTTCTTCTCAGCACCTCCTGGCACCTTCTCCAAAATTGACCACATAATCACAAAACAGGCCTCAACAGATACAAGAAGAGTGAAATAATCCCCATGCACCCTATCAGATCACCACAGACTAAGGTTGGTCTTAAATACCAACAAAAACAACAGAAAGCCCACATTCACATGGAAGCTGAACAATGCCCTATTCAATGATAACTTGGTCAAGAAAGAAATATAGGAAGAAATTAAAGACTTACATACCCAAACTTATGGGACACAATGAAAGCAGTGCTAAGAGGAAAACTCTGTGTGTCTTCAAAGAGAAACTGAAGAAAGCATACACTAGCAGCTTGACAACACACCTGAAAGCTCTAGAACAAAAAGAAGCAAATACACCTAAGAGGAATAGACAGCAGGAAATAATGAAACTCAGGGCTGAAATCAACTAAGTAGAAACAACAAAAAAAAAACTATACAAAGAATCAACAAAACCAGGAGTTGGTTCTTTGAGAAAATCAACAAGATAGATAAACCCTTAGCCAGACTAACCAGAGGGCACAGGGACAGTATCTAAATTAAGAAAATCAGAAATGAAAAGGGAGATGTAACAACAGAAACTGAGGAAATTCAAAAAATTATCAGATCTTACTGCAAAAGCCTATATTCAACAAAATTGGAAAATATTGATGAAACAGACAATTTTCTAGACAGATACCAAATACTAAAGTTATATCAGGATCATATAAACCATCTAAACAGTCCCGTAGCCCCTAAAGAAATAGAAGCAGTCATTAAAAGTCTCTCAACCAAAAAAGCCCAGGACCAGATGAATTTAGTGCAGAATTCTATCAGAACTTCAAAGAAGACCTAATACCAATACTCTTCAAACTATTTCACAATTGGGTAGAAAGAACACTATCCAATTTATTCTATGAAGCCACAGTATGCCGTGTACTCTCCCTTGGAAGTGGAATGCTTTCTGTCTAATCAGGAACATCTCATAATTTTCTTTCACAGAGGACTTCATAAGAGATTTTTTTTTATATTTCTATCATGTTTAATGTTCCAAATAGATTTTAAAAACTGGTTGAATGCATATTATTTTTAGCTTCAGAAGACATCATGCATATTTTTTGTTTGTTTTATTTTTGGTTTTGTTTGTTTGTATAGTTTTGAGACAGGGTTTCTCTGTATAGCCCTGGCTGTCCTGGAACTCACTCTGTAGACCAGGCTGGCCTCAAACTCAGAAATCCACCTGCCCCTGCCTCCCAAGTGCTGGAATTAAAGGCATGTGCTACCACTGCCCAGTGATATCACATATATTTAAGAGGCATTTAACTATTATAAATTATTTTGATGACTTGAAAAAAGGCAATACTGAGTTGTGTATTTTAAAATAAATTTTATTAATTTAAAAAAATAAAATATAATAAGATTTTAAAAAGAAAAGAAATTGGCAGCACTCAGAGGTAAGCAGAAGTTGAGAATGAGGGTAAGCAAGCCTCACAGATGGCTAAGGTTTGTCTGGGTAACATTGTGGGTGGAGTTAGAGGAACTCTGGGTGCCTATGCCTTATCTCCGTACACTCCCTATGAAGGGACTCTTATTAAGTAAAACCCCTGGGCAGTCTCCTGGCTCTTCATATTTTGTAGCTAGAAGTAAGGAATTGGGCTGTTGTCACTCAAAGAATCCTGAGTCCTATAGTCGCCTCTGATTGCTTGCAGTAGGCAGATGTGATAAGTTTGCTCTATAGGCAAGGCAGAAAGCTTATTGGGGCCAAGCCTGCCCTTAGGTAGAGGCTAGTAGTCTGGGATGCAGTTAAGTTCCATATGGCAGAATAGCCAGAATGGCCAGCCAGCCTCAGACTATGATTCGCCTGGAAATGAAAAGGAGACGCCATCTTCCTGATCACCCTCAAATCTAGAGGGAACATTTGGGAAAGATGGTTTTGAGGAAGACTGTGAATTTTAACTTCGGGTCCCTCTCCTAGACACTTTAGGTTTTTTTGATTTTGGCTTGACTGTCCCATTAAGTTAATAATTCACATGGTGGAGGTTGAAGATCAATGAGGGATGATTTTCTGAGTTACACTTACAGAAGCAACCACAGGAGCACGTTTGAGAGCACATGTGTATGCACATGTGTATACACACACACACACACACACATACACAACACACACACACACACACCACATGAAACGAAAAGAGAAGAAAAAAGAACTCAGCTAACAAAACAAAGACGGTTCAGAGGGTAAAGACGCTTGCCTCGCCAAAGATCCCTCAGATCTGGAGTGAACGAAGTGACAAGTTATCTTTGAACCTGAAAGGTTTAGGATTCGGGTTCAAGGGGGGATACTGAGGAGGACTGCTCAGGACCGTCCTTCCTGATAAGAGCTTTACCAAGAGAGATATTAATGCCAAGAAAAGAGGGATGCCAGCAATAGGAAGCATGGTAGGGACACTGAGAAGGGCTCAGGCAGGCCAGAATGACAGTGTGGTGGTACCTCCTCAGAGGTTCAACCTTATGGTTAGAGAGTCATTCATAGCATTACCTGCAATCTGTCACTGATTTCCTGATGGCAGGGAGGGGGTTAGGGGAAAGGAGATCTTGCATTGCCAGAGAGAGGATGGGACCTTGTTACTGTGACTGAGAGGATGTGGGGGAGGTGGAGAGGAGGGACATTGTCAGGGTGTGTCTAAGATACAGGTAGAGAGTGTGACAGCTATTGGTAGCCTTCTTAAGACTTAGGAGCAGTGATTCTCAAACTGTGGGTATTGATCCCTTTGGAGGTCAGCCGACCTTTTCACAGGCGTCACCTAAGACCATCAGAAAACACAGACATTTACTTTACTCACGACAGTAGCAAAATTACACTTATGAAGTGTTGCCTCCCCACTTCAGCTCAGCTTTCAGACTCTGGCGGTTTCTGCTTGAGGCTGGCACCTGGGGAGCCAAGACAACGCCCACTGACTGAAGACATCTGCAGACATCTGAGCCGCTGGTGACCTTCACTCCTGACTCCCCCTGAAGTGTTTATGTTATGCAGATATCACTGTAACCTAGAGATTCAGTTTCGGTTTCTCATGTACATATAAAAATGCTGAACACCCTAAGTAAAGTAAGAAACCTTGATTGGGGCGCGACTTGGCTTTGTCCTTTCTCTTGCTCTCGAACCCTATATTTCAGGTCCTTTACTCCTTCACCCGAGAGAACCCAAGTTCGTGAAACTGCGGGACAGTTTCATAAATGAAGTAGCCACAAAAATAGTTTTATGGTTGGGGGTTACCACAGCATGAGGAACTGTATTAAGGGTTGCAGCATCAGAAAGGTTGAGAACCACTGCCTTAAGAGTCTGGTAGACTGGGTATGTAAGCTTTGTTGGGGAAATGAGAATTAAAGGTCCAGCTATTGTCCTGGAAGCTAAGCACTAAGGGGATTCTGTCAGGAGGTTCCAGGGTCACATAAAGCTCTTGTGGAGAGTTGGGGAGTACCTCCTGTCACGTCCTTTGTAGCAGCTGTAGGAAAGAGACTGTCTCGGGTGCATGTGGCATAATGAGTCCCCAGCCCTAAACCTAGCAGGGCAGAATACCAGAACTGAGGATAGATATGCCACTCTTGCCTCGGCTACTGAGACTGCTGTGGCCTTAGCTGCCTATCAGAAGGCGAGGGTTCTTGCATCATTCTGTCAAAACAGGTGCCAGCACCCAGCCCAAGCCCCTTCATCTCTTTGAGTGTGTTCTCTCCTGTTCCTTCCTCCAAGGTAAATTAGCTGTGCTGAATGAGCAGGGGCAGGGGATGGGGGGGGCAGTGGGGGGAGGTTGTTACTCTTGCAAGCTCCTTAACAATTTCTCATGGATGAGAGGGCACTGAAGAAATGTTCCAGCTTCATGAGGAGGGAGAGCTCTGGGGAATGGTGTAATCCCTAGCTGGGGCTAGTACAAGGAAGATGCCTGGCCTCAGGATTCCCCACCCCCCTCCCTCAGGTTCAGACTGAGGAGAGAAGATGCCTCAGAGTTAGGGCCCCAGGCTTCCTCCAGGGCTCCGAAGACCACTGGCAGCCAGATGATGATAGCAGTCAAGAGAGAGATTGCCCATCCTCACAGAGGGCTCCAGCTGGTTCCCACCAATGGGCATAGGCACTCACATGAGCTCCAAGCCAGAAAGAGACTTTTGGGGGTTCTAACATCATCTGAATGTTATTACAATATACACAAGAGAAAAAAGAGCCACAAGGCACCAGGCGCTTTACCTTCTCCTCTGTCACTGTGCTGGCTAGTGACGTAAAGTTGGTATAAAGTCACCTGAGAGGAGGGAACTCAGTTAAGACAATGCTTTAGCAGGTTCAGGTGGTAGACAAGCCTATAGGGCATATTCTTAGTTAGTAATTGATAGGAGAGGACCCAGCCCATTGTAGGTGGTGTCATTCCTGGGCTGGTGTGATGGTTTGTATATGCTCAGCCCAGGGAGTGGCACTATTAGAAGGTGTGGCCTTGTTGGAGTAGGTGTGTCACTGTGGGTGTGGGCTTTGTCCTAGCTTCCTAGAAGCCAGTATTCTGCTAGCAGCCTTCAGATAAAGATGTAGAACTCTCAGCTCCTTCTGCACCATGCCTGCCTTGATGTCACATCTTGTTCCCATCTTGATGATAATGGACTAAACCTCTAAACCTGTAAGCTAGCCCCAATTAAATGTTGTCCTTTATAAGACTTTCATTGGTCATGGTGTCTGTTTACAGCAGTAAAACCCTAACTAAGCTGGTATCTCGAGTTCTATAAGAAAGCCATGGTGGTCAAGCCAGTAAGTAGCACTCC
The DNA here is from genome assembly GCF_008632895.1 of Mastomys coucha. Lineage (NCBI taxonomy): Eukaryota > Metazoa > Chordata > Mammalia > Rodentia > Muridae > Mastomys > Mastomys coucha. The sequence goes on along the minus strand of NW_022196894.1, from coordinate 29,074,254 downwards.
TCCGTGGCTCCACGGCTCCATGAATCAGCTCCTGCCTCCACTTCCTGCCCTGTTTGAGCTCCTGTCCTGACTTCTTTCAGTGATGGACTATACTGTGGAAGGTGTCTTACTGCTGTGAAGAGACACTATGACCATGGAGACTCTTATAAAGGACAACATGTAATTGGGGCTGGCTTTCAGGTTACATACAGGATAATGGGCAAACCATTATCATCATGGCAGAAGGCATGGCAGCATCCAGGCAGGCATGATGCTGGAGACAGAGTCGAGAGTTCTACATCTTGATCTGCAGTAGGTATAGTCTGAACATATTGAAGACCTCAATGCCCAACAGGGATACACTTATTCCAACAAGGTTACACTTCCTAATAGTGCCACTTCCTATTGGTCAAGCATTCAAACTCATGAGTCTATGAAAGCCATACCGATTCAAATTACTACAAAGTGTAAACCAAATAAACATTCTCCTCCTCAATTTGCTCTTTGCTCATGGTGTTTCATTGCAGCAATGGAAACCCTAAGAACCTCATCACCTTACAAGGGTCAGTCCGGGAGAACAAGCTTGTTCCAGTTTATCTGGCTCTCTACAACCTGTAAGACTGAAAATTGAGGGTTGACAGGGAGGCTCAATGGTTGGGAGGCATAGAGGACCAGGGACAGATCCTCAGAGGAGGTCTCTGTGAGTCTCTGTGGGCTCCCATGGCCCATGCTTGCAACTGGTTGCATGTGGTCTAGCTGCTGGGGAGATAGATGCTTTGTGGGTGAGCAGAGATGAGCCTGAGGTTGTACCATCTGACCTTAAGAAGAAAAATACTCTATGCCCTAATCTCCTTGTTTGCTGTTCACCTAGGAACTTTATTCACATAGAAAACATACAGGATGGGGGCGGGAGGGGGTATTAATTACGGAGAGGCGTCAGATCTCATTATGGATAGTTGTGAGCCACCATGTGGTTGCTGGGATTTGAACTCAGGGCCTTAGGAAGGGCAGTCCGTGCTCTTAACCACTAAGCCACCTCTCTAGCCCCAAGAGCTTCATCTTTTTTTTTCCCCAAGAGCTTCTTAGAGCTTCATAGAGGACTTAATTTCAAACCCAGGTGACAAGGTACCACATTCTTTCTACTCAGAGATATAGGGGTTTGGATGAGAATGTTTTCCAACTACTCATATATTTGAATGTTGGTGGAACTGTTTGGGAAGGCTTAGGAGGTGTGGCCTTGCTGGAGGAGGTGTATCACTAGGGGTGAGCTCTGACATTTCAAAAGCCCACACCAGACCTAGTGTCTCCCCCTCTGCCTGCGGATCAGGATGTAAAGTGCCCGGCTGCTATTCTAGAGCCATGCCTGTCTGCTGAAGGCAGACATGAAGGAACCCTCTAAAATTTCAAGAAAGCTTTCAGTTAAATGCTTTCTTTTGTGAGTGTGTCCTTGGTTCTCAGCAATAGAACAGTAATGGAGACAAGAGCTCACACTCTGTCCCTGCATTGCCAAACCTCAAGGACTCAGGAGTCTCAGAATGTTCCTTAGTGTAGGCACTGAGAGTTTCATGGCTGTCCTAGAGCATGAGGGAGGTCTCTGGAGGGGAGGGGGAAGGAGCAGAGCAATGGTTGGGCTTGAATGTCACCCCATCCCACCCAAATGCTGCTTGGATCTTCACTGTAGTGACACACCTGTAGCATCCCTTCTCCAGCCTTCTGGTTTCTAGCTGTGCTTTGATGTTACCTTGAAAAATTAAGGCCCCAGGCCCCACTCTACCTACCAGCTCCAGGCGTTTGTTTATTTCTTTGTGTATTGTGGTGCTGTGGAGAGACCAGGGGCTTCCAGTTCACAAGGCTCCACCAGGGAGATCTGTATGCAGCTAGTCTTGGATCCAGGGGCTGGATGGCTTTTGAGATCCTATTTAAATCAAACAGCCCTTGGATTGGTCACACATCCCTTCTACCTATTCCTGGTGTTGCACTTCCAGACTCCCCAAAGTACTGTACTTTCCTTTTAAAGACACCCTCTCTTCAAATTCCAGCCCTTGACCCATCAGGTTGGGCCTTCTGGAAACCCAGCCTCCCACAGGGAGCACCTGCAATCTGCCCAGCCTGATTTGCCTGTCTCCTCCCCAGGTACTTCCACACACTTAGCTATGTTGTAGCACCAGGCTGTCCTGAGCATCATATAGTTCCTAAAGTGGTATAGTCTCTCCACCCCATCCTCCACCACCTCAGTCCATGTGGCTAGGAACTTCTTGGGCTGAGAATAAAATCTCACCCAGAATCTACTGTAGTTTGATGACAGGTAGCTCTCAGTAGTGCCCTCTTTCCCCGTGAGTGTTGAGGAAGAGGTAGGGCCTGTTCTTTCTCTCTCCTTGAAGACCCACTTGCATCTCCGCAGCTCTCCTGTTTTCTCATTTAGGGTCATGCTTGCTCTTTTTCTTCCCTTCAGGTCTTGCTTTGTATCCCAAGCTGGCAGAGCCTGGCATCCATCTTTATCGCCCTGCGCCCCCGACCTCCCTCCCCCGCTTTTACTATTACCTCCCTGCCCTGCCCCCACTCCCCAGTACTAACAAGGTCTGACTCTGCTTAGTTTCTGAGATCAGGCAAAACTGGACGTGTCTTTGTTTCTTATGGTGGGTCCTGCACCCCTCTGACAACTTTGGCCAGACATTCTGAGCCAAAACTTTCCTGCAGAACACAACTGAGGAGGAGAGAGGCATCCGTAGAACCAACTAACCCCTTAAGTGATAGCTGCAGCCGAAGCTGAGAAGCACAGCCAGTCCGCTCTGCTTCTGAGGAGCTGTGTGCTTACCCCAGGAGTTGTAATTAAGTTCACCTCTAATTTGATAAGTGAGACTAGCCTGACATGTGAGAGAGTAATTAAGTCTCACTGAGAGCAGCAGGAAGCATCTCTGGGCCCCAGCGTCTCCAGAATTCTCATTCACATTCTCTCTCTCTCTCTCTCTCTCTCTCTCTCTCTCTCTCTCTCTCCCATCCTTCTATCCTTCCTTCTCCCCTCCCTTCTGGTGCTTCCGCTAATGTGGAGGCAAGATGACCCTGAGCCTCACTTTGGAATCATCTCTCCTGCCCCAGCTCTCCCAGCCCTCACAACAGGGCCATAGCCATTCTACATTAATTTTGGACATGGCAGATGAATGTGCCATGAGAAGGCTGGGCCTCCACTCTGCCTTCTTCAGACTCTGGGCTGGAAAGAGGTTGGCCTTAATGGTACCACTGTGTCCACTCTATTACCTGAGGTAAGTCTAGCTCAAATCTGCAGTCCTAGTGGGAAGTCTAGGAAGGAGTCCTAGAGTCAGAAACGAGAATGGTGGTTTGTCTTGTCACTCAGCTTTCTGGCTATGATCTCCCATATGTCATACCGCCTCTCTGAGGCTCGGGTTTCTTATCTGCAGAGTGGACTTAACGCTCCCCTCCCATACATAGCCTGCTTCCCAAGGAAGATGAGTGGTGGACGGGCAGTTGTTAGGGCACGTGCAAGTGAGCAGTTGGTGGCCCCTCGCCAGAGATGAAACGCTCTTGGCTGCCTGAAGGGAACTCAGATGACTATCCATCCCCAAAGTGTCATCTGGGTACAGAAGTAGCTGAAATCACATGCTCAAAGAGTGAGGTGTATGGAAATCTTGTCAAAAAGAGGGACCTGGGATTTTAAAACTGTCTTAGCCACCTCTGAATATCAAGAATATTTAAGTTGCTCTGTGGAGGTCTGGGTCAGAGCCAGGTGTCAAAGGAAAGATATTAGACAGAGGAGGCAGCTTTAGCTCACCCAGTCTTTTTGAGCCCAGGAATGATTTCTCAGGTAATAAGCCCCCTGTCACTAGCAGGGTTCAAGCTTGGAAGAAGCCTCTTTTAGCCTTTTTCAAAACTATGGTCCCTGGCCCCTGTTAGCATTCAGAATCTGCCCACAGCAGATATGTGGGTGGGTCCACAGAGCTGTCACCAGGACAA
>NW_022196894.1:29047944-29061516 GCF_008632895.1 Mastomys coucha | reverse complement strand
TACACATGAAACTGCCTGAGCCTGGTGTCTGCAGACGCTTTCTGCCGCGACTCAAAACCCATCAGCCCCCATCCTCGGATGCTCACACTATGCCTTCTGAAGCTGCTCTATCCTTTAGTGCCTGTGCATACCAGGAAGGTTCTCTGTGCCCTGGGGTTAACTAGGCACCAGAGTCCTGGTGCTTCCCAGTTCAAGCTCTTCAAGTAAAACTGAGACCATCTGTCCCAAGCTCTATTCCCGTGCCTCTCAAGCTCCCGGAGGTGTGGGCACAAGTGTTTCTAAAATTCTGTCCTCTGAATGTCCACTGGCCACAGTATCAGCCCTGCAAAAGCAGGTTGCTGGCCGCAAGGTGGCTGGTGGATTCCTCCAGGAACACAGTCTCCCTGGGAGCCATGCTCAGAATACCAAGGGGATGGGGGTGGGGATGGGGGTGGGAGAGCTGGTTCTTGTGGCCATACTCTGTGATTGTTACTATGCATGAGCTTAAAGATTCCTCTCACTGTTACATAATCGAGGTATTTTTTTCCCCTCCTTATTTTAGATCCTGGTACCATCTGCCCTGCTTTTCACGCATCGCATCGTTGGCTCTGGGCTGGAGGTGAGCTCAGCTTGGCCAGTCAGCTCTGTCCCTCAGGTGATGAGAGACTTGGGAAAGCCTGTTTTCTTATCTGTAAAATAGATCTTGACCCCACCTTGCCTGCCTGCCTGCCAAGGCTGCTAGGAAGATCAGGTGAGAGGAGGCGTAACTGGCTGGGTAGCCAAGTCTGGTCCTTACCTGGCTCCCAAGCTGGGAAAGCCTGCTTGCTCACCTGCCCTAAGGAGAGCGCTCACAGATTTGCAAAGCAGGGTTGAAATACAGGAAGTGAGCAGGCCTCACAATGGGAATCTCAAGACTCCCGCCTTAGGTGGTAGGGGTGGGGAGGGGGGGTGGAAGAGGGGTGAGGGGTGGGGGGTGCGGGCAGCCCTAGCAGCTTGTGACAGGCAGGGCCCGGCTGTCCAGTCACCTGCTCACACAGCCTTGTGGCCTTGGTGTGGAATGCTAAGCTCAGCACATGTTGTGCATCAGAGTCTTGAAAAAACAAAAACAAAACCAACTTGTTTATTTCCAGCCATCAAAGAATGGGCTCATGCTTTCATGCTTTCAGCAGCAGGCTAGAGGACCCAGAGACCAGCCTGAGCCATACCTGACCCCCACTACCCATCCCCAGCCACCCTGCACTCTGCCCCCTCCTCAAAGGTTTGCTTTCTCTCATCTTGCCTGTGGTACTGAGGCTCAAGGGCACAAAGGAAGATTTTGACAGGTGGGAGCCAGTACACATTCCTAGATCCTCTCCCTTACCTGAAAGGCCACAGGCAAATGGTCAGTAAGACAAAGAATGCTAGGCTCCTGGCTATATTGGTCAGCTTGGCAGTTATAACAACATGCCATCGGTGGAGGATTAAGCAACAAAATACAAAATACATACTCACGTAATTCTGGAGGCCGGACATTCTGCCTCCACCCACTGATGCTTGGTGAGTCACTTTCCTCTACTGGGCCTCAGTTATATGACCTATAAAATGGGAATAACCTATGATCTGCCCACCTCACTTGCCTCATAAAGATCAAAGGTAGCTCTGTGGACAAGCAGGCTGGTAGTTTCAGCAAGCCAGGGTAAGTGGGAGGTTTGAATTACTACTGAGATTATTTGGAGAGAAGGTACCCTGGACTTCTCTTTTCTGAGACAGGGTCTTACCTGTGAGCCCAGGCAATCCTGGAACTCACAGAGATCTCATTGCCTCTGCCTATGAAGTGCTGGGATTAAACGGGTTTACCACCATGCCTGGCAACCTTGGGCTTTTTAGTTAGTAGAATAAAGACTAAAAAATCAAGGCCAACAAGTTAGTCAACAAGTAGTTGTAAATAAAATAAATCTTAACAGCCTGACTAGGCAGCCCTCTTTTGCAGTTCAAGATCTCAAGGTAGACTCTCTGGCACTCAGTTTATTGCTAAGCAGGACTCAAGCATGTGTCACCTCCAACCCCCTTCCGGTTGTCAGTGATGGATGGATGTACTGAGTGTAACTCCAAGCCACTCTCTGAGTGTTGCGACCAATCTCTTTATTAAACACGAGTACAAATTCTCCCAGGGTGTAAAATGTCACTGAAAGACTCCAGCAGGAGGCAGGCTCTACCATACAAAGGCATTCCACTGTCAGGTACACTTGTCATCAGGAGTCCCTCTACGGGCCCTGGCTCCCTCTCTCATTCCCTCCCAGGTCCTAGTTGCCTTGCTCTGAAGACAGGAGCTAGAACAGTGCACCTCTGTTTGAATCCAGAGGGGTCAAAAGCCCAAAAGGCAGGCTGAATTCGCTCTGTGGGACCCTCTTTGCCTCAGCACTGCCTGCACTCTGCTGAGGCTATCTGAGTTCCTTTCCTTTGCTTTCTCCCGTCTCTAAGCTCCAGTTTCAGGCTAGACACTGCCAGGAGTGTAGGATCACTTTCCAAGGGGGCTTTGCTTCTCTCTTTGTTCCCAGGCAGTGTCCAAGTAGATGGTCAAACACTCTTGGAAAGACCTCAAGCTTGTGTGAACCAAGACTCCCGAGCGTGAGCAGGCTCTAGCTGAGGAGGCAGGGCTCCCTCTAGTGGCAGTCCTAGACTTTGAAACAAATGGGTAAAGCTGAGATGTGTAAAGTTGGCACTTAAATTCCCTGCCCAAGACTTGCTGCCACCTGGAACATGGTGGTATTTGGTTTGGATCCAAATACCCAGACCGTGGGAAACTTCAGGGACAAACAGCCTTCCAATTCAAAGGTTCCTTGATTGGCAACACAGGCTGTCTAGCAGCATCTCAGCTTAATTAAAAAGAAGTTCCCAATACCAAGAAGAGGTGACCACCCTGAAGTCTGTGGAGCTGGTGTGTGTGTGTGTGTGTGTGTGTGTGTGTGTACATGCGTGAGCACCACACGAGCACACGAGACTATCAGGCATCTAGACCCTTTGCTGGGCAAGCGTCTTGGTGCCCACCTAGGCACCACTGGTCTGTCTGCAGCACCAAGCATAGCACCAATCCTGTCCTAGGCAAAACCAAGCTGCACTTCTCAGCCGAACAGCATCTCCACCCAGATCTAACCTGAGTCTTGAAAGAGAGTGTCGAAATCTCAGCTGAAAAAATCTCTAGATCCCCTACCCCGCCGAGCCAGCTGAGAGTCACTGGCTGCTGGCCACCAGTCACACAGTGCCACGGATATGCAGAGACACCACACACACAATGACCTCTGGTGTGACTGGCTCAGGAGAAGGTACAGGTTGGTCAGAGGGTTCCTGGGCTGATGGGTTCAAGTGTCTGGGGAACACAAATGTGATGTGCTTTTGCCAAAACGCTAGTGGGACCCCTTCCATACAATGAAAGAGGTGTGGCCATATGTTCTCTGTGATCTGCAAATTCTTTCATGCACACAAGAAAAAAATTCTGTTCTGTTTACTCAAGAGACTTGCTTAAGGATCAAGTGGGATACATATTTTGAATGGATGTTTTGGCTTGAAAATGATTTTTGGATTCTATTCTAATAATCTGTCCTTAATATAAAGGTATTTCCCCACAAATCTTTATATAAAATCAACTCGAGATAGACAGAAGCACCATATTGGCCTTGAGGTTTAGGGCCACCCACCTGTGCCCCCATATTTGTGAAAGACCAAACCATTCACCACATTGAACACATAAGGTTGAAATAGGTCTTCCTAAGACAGTGGATAATCCACAATGGCTAATCAAAAGGTAACTGTATGAACTTCCTCCCCTCATCCTTCTCCCTCCCACCAGGTTCCCTGGCGGAGGCCGCAGGGGGCTTCTTCAGCTCTTCAGTGTATGTAGATCATGTCAGAGACGGCTCCAGGAAGATGGGTCATGATCTGCATCCGCAGCCACCAATAGTAGTCCATGGGATGATAGCGGGTGTAAGGGGTGGCAGCCGTCAGAGCATGTGTGACAGCATCAATGACAGAGGACGTATCTGTGGAACCACTGTTGCAGTAGGTCTCCATCTTGGCGATCTTTTCATCGAAGTACTTCTTGCCGTAGTCTTTGCGGACGACCTCAGGCAGGTCATCCCACATCTTCTTGGCAATGGCCTGGATACGCTCAGGGCTGTAGAGACTGGTGGCAGCTATGAAGTTGCCAGGCTCCACTACACTGACCTTCACACCCAGGGGGTGCATCTCATAGCGCAGGCAGTCCGAGAAGGCCTCGACCCCGAACTTGGTGATGCAGTATGGCGAACGGGCTGGGTTGGCCATGCGGCCCAGCATGCTGCTGATGTTAACCACACGGCCTGTAGAAGACAGCAAACATCTCTTCAGGTGGCTTTGCCTTGTGACATGGAGGCCCAGCAGGGACAGCTTTAGAACCATCCAGAGTCCCGGACCACCCAGCTTGGACCACCCAGCTAGTTAGTATTTCCTATCTTCCTTAAGGGTTTCTGCTGTGCCCAACAGGACTAGGGAATGGGGTACAAGTGAGCAACAAGCCAGTGTACTGGTAGGGTACAGTGGAATAGGTGACACACAACTAACTGATACCCAGCCAGAACCTGCCTGGTGATAATACCACAGGGTTAAAACACAATGGGAGGTGTGAGAAATGGATGACCATGTCTGTGTGGACCTGCTTGCTCACTTTAAGGGTCTGATGCTGGGCACAGAGAAACACAAACCAAACCCCCCCCCCTTCCCCTCAGGGAGCTCAAAGCTCAGCTTTCCCAGCCTGATGCATGCAGAAGTAATATGCAGAACCCAGGTGGGTACTGACTGCTGGCAATGGACAGAAATACAGTACAGAAATACAGAAACCAGAGGGCCCAGGACAAGGCTGGCCAAAGGAAGCCTAGAACACCCCATAATAGAGGAGGACCTGAGTTGGTGGACTTTTCCCTATACCAGATCCAGAAAGAAGTAGGCTGCAGGAGCAGGGGACAGGGTTTCCAAAGCTGACACCAAGGCTGAACGTGACCGTGGCATTGCCTGTATTGCCAGGCATACAGAAAATGGTAACTTCAAATGTGCTCTGTCACAGGAATAGCTTGGGAATATAGGGACCTATCACAACTTCTATTCTGGGGGCAGTGAGGGTGGGGCAGATCCTACTCAGCCCAGGCTGACCTGAGACCAGCCTGCCCCTAGGAAGGAACGTGAAGTCATGAAAAGGCTGAGCTTCCTTTTAAAGGCTACGATCTGCACCCTGTTCTTTCCTGCCCCCTGCCCACAGCTCTGGGGATGTGGTCCCTCTTTTCCCAACAGCTTGCTGTTCCAGGGAGAAAAATCAGATCTCATGACTTTAGAGGTGGTTTTGCTCACATTTGGCTATCTTAGATGATCTGGGTGTTATGTCTATTCTCTAAATTTCTAGTCTCAAGTTTGAACCAAATAGCACCATGTCTCATTTTTTAGCTATGAAATGAGTACGCTAACATTAGTTTAACATTACTCTGGATATAAAAGCGTATAGACTCAAGCCGCTATGATCCATCTGTAAGCCCCAAGGGCACAGACTCTTGTGCAATCCTTTTTGTGTGTTTTTTTGAGACACGGTCTCATTATGTAGCTCAGACTGACTTAACCTCAAGATCTTACTCCACTGTGCCCAGCTCACCTCCTCCACTTCTGAAAGCTGCAGCCCCCTTTCCCCATGGCTATACACTTGTGCACACCACCATTCCCAAGCCCACCATGGCTCTGGGACTCACTACTATGGATGTTGGCAGGCACGGGGAAGGGCGTGGGCAGGAGGAATCTGTCGTCCCGACTCACCTTTGGCTCTTCGGAGAAGGGGAAGGAAGGATTTTGTTGTGCGCACGGTTCCCCAGAGGTTTACTTCGGCCACCTCCTTGTATGTCTCCATGCTGGTGAACTCCACCTCCCCAAACGTTGAGATGCCTGCGTTGTTAACCAGGCCCCACATTCCTGGACAGGGGAGGACACAGCCAGTCACCCTGTGGGCTCAAATCCCAACCACCAGCCTGTCTACTGTGATCTCTTCCTCCGACTTCCAGCCTCTTACCCAAGACTCTCAGGAAAAAGTGAGACCCCACATCCTGGCTGATACCATGTCCCTTAGATGGAATATCCAGGCTTCATGGCACTGCTTCCTGAACCCATCAGTTCTCAGCCCTTCATGACTGAGCCTTGTAGATCTCTGCCTGTGTCTTGCTTCCCTCTAACACTGTACTGTTTGGTTGTTGTCTACTTGACACAAACCTAAGAGAAGTACCTGGTGATATTAATTGAAAAATGCCTTCATAAGGCTTCTAGGCCTAGACCACCGTGGATGACACAAAGTCTTGCCAGGTGGTTCTGGGGTGTATAAGAAAACAAATTGAGCAAGCCAATAATAGCACTCCTCCATGGCTTCTGCTTCTGTCCTTGCCTCCAGGATCCTGCTTTGAGGTCCTACCCTGACGTCCTTCAATGATGAACTGGGACGTGGACGTTTATAAGCTAAATAAACTCTTTCTTCCCAGTGTACCCTTAGTCATGGCGTTTATCACAGCAACAGAAAAGTAATGAAGACAGGCTTTCCCTCTCCTCCATGTGGCCTCACGTCTACACCCTGTACCTAGTCATTCAATCAGCTATTGCTTCTATCAGCCCTGTTGCTAGCAGCCAGGGAAACCTCAGGAATTTTCCAAGCCAGGCTCACAGAAGGCCACAAAACTCCAAGGTCACCCATTAAGTTATGGACTCTGCTGCCAAGCCCTGTTCACAATCAGGCCGCACCTCACTCCACTTGGGGCTCTTAACACTTCTCTCTTGTCCCACGTCCCTCCTCTGAGCACACTGCTCTTTGCTGGTGGCCACAGATTTTGACTCAGTAGCCTATTTGCCAGCGTCTCTCTCTTTTTTTCCTCCCCTCTCTGGAGGACCGTGTAAAGATACAGGCTCCAAGGAGATGAGGAGATGCCGATTCTCATGGCATGGTCCAGCTGACTGTTTTATAACAAGAGCAGCTAAGGGGCAGCTGGCTTTTGTAGGCTGAGACAACATTGGCTCTGGAAAGGTCTTGGAGTTTATCTTATCTGTTAACTATTTTCGCAGCAAGGGAAACCAAAGCTGTCAGGGGAAAAGATAGATGTAAGTCTCATCACTAAGTTAGAGGCAGAGCTGAACCTGAGCCAAGGGAACGTGGTCTTTTTTTTTTTTTCAGGGTTTGTTTTGAGTTCAGTTTTGGGGGGTATAAGAAGTGGATGGCCAGAGCCTCAGGGCACAGCAGGGTTCTGTCTCTTTGTTGTGGAGCTCCTCAGACTTTGATCTCTGTAGGACTTTGTCTCCTGCCACTAAAAGCCCTGTGTTCCTTGCAGGGGCTTCAGACGTGATGCCTGCTTGTCACCTGTGAGAACGAGGTCCAGGCCTCACTCTCCCAGGGCATCATGGGAAGGAGTTTGAGTAAAGTAAATGTCAGAGTAATTGGTCTCCAGTTGCTTTCCTTCCTTCAGTCTTTCCCAAATTAAAAGCTTGGCCAGCTGACCTCTGGTGCCTTCTCCTTCAATTATGGGGAATTAAGGGCATTTATAAAGGAAAGGAAATGGTTAGTTTACTAAGTGTCCAAAGAGTACCCTCCTCCTACCAGCTGCCTGCTGGAGCTTCCTGCCCTCAGCTCAGGCTGAAAGCTATGACCCTCAGGCACAACCCACACAATCAGAAGCATCCAAGACACTCCACAGCTCCCAGGTCTGTCTCCTGACTTCCCCAGTCTTCCCTCCTGGAGCCTAAAGCAGCCATGAGTAATCCTTCAATCCAGGCAATCACAGCCCTCCGTCCTTCCTTCCCTTGTTTTATGCAAATGCAACCTCTCCCGGACCCAGCAGCCACCCTTCAACCCTGTCTGCATTAGGAACCCAACATATGTGTGTCAGGTGGAGAATGACTACAAACGTCACATCTCTGTGTTCTTAAGAGCCTTCTTTGAGCTGGGCGGTGGTGGCACACACCTTGAGGCCAGCCTGGTCTACAAAGTGAGTTCCGGGTCAGCCAGGTCTACACAGAGAAACCCTGTCTTGAAAAACAAAAAACAATAACAACAAAAGAGCCTTCTTTTAACCATGTGCTGTGCTCCTGCTGTCTTGTAGCCAGGCCTCTGAGACCATGCCCCGCCCCTATCCTCTGAGACCCTCCTCCCCTCTATCCAGTCACACACCGTGGACTCCAACCTCCACCTACTGCTCACCATGGTCTCCTATGGCTTCCAAGAGGCCACCAGCTAAGCCTCGCCCCATCTCCAGTCTCTACTTAAGACGCCATCCACTAATGCCCCATGGATACCAGCCTTCCCCTTGTTGTTAGTGGCACCCAGCATCCCCTGTGCCAACTCAACACTTTGTTCTACCTGACCCCACCCCTAGCAGGCACACCCAGCATCCTGTCCTCAGCTTGGCTCCCCTGAATGTTGCCATCATCTCCTCTTTTACTTCATGTTTGTGGAATTTTCCCTTGGCTCTGTTTGACTCAGGTAGAACAGTATCACTTGACCTAAAATACTTGTGTGCATGCTCTGCCTAAAAATAAAAGTTTTATATCTGGCACTACTATCTAATAAAGATTTTCTTTTTAGATTTATTTATTTATTTTATGTGTATGAGTACACTGTAGCTGTACAGATGGCCGTGAGCCATCTTGTGGCTGCTGGGAATTGAACTCAGGACACCCCACTCGCTCTGGCCCCGCTCGCTCCAGCCCTGCTCGTTCCGGCATAATACACTGTAGTTGTCTTCAGACACACCAGAAGAGGGCGTCAGATCTCATTATGGGTGGTTGTGAGCCACCATGTGGTTGCTGGGATCCAAACTCAGGACTTTGGAAGAGCAGTCAGTGCTCTTATCCACTGAGCCATCTTGCCAGCCCACAGTAAAGATTAATTAAGCATGATCTGTGAAAGTACACTGAATGATAGGCCTGCTGACCTGAAAAGTTTCGGGGATTGACCTAGTCGCTCTCCAGAATCCTCAGCCAGTTGCTGTTCAAACTCCTAGGCAGCTGCTTTCCCAGCATGGCCTCAACCTTACCTCCATGTCCAGACAACTCCCATGCACCCACAGGGGGTGGGGCCATGGATCCACAGCTCCTCCTTCTACGGTCCCTTCCATCTAAGCGCCACGGTCCTAACTAACCCTAACTACGACTAACAAACACATGGAGCCCCCAAGTCTGCTCCATTCTGTTAAAGGTATCACGTCCACTCCTCCAACTTCTTCAACTTCTCCCGATCCAGTGCGTCACCCAGGGCTGGAAAGATGACTGATGATCGGAATGACAGCTACCAGATCCTGGAGTGGCACTTGTTGATGTCACCTGACCCTCATAAACTAACTCACACAGTAGATGCTAATCCAGGCCATAGCTGAATGGGCTACCTGACGCTCAGAGTGGTTAAGCCTGTGCTCCTGTCACCAGCGACCAGGTGAGGAAGCGATTTGGACCCGGCTCTGAGGACAAGCCATCATGCTTAGCCCCACAGAGATGTCGGTTCCCTTTGCTGTGGCAAAGAACCAGTTCCGTTTCCTTCTGTATTAGCTAACTCGGGTCCTGGTTTACCTCTCCTGTGCTATCGCAGAGGCCCCTCCAGGTCTCCCTGCCGTGGTCTCTACTCTGCACCTGTAGCCAGGCTAACCTTCTCCTTCCAATTCTTCCCTTTCCTGTGGCCCCTTGCCTTCACAGTGGTAAGGTCCAGACCAGGAAAGGGATGGCTACAAGTACTTTTCCACTTCACAGATGGGTAGCTGAGGCCCACAGACGAGCTGGTTCACACCCAAGTCACACTTCTCTGGAAAGACAAAGCCCTGGGTTAAATCTAGTCTTCGTGCTCCCAGATCAATGGATGTGCCTGATGGAAGGTATTCCCTGCCCATAGCACAATGCCCCTGGGTTGTCTAACTGCTTTAGGTGTCACTAGGTCGGTGTCCGGTTCCAAGCTCCAAGGTCAGAGCCCAACAGGCACCAAGCATAGTCCCAAGCATACAGCAGGGACTCAATAAATGCTTACTGGTGGGTAAATAATGGTACTAGGGTCGTCTGCATCTATGTGCTTGTTTGGGGAGGGCTGGTCAGGCTCCAGATGTCCAGTCCCTTAGAGTCCTTCAAAGAGGGGGTGGGACACACACACACACACACACACACACACACACACACGCACACGCACACGCACACACACGCGCGCACACACACACATGACTAATGGAATATGGCTGGACATTCTAAGCAGAGAGTCCCCTTCACCCCAGCACCTCAGTGTGGCTTCCCACACTTTGGTACTGACTGTTTCATGAAGCCAGAGTAAAAATCAGCACCAAAATGTGCCCACAAGGGCGCAAAACGGGAGCACACTGGTCCTAATCCTGTCTTGGGATGTTGAACACTGCTGCGGGGAGCTCTGGAAGGGCGCCACCTGGAGGTCAGAGTCAGAACTGCTCAGCAGGAGGCGTTGCTCATTTATTTGCTTGGAAAGAGACATCCAGGGCCAGAAGGGAGGTAGAGAGGTGACTGTCAGGGAAGAGGTAGATGGAGAGGATGGGAAAGATTGTGGAGAACCAGCCACGATTTCTGATTGTTTTATTTTCTACTTTGGAACCTGAAAATTCCAAATCTTCCCCCAACCCCCAACTGCAGAATGGTGAAGGGGTTACGGTGAGTGGAGGAATGGGGACCTTGGGTCCCAGCTGTGCCTTACTCTGTCAATCATAAGTTCCACAGTTGTGACTCCAGGCTTCTCCTGCTGCTTTTCCTGCTACTAGTCTGTGAAGATAACACCCTAGCTGCCCCAGGGGATGCTGGGAGAAAGGGTGACAGGCTATGTGGCTGCTCATCATCCCATTGGGACCCAGCCTGCCTTTTCTTGACAGGCCAGGAACACCAACTACCCCTGTTAATTATTTAACAGATGCTCAGTAGGTCCACAACACACAGGCTGCTCCTGGAGAACATGGCCTCAGCATGGCCTGTAGAAGGGTGTCTGTGCAGCGGAGGCAAGCCCCCTTTTGCCTGGCCTATCAAGGAGCTCTAAGATCAACAACACAGACTGGCTCTTCCACAGGGCCTGCTGTGGGGCCTAACTCCATGTTTCTGGGTGTCACTTAAGTGGTACCCCCTCAAACTAAGGTCTTCCGCACAGGCTGGACTGGGAGGCACGGATGCTCAGGCCTCAGGGAGCCTCTGCAGCGTTTGACCTTTTGGCCACTGGCTCTCTGTGCCTTTAGCTTTGAGGCACTCTTTCCAGCTCCTGTGGGTCTGTCTCCATCCTCCCTGGGTCCTAACTGCTTGTATCTCCTCTGGACATTCCCTCCATGTCTTCTCACCCCTCCCTCATCTTGCTCTTAGAGTTGAAGATACCAGCTATGAAGGATGGGCACCTCTTGTCTCTTCTTCATCTCCACATCCAAATCAAGCCAGTCAGCTTTGTTCTCTCAGCACTGCTAGCGAGCTCTGCCTACCGCCATGTTCAGGGTGTACTGTGTACATTCTCCTTTAATCCCCCTTTCCCCCTCCAGTGCAGGCTTCACAAATCCAACCAGGCTGCAGGACAGTCCCTTTACTCTCCAGCACCTTCCACAAAGCAGACAGTCCGCTGCCTCATTGGTTCCTGCAACCGAATCAACCATTTGCCACACCCCAGCATACCGTGGGCTGCCTCTTGTCATTGCCTGTGCTCTGCCCTCCTTCCAATATGACCTTCCTTGATCTCTACCACATTACCATCCCTGCCATACCCTGGCACTGGACTCAGCCCCTTCTCCTGCTGCTTAGCCCCTGTCCATGCCCTGCTCCCGGATGGTGAAATCAATCCAATTACTGAACAGTAAGCTCCTCAGTGACAGAGAGTGCCTCAGCTACCATTCTGTCCCCACCAGCGCCTGGTGCCTGGCCCAGGGCGGGCATTCAATGATCACTGGATGAACTGGCCTGAACCAGTAAGTTCACCTGTCACTCTATAGATTTCAGACTTGCCTCTGGCCATATTTTACTGCCCTATTGCACAGGCATGCTTAACTTAATCCACTTCCTCTCACTGAGCAGGAGGAAGAGTTTAACAATAAAGAAAGGAGCCTTTTGCCAGGTTGCCAGCAAATGGAGGGCAGCGTTGAGCAGGAGCCATAGAGTAGGCTCACAGTCGAAGCCTGCAGTCTCATCGTGGCCTTACCCTTCTCAGGATCCTTCAGGCTGGAGCGGATGGTCTCCACCGCCTTCTCTATCTCTTCACTGTTGCAGACATTAAGCTGGATGGTTCTCAGCCGGTCACTCTTCAAGCTGTCCAGCTCCTTGACCCCGGCATCACCTTTGTCCTGGGGGAGACAGGGTTGTAGTCACCTCTGCCTATACCTCCCTGGGACAGGCTCTGGATTTAGGACCCTCTCCAAATAGGGACTGATTCCAATCCCTGAGGCTTGCACTGACGCAGGCATGTGGTTGTTCACGGTAACATATTCAAAATAGTCCAAAGCCAACCAGTTTTTAAATAAATGCCCTGAATGAAAGTTTATTTTTACTTTAATGCAAGTTTTTAAAATGTAGTTTGGGGCTGGAAAGATAGCTCAGAAGTTAAAAGTGCTTGCTCCTCTTGCAGAGGACTTGAGTTCAGCTCCCATCACCTACACAGTGGCTCACAACCATTTCTATAACTCTAGTTCCAGGGGCTCTGACTCCTTCTTCTGGCCTCTGGGGGCACCAGGCACACATGTGATATACAATATGCAGGCAAAAACATTCATACGCATAAAAAAAAAAAAACCTAAGGATTTTACCTAGTTTACCTATGGTGCGAATGAGCAAAGTACTATAGTATATCCACATGATCAAGTAATAATCTGCGGAAAAATGTGCTATGACACATGCTGCAATATAGAGAACCCTCAAAAACACTCTAAGGCCAAGTGTGATGGGGCACGCCTTAATCCCAGCACTTGGAAGGCAGAGACAAATGGATCTCTGTGAGTTCCAGGCCAGCCAGAGCTGCACAGTGAGACTCTGTCTGAAAACAAACAAACATTGTGCTATGTGAAAGACACAGTAAAAAGACCCAGCATCCCTGAGTCTAATGTGAGCAATGTCCAGAGAAGGCTAGTTTAGGGGGATAGAAGTAAGTGGCTGCCCAGGGCTTGAGGGGTGTGTGTGTGTGTGTGTCATGGGGTGGGGTTGGGGTGGGGTGGGGTAACTGAAAAGAACCAAAAGAGAAAACTCTGAGCCAAGGAAAGGTTCTAAAAGTGAGTGGTAGAGGTTGTGTAAGTCTCTGACCTGGGAACAGTCCCCTAGTTACATGCAGTTTCATGCCCTAGTACTTCCTCCCCTCATGTACGCTAAATCCCACTTGATGTCCCAATGCAGCTAGCTCTACACTTCCCAGGCTATGCTTGGGCCGTCCCTTCTGTGTGTCAGGTCATCTCTCCCAGTCTCCACCTATGACAGCATAACTCATTCCACAGCTCTGAACAAATGTCATCTCCCATCAAGCAAAAGGCAGTATCTCCTCTGCACTCCCCCTGAGCATCCTGGAGCACGCTTGAGAATGACTTCCTTCCAGTTCTTCAGCTGTGTCTATGCATAGTGTCCTCT
>NW_022196894.1:29047125-29047915 GCF_008632895.1 Mastomys coucha | reverse complement strand
TGACTTCCTTCCAGTTCTTCAGCTGTGTCTATGCATAGTGTCCTCTCACCACAGGACACAGAGCTCCCTTGGTGTGCTGGCTAGTTTTATGTCAACTTGACCCAAGCTAGAGTCATCTGAGAGGAGGGGATCCCAACTGAGAAAATGCCTCCTTAAAGATCAAGCTGTAGGCAAACTTATAGGGCATTTTCTTAGTGATTGATATGGGAAGGCCTGCCCATCAGGGGTGATAACACCCCTGGGCTGGTGGCCCTGGGTCCTATAAAAAAATCAGGCTGAGCAAACCAGAGGCAGCAAGCCAGTAAGCAGCACCCCTCCATGGCCTCTGCATCTGCCTCCAGGTTCCTTCCCTGTTTGAATTCCTGCCTTTCTTGCCTTCTACAGAGAACTGTGATATAGAAGTGTAGGCAAAATAAATGCTTTGCTCCATAATTTGCTTTTGGTCATAGTTTCTATCACAGTAATGGTAACCTGAACGAAGACACTGGATCTTATTCCCTATAGCAGCTAGCAAAGTGCTAGGCCCATCAATATCATTTGATAGGTGAATAAATGGCAAAGGAATGGATGGATGAGCATGAGGACTGGTGGATGGATGGATGGATAGATGGATAGATGGATGGATGGATGCATGCATGCATGCATGCATGCATGCGTGCACACAGCAAAAAGCTATGTAGGGCAAAGAGACTGAAGTGCGAAAAGTGTAGGCTGTTTTAACAGCACAAACACACACACACACATACAGAGAGAGAGAGAGAGAGAGAGAGAGAGAGAGAGAGAGAGAGAG
>NW_022196894.1:28997867-29046957 GCF_008632895.1 Mastomys coucha | reverse complement strand
GGAGAGGGAGAGGGAGAGGGAGAGTGAGAGGAGAGTGAGAGAGAGATTGCTTGGACAAGGGTGAGGAAAACAGCCCAGTCTTACCTTCATCAAACAGCCAGCAAATACAAGGAAACCTTTTGAGTGCAGATGCTTGGCCAAAGAGAATCCAAATCCAGAGTCACAGCCTGTAATCAGGATAGCTTTGCCACTAGCCTGTTTAGGAGGGTTAGACTCGTATTAGGAACACAGGATCCTTCAGTAGAGTAGCCAGCCCTCCCCAGCCCTCTGGGCAGTAATATTAGAGCATGCTAGGTGGCCAAGCCTCAGCCTCCTAGCTGGTTCTCATGGTCTAGAGAACTACAAGCACCAAGGTATACTGAGACTCAGAATCAGGAGTCTACGCTCCAACCTAGAGTCTGCTACCAACAAGACTGGCTAGGGAGTGACTCCTGCTCTCAGATCTCAGTGTTCTCATCTAGAGTCACCACAATGCTCTCTGTCCTTGTCATCTTCATCAAAGCCAGGCTCATGCAGCACACTTCCTGAGTGCAAAGTGCTCTGTTCATCCCATCCCTAACCCTAACTATAACACACAGATCCCAGATCCGTGCTTCTCAACTTTCCCAATGCTGTGACCCTTATACAGTTCCTCATGTTGGGTTGATCCCCAACCATAAAACTATTTTCATTGCTATTTCATAACTGTAATTTTGCGACTGTTATGAATTGTAATGTAAATATCTGTGTTTTCTGATGGTCTTAGGTGACTCCTGTGAAAGGGTCTTTCAACCCTGCTCCCAAAGATTGGACCCACAGGTTGAGAACCACTGTCTTAAGAGTAAGTGTGATTATTTCATGTCACCAGTGAGAAAACAGAGATGCTTTCGAAATGCCCAGTGCAGTTAATGATAGGGCTGGAACCCAGATGGAGCTGAGAGACCCCAGAGTCTCACTCTGAACCCCCAGCTCTCTGCTTCCTGGCAGGCCTCTCACAAGTTCCCTGGCTAGGAATGTCATTATTGCTCCCCTATGCATGGGGAGAGGGTCTACTTACTGATGGAGGGCCTCAAAGAAGGCTTAGGGAGAATGTGGTTCAGAATGTCCAGGGAGCTAGCTGCCACTCACCACATCTGCCTGACTGGCGTAGGTCCGACTAGTGCCAGGGCTGAAGGATGCTGGGTAAAACAACAGTGTGTGTCTGTAAGAAAACAGGAAGCCATGAATGTAAGGCCCTAGTCCCTCCCCAGGCCCCACTTCTGGGCAGAAATACCTTGGAACTCCTTCAACTGCCATCTAGGCTAAGGTAGCTCTGTACCCCTTATGGGGAATGCTCCTGCTGTATATAGACCCCTCCCCACTTCCACCACAAGCCCCGCATGCCACCAGCGTTTTCAGCAGCCATCTCTGCCACTATACAGGATATGTCTTCCTGAGAAGAAAGCCAACCCAAAGGCTACTTTTCTTAGAGGATGTGCCAAAACTTGACTGGCCCGTGGCCTGCTTCAGAAATGTTCACTTTCTGCTTTCCAGGGTATACAGATGGTCAGCGCTCCAGGGTAATCAAAGTGTGCATACGCTTTCAGAAAACAACCATCTGCAGGCTGTTGAGGTGGCTTAGTGAGTAGAGGTTATTGCTGCCAAGCCTGACAGCCTGAGACTCATCAATGGAACTCAGGGGATGCTAGGAGAGAGCACTGATTCCTGCAGGCTGTCCTCTGACCTCTACATGTACACACACACATACACACACACACACACACACACACACACACACACACACTAAAAGTAAAGCTTCTGTAATTTCAATGTTTTAACTCTCTCTAAGTGTAATGCTGCTTCCTGATACTTGTTTTTAAGCTTTCTAATTGGGGATAATTACAGATATACACACTGTTAAAAAAAAACAATGCATAGGAGCTGGAGAGATGGCTCAGCTGTTAAGAGCATTGACTGCTCTTCCAGAGGTCCTGAGTTCAGTTCCCAGCAACCACATGGTGGCTCATAACCATCTGTAATGGGATATGATGCCCTCTTCTGGTGTGTCTGCAGACAGTGATACTGTCTACATAAAATAAATAAATGAATGAAGAAGAAGGAGAAAGAGGAGGAGAGGAAGGAGAGGTAATGCACAGAGCTCAGCTTCATAGAGGCAAGCTTGTAATCACAGCTACTTTGGAAGATGGATCAGGACAATTACAAGTTCAAGGCCATTCTGGGCAATGTAGTGAGACCATACCTTATTATAAAAAGTAAAAATAGGGCTGTGGATAAAGTTCAGTGGTCACATGCTTTCCTATCACAGGCAAAATCCTAGGCTCAATCCCCAGAACTAGAGAAAGAGGGTTGGGGGAGAGGGCAGAGAGAGAAGAAAGAGAGGAGAGGGGAGGGAAGAGGAGAGGGGAGAGATAGGAAGAGGGATGAGAAAAGGAAAGAAAAGCAAGTAAGCAGGAGACATTGGGTACCACTTGCCCAAAGTCCATTAACAGCAGTAGCATTGCCTGGTATGCAGCATCATAGTCAGGATACTGATGAAGATTCAGCAGAAATGCAAAACTTCCCATCCCTTCTTGCATCTTTCTCTTTACCCTTTTCAGAGTCACACACACACACACACCCTTTACTCTGTTCTCTACCATTACCACTACCATTTCAACAATGTGAGGCCAGGGATGGCAGCTTAATCTGTAATCCCAGCGCACTCAGGGGGCTGACGAAGGAAGACCACTGGAAGTTCTAAGCCAGCCTGGGCCACAAAGTAAAATTCTGTCTCAAACCCCACAAAACAGTAATGACAAAGAGAATGTGATAAAATGGATGATACGGTGCATAGCCGGCCAGCTGAATCTGGCTTTCCACACCCAGCTTTGCTCTCTGGAAACTCACCCAAGTTGTTGGATACAAGCTTTCCTTTTTTGTGTCTAAGTCACCCTCTCTAGCTTAGGCTATTGTATAACCATTTGCTTGCTGAAGGTCATCTGGGTTGCTTCCAGTTTGGATTTATTATGAATAAAGCTGCTATGAAGATTCCTGGGCAGAATTTTGTGTAAACATATTTCTCTTGGATAAACTCCCAGGGATGCAATCATTGGGTCATATGGTAGGTGCATACTTCGTTTCTAAAGAAACCAGGGAGCTGTTTGCAGCTCTAGAGTAACAGAAGCATGCTGTATTCCCAGCAGAGATGTATGAGGATCCAGCATCGCCCTACACACTTTCCAAAATTAGATGGTATAGCTACTTTTAGTAGTGTGAGGGAGTCAGATACTCTGGAAGTAGAGTTACAGTGGTGAGCCGCCATGTGGGTGCTAGGAGTTGAACCCTGGTCCTTTGGAAGAACAGCCAATGTTCTTATCCACTGAGCCATTTCTCCATCCCCCTACTTTAAAATTTTTACTTATTAGTTATTATGGATTTTTCAGACAGAGAGTGATGTAAGCCAGGGTAGCATGGAACTTTTTATATAGACCAAACTAACTCAAACTGCCCGGCAGCCTCCTGTCTCAGCATCCCTAGCAGTGTGATGGAAGGCATATGATCTCATGCCTGGCCACTGCTTTTTTATTTTAGCCATGTTGAAAACCATGCATGAGTATCTTGCCATGGTTTTCCTTTTTCAGTTCTCTAATAGCTAATGATGTTTACTTACCACCTGTCTCAGGTCAGATGGCTGATAAATACCACAGTGGGGGTGACTGATCAGCAACATGGCGGTTTAGGGAGGGAGAAAACCTAACACTTCTGCAAGCTGCTGAAGCTCAACTTCAAGGTGGTGACAGGTGCACGGGCCTGCTTCCTAGGCTGACAATTTTTACGGTGGCTTTACTTAGCAGAAGGGGATGGTGGGGTGTCTCAGACTTCTGTCACAAAGCCCCTAACCCACTGATGAAGGTGGCTTCATGACCTAACACCTCCTAAGACCTTCTCACACCAACTGGTATGGTTGCTGTGAACTGTCAACTTGACAGGATTTGGAGGTTCTCCCTCTGTAAGGGCACTTCCAGAAAGGATTCACTTAGGGTGGGAGAGCTACCCTCACTGGCCACAATGTCTAATAGAGGGCTCATATGCAAAGAATCCAGAGGGAAAAGCTGTTCGCCTATCCTACCCTCACTTCTTCCTGAGGTGTGCACACTTCTGCTATCCAATCCAGCTCCCTCTGCCTTCCAGTGATGATCCCGGGACCTTCTAGGCTCCTGGCACTGGCTTGAGACTGAGGAGCAGTTGCTGGGGTCCCTGGCTCTCTGGTGTGTGCACAGGCATTATTGGGACTGGCCAGCCTCTACTGCTTAAGCCAATCCAATGCACCCCTTTAAAAGTCCTCCTTCCCTGTGCCTCTAGAGAACCACAGTGCACCAGTGCCAAGGGGAGCAGGATTTGGCATATGCATTTGGAGGTCACACAAGCATTCAGACCATAGCCCGGGGCATATATGGCCTGTGTCTGTCCACGGTCCATGTGGACTCGTCTCTCACTGCTGGACTTTGAACAATCCTTTAGATGCTTCAGAAGCCCCTGCAGTCCATGAAGCCTAAACATCTTTTCTGCTTGTCTATAACAGCCTCCTATTTTTTTCCAACATAATATTTTTATTGATTCTTTGGGAATTTCACATCGTGCACCCCTGATCACACTCACTTCCCGATCCTTCCATGTCTACCCCCACCCTTGTGACCTTCCCCCCAAAAAAAGAAAATTAGAAAATTAAAATTAAAAAGCCAAGCAAAACAACAAAACAAGCCTTATTTATGCCATCTACATACTCACTGGAGCTTGGTCAAACTCTTTAGTGTCCTGTCCAGAATATGGTGGCACTCACTGGTCTCACCTAACTGTCCTCCGGTGGCACCGTTTTACATTTCCAGAGAATTCACAGCCCCAAACCCTCTGCACCCAACCCGGAGAGGCGAAGTCCTACAGAGGGGGTGATTCAGCCCCTGTCCAGCACGGGACAGCTCCAGCTGGCGTGAGGGTCCTGCTGGGCTCTGCCTGGCTGTCGGCCATCTCTCACCACTGCCAGACATGCTTCATCTGCTCTGATTTCAGTGTTCTCCACCTTGCTTGGCTTCCCACACTTGTGTGAGATCCCAGGCCGAGGGCTGGTTCTCAATGTGGAGGGACCCTTGCTCAGACTCCCCAGGGTGAGTCTGTGCCAAGGACCTGTGGCAGACACCACTGCTGATTTAAACACTTGCATCTAGAAACCCTAGGCCACATAGGAAAGGCCTTCCAGGATGACGGAGGTATCTATTCTAGCTTTTGCCCCTTTTTTACATCCGGCTTCCATCTGTGTTATTGCTCCCACCATGAGCATCGGTAACCAGTAACTGAACTGGTTTCCACCAAAGGAGCCACAAGTGAAGTGGGCTCAACCTAGTTACGATTGAGTTAGAAGACTGACCCAAGTGCAGCTTGGGAGGTGTATTGTCTCACAGTGGCCTCTGGGGGAAAGTTCAGTAGGAATCTCCAGTGTCACATAGCTGCTGAGAGGGGAGATGCAGCCTAACCAGAGCCATGGGCTGTACTTGCCTGGCGGGGCACTAGTGCAGGCGGGGTATAGGTGGAGTGTCCTAGGTGGGAACACATCAGTACTCCATCTTCCAGAGGCACCAGTGTCTTCTGGCACAGCCAGATATTCCTAAACCCAAAGGCTACTGGGGCCATTGAGTGGAGCAGATTGCCAGGTGTCATGGCAGGAGCATATAGCCAGCCACTCCTTGGGAAGTTTTCATCTGAGTGTGGCCTGGGAGACCACTCTGAGGCCGGTGACCAGCAGTGGCTGTGCTGCCTAGGCATTCCACTTTAAGATGGAGCACAGGCCAAGGAAAGGCCACTCGCGGGAGAAGCCATATAGACAGAACAAAGGTGACAGGCGGATGGGTCCTGGGTAGCATGGCCTCAGAAGAGAGCTGTGACTGGGAATAAAGAGACAGAGGTGGGAACAAAGGGTGCCGTTTACAGGAGAACCGTTTCCACTCACTATAAAGAAAGACTGCATAGAGAGCTGCCCAAACACACCAGGCTTCCCATCAATGGATGTGCTCACATGCATCAAGGCTGGAAGGTCAAGGTTGCTAGACCAGCAGGATTCACCCTCAAGGACAACTGGAGCATGAAGCCCTGGGCAACCGAGACTCTGAGCAAACTGATCAGGCCAAAGATTTTCCCTACAGATCTTAGCATAGGTTACCCCTTGTGCCAGCTTCTCTTTGCATCTGCTGTTCCTCTCAGCCTTTGCTGATTACATGTGTCTCACTACCCTAGGGTCATTTAATTCATTCTGGCTCAGCTAATTCCCCTCACACACTGTGCCCCTGCAATAACCAGCTAGCTCTTCATCTAGCCACAGAGTCAGGAAGTCCCTATAACCGGTTTCTTTCCCTCAAATGAGCCAGAACTGCAACCAATGCCCCACTTCCCTTTAAGGACAAATCTTTGATAGATATATTTTAATTTCCATTTTTTTCTTTTCTTTGTTTGGCTTTTGAAGACAAGGCTTCTCTGTGTAGCCCTGTCTATCCAGAAACTCACTCTGTAATCCTAGCTGCCTCAGTTTTCCAAGAGCTGGGATTAAAGGTGTGTGCCTGTACTGCCCAGCTATGGTTATTTTCCTTGTAAGAACATCTCAGAAGCCAGACAGTGGTGGCACACACCTTTAATCCCAGCACTTGGGAGGCAGAGGCAGGCGGATTTCTGAGTTTGAGGCCAGCCTGGTCTACAGAGTAAGATCCAGGACAGCCAGGACTACACAGAGAAACCTTGTCTCAAAAAATCAAAAAAAAAAAACCTCAGAAATCTTTAAAAGCCACTTTGAAGACACGTTTTTCTTTTTTTCATTTTATGTGTATGAATGCCTGCATATATGTATGTGCACCACTTGTGTGTGCAGTACCTGCAGAGGCCAGAAGAGAGCATCAGATCCTGTCCAACTAGAGTTAGATCCCCTGGAGCATCTGGGTTCTCTTAATCACTGAGCCATCTCTCTAGGCCCAGTTTTTTCTGTTTTTTATGAATCACTTGCTTTAAAAAATAGAGGTAGGTAGTTTCACTATATCCCTCAGCAAGGCACCTGTACAGCTTAGACACTCTGCTGCACAGTGAGTTCTATAGATTCCAGAGAGAAAGAGGACAGGAGGGAAGAGCCACAGGACAGAAAGTGCTGGGTCCCTGGGGCCTGAGGAATGGGGTGTCCTGGCCTGCTGGGAACTGGGCATCTAAAGATAAGAAGGTCGAGAAGCCTGTGGTACGAGTCATTTTCCCTGGCAGTAGGCATGGTCTGCAGAGAGAGCACAGCTCTTCATAAATGCACAGTGCTTATACTGAAGATGAAGGAAAATAGTCCCTGAGCAAGGGTTGCGCTTATGTGCAACAAAGCAGAAACCATGCGGAGTCCTGGCAGCACGCTGGACAAAGGCAGTGTGATGTAAGAAGGGCAATCTGTGCCCATGCAGACTGTGGCGTGGTTCCTGCCAAATTCCCAGGCAACCTTCCGGGTTAAGCCTCTGGACATGGAATTCCTGATGTTGTAACTTTCAAGGATTTGAACAAATAAAAAGCAAATGGATGGATTTAAAAGAAAAAGGCAGAAAGTCACTGCTTTCCAAAACCTTTCAGCATCCAGGAACCTTGTCTCCTGCATGCACTGGACAGTGCTCTGCATGGAGGCTCATTTTAAATCCCTCACATGGCAACAGCAGAGAGCTGAAGTGTGATTTCCAGCCGGGCCTCTTGCTCTGGATCCTATGCAAATGGGTTTTCTCAAATGCTGAGGGAATTCACAGTGTATGCTCTAAAGAAGTATATTAGCATAGAAAACATCGATTTTCTTGCTACAGGAATTTAGCATTTAACTTGATGTTCTGTTTTATGTCCCTCAAATATAACTAGAGGGATATCTTACTTTGTAGCAGCAGAGCCCACAGAATCCTCCCTGGAATAGATCTACTGACTGTGGCTACACACACATCTACACCCAGCACTTACAGGCTAAAGTAGGAGAACCCTTGAGCCAAGGAGCTGGAAACCAGCTTGGGCAACATGGTAAGATGATGTCTCCAAAATACCAAAGATCCGCTTGTTCAGTCTGAACTTATTTGACACTCCTTCTAAATCACAGCAGTTCAGGGATGTCTACGGCATTCACTTAAGAGTGGAAATGGAAAACCACCAAGGAAACGAGTCACATAGACACTGGTGACAAGAAGGGCACCTCAATCCTGCAAACTCCTTGCCTATGTGCTAATCTGTATGTAATCACAATGGCACACACACAGAGACCCCACGCCAGGAGAGGCTCTTCAGAATAGCTGACGAGTGGTCCTCCAGGGTCAAGACTGTGACTGAGGTGGTAAAGGAGTCATTGCTGATGGGAAGAGGCTAAGGAGGAACATCAGCTCGATGCAGTGGTCTCCATGGTGTGCTGGATAAAAAAGGTCCATGGTGTCTTTGGTGGAGGCTGGCTGAAGTCTGCAGCTCGGTTATCAGCATCATATACGTGGCAGTGTCTTTTTTTTTTTTTTTTTTTTTTTTTCGAGACAGGGTTTCTCTGTATAGCCCTGACTGCCTTGGAACTCACTCTGTAGACCAGGCTAGCCTCAAACTTAGAAATCTACCTGCCTCTGCCTCCCAAGTGCTGGGATTAAAGGCATGCGCCATCATTGCCCAGCTGGCAATGTCTACAATATACTATATACATATTGTTACAATATGATTTGATACGGTACACATGGCTAGGTCGTTGAGTGAGGAGGCTCTGGGTGTTGCTTTTGCAATTTTTATATGATTCTAAGAGTATTTCAGAGCCAGGTGGTGGTGGCACACTCCTTTAATCCCAGCAGTTCAGAAGGCAGAGGCAGGCAGATCTCTGACTTCGAGGCCAGCATGGTCTTCAGAGTGAGTTCTAGGACAGTCAGGGCTACCCAGAGAAACCCTGCCTCATAAAAACAAAAACAAAACTTTTTTTTTTTCAGATAAATGGGAAAAAGGGCTCATTTTCTCAATCCCTAGCAACCATGTGTACACTAGGCAAGTGCTCTATCCCTGAGCTACAGCCACAGAACAGACAAAGGAGTTTAGAAAATTGGTAGGAAGCCATTCCTATTTGCCCTGTGAGCCCTGGGAAGGCCTGTCTCCCGAGCACTGGAGTCTGTCAGGTAGTGAGGATGTTTAGGGTGGCCTTCAAGGCCAGCCCTTCCTTTGGTTGCTTACCTTCTCCCATTTTCTCTGTCACAGACACTTAGGGCTTTTCCTGGGAGCTGTGACAGGGGTCTGGAGAGCCGGGCAGCCAGCATCGTTGCACCAAGTTGTTAGATGATCTGCTTCCTTCTGGTGGTTCTAAAACACAAAATGCACGCTCAGCATCTTTCACTTGGGAGTTTAGTCAGGAGCGGCAATTTTCTTCCTCAAGTTATTAAAGTTAACCGACTAGGCCCTGCTCAAGGTAAAGCCTCATGGGATGGAAAAGCAGGACACAAGGTATACTAACAGCTTACAAGGCAACCATGGATGAGGGGTCACCCATGTGTGACAGGCAACATGGAACTAGGTCAGTGATCCTCAGACCGGACTGTACAGCAACTATGGGGGAGCTGACTTGGGGACATAACCAGGGGAAGGTCTATCTAGCCTTTCAACATCATCAATAGAGCTCATACTCAAGAACTAGACGGCTGAGTTTTGAGCTTTAAGGAAGTTTATAATTTCGTGTTGGCCCATATTTGTAGCCGTCCTCAGCTGTATGTGACCTACAGGCCACAGGTCTGACACACCTGGTGGGGAGTCCTCTCGGAGAGCAACACGGAGCTCCTAGGGGGTGGTTTCTAGCTCTGTGAGTGCTGTTCCCATATCCAGGCTCCTGATATCGATCACAACATCCATCTGAGGTGATCAGGACACCGGCCTTCACTCACAGCATCACCCCATCCTCTGCCAGTGGCTTTTGCAGCCCCATACCGAACATCACGGGCTCAGTACACCACTCTCTCTCACCCCAGCCAACGTGAGGCTATGAGATTGAATTAGTCAGTAACCCCTAGACTCTAGCGCCTAGAGAAAGAGTCTGGAACTACAAAATGAGGGCGGAAACTCTTCACGTTACAACATTTAAAACATCAAAACATTAAACACACACACACACACACACCAGGTAAGGTAGTCCATGCTTGCAATCCTAGCATGTGGGTGGCTGAGGCAGAAGAATTGCAAGTTGGAAGTCAGCCCAGATTGTACAGCAAATTCCTCGGCAGCCTGGGCTTTAAGACTCTGCCAAAAACAACAACAAACAATAACAATAACAATAACACAACCTGCACACAATGAGAAAACAAAGACCACACATACAACCCCTCATCCTTCCCCATTTAAGGTTAAATTGAAGTACTTCATACATCACTTGGTGACACCCAAGGTCCTACTCAGGACCATGGTGATTAATGTCACATCCACAAACCAAACCCAGACAAGACTAGTAATAAGATGGCTGATTAATCAGCCAAGCCAATGTTCATCACAGGAGGGAGCACCAGCACCAGGTATTTACCTCCTGTAATTTTCAGAAACAGAAGAGAAGTGGAGGTCTCCTCAGCTTGTGTTATGTTTCCATTAGTAACTGGTCAGCTTGTATGTTGGCGACTCCCTGCTCGGGTTAACAGTGACACCTTCTGGCAGAAGGGCTAGGAGGGGAGGCTAGGAGGTGGTGACCCACATGGCTAGAGCTCAGGGGATTGATCTCTTGCTGGCCCCTCCTTTGCATAACTGGCTCTGATTTGTCACACCCATCTTGTTAAGGATAAGATCCCAGTCAGAATCAAAGCATGTGCCACCACACCTGGTACACAGACTTCTAAAGCCACCAAGAATGAACCTAGGTGCTCCACCGGGATGACGTTGTCAATCTGGATCAGCTCCCAGTTCCCTCCTTTGCAGGTGAAAATCGGTTCACGTAGGATCCGGAGAGACCACTTAGTGGTTAAAACTACAGGCTGCTTTTTCAGAGGACCCAGGTTTGATTCCCAGTACTCACAAGGCACTCACAACCATCTCTAACTCCAGTTCCAGAGAACCCAACACCCTCTTCTGACCTCTCCAGGCACCACGCATGGGTGTAGTGCAGAGGCATGCACAAAGGCAAAACACTCATACACATAAAGTGAAAAAATTAAATAAAAATTCACTAATTTCCACAGTGAAAGAGGACAGTCAGTCAAATCTACCCCTTTCAAACTTAAAACTAGGATTTAAGGCTCAAACCATATCTAGATCATGGCGGCCTGAGCCTAGTCAGCAAGCCAGCCCAGACAATGCTCAGCAAAGGAGGCAGGCAGAGGGGGTTAGCTGTGGAATTCCCCGGACGGGCAGACAGGGCCCATTTGACTTTCGTTATTTCTTTCTGTTCTTGAACTTGGACTTGGTCTCTTTTGTACTCTTGCTCCTATGAGCCACTCCCACTCCATACCTCTCTGCCTACAACCCTGGCTGTCCTGGAACTCACTCTGTAGGCCTTGAATTCACAGAGATCTGCCTCCTGAGCACTGAAGTGGATTAAAGGTGTTTGCCATCACCGCCCTGCTCTGTGCATCACTTTCTTCACTGCCCAATTTACTCACTGTCCAGCGGTGTCTCATGCATGCCTGATGAGGCATCTCTCTCCAGCCTCAGAGCCTCACCGAACTTTGAGCGCTTGTTCACTCGTTCGCTCGTGTTCTCTTCTCTCTCTCTCTCTCTCTCTCTCTCTCTCTCTCTCTCTCTCTCTCTCCCTTTTCCTTCCTCTCCCTTCCTCTCTCCCCCTCCCTTTCCTTGCCCCTCTCCCTCTCCCTCCCCCTCTCCCTCTCCCTCCCTCCCCCCCCACTGGATAGCTGATGCTGATGCTAGGAGGGACCTTCTGTCCCTGAAGTCTTTGGAATGGCTGCTGTTCATTACCTGTTGTGGTTTGAATATGGCTGTTTCTTAGAAAACCTCATGTTGAATATCGCCGGGAGGGGGCTAGGGATGGAATCTAGGACTCCAAACATTTAAGTAAATGTTCTTCTACTGAGCTATCTCCCAAGCCAATCAGGCTAAGATCTGACTGTCATTGTGGGAGTGTTGGGACATGGGGTAATTAGGCAGGAGGATCTAGAGTTCAAAATCATTTCCAGCTACAGAGAAAATTTAAGGCTGGCTTGGGCTCCATGAGATTACATAAGCAAATAAGACCAAAGCTGAAATAAGCAAACAAACAGAGGTGATCAGCAGCCAGGTTGGCAGTACCTATAATCTCAACACTTGGGAGGCTGGGGCAGAAGGAACACACATTTGAGACCAACCAGCACGGGCTACATATGCAGCTCTCCCTGTCTTTAAACAACAACAAAAAAGTGACTTAGTAATTAGGAGGGATTAGTGCCTGTCCCCAGGGACATGTCACTCCCCTGGGGCTGCATGAATTACTGTCAGAAAAGGTCTTTATGAAGCAATCCATCTGCTGCATTTACCACAAATGCCCACTTTCTGTCGCACTATGAATAGCATGCGGCCCTGAACAGCATGGGGCCCTCACCAGAAGCTGTGCTTTGGACTTCCAGGGCTCCAGAACCACGATTCAAACTAAACCTCTTTTCTTTCAAAGTTATCAGTCTCAGGTATTCTGTTACAGCAACAGAACCATGCGAAGTCACTCCTCCTTTTAAGATGCTCCCGAGCAACACACAGCACACCTCTGTAGGTCCAAGCCCCTAGATCCCCATACTACCCTTAGTTTACTTAACCTTCTTCAATTGAGACAAACCCTTATGAGACCAGAGGCCAGGCCCATCTTGTTGGCCACTTTGAGTAACCATCAACATCCAGAACAACCAGAGGAGGCACAAGCAAGCCCCTGTTGATCACCTTGAGGGTAGGAAGGCATCATGTGACCCATAGGGAAGTTCCCATGGCAGGTCCCTGCAGGGACAGCAGAGCCTGACTTGGCCCCTGTGGAAGACCCAGGCCAGAGGCAGCCTCATTCTTTCCAGGATGTCACGTGCTGAATAGACAGCTGAACACACACAACTCCACCTCCTCCCGCCACAACCGACGCCTGGTCACTCTGCTGCTGGCTGAGTCCAAATGCAGTCAGTAATTAAAGACCTTCCCCATCCCTTGGCTCCCGGCCTGTGGGAGAAAATGCCTCAGTATAATCTCCAAATAGAGGGTTGCTTTCAACTTAGTTTTCCTTAGAGTCAGCAAATCGTAAAGTGCTATAGTCAAAATAACTTAAAGCGCATAGAAACACAGGCCTTTGAATTATGCCTACTTGAACAATATGGTCTCTCATACATAGGGTGGAAGACATTTACATCTGAAGGCAGGGCCTCATTCTGAGCTATTGCTTTGCCACTGAGCTACCCCCCCAGCCTGGACTAGGTTTAGGAAACACACTGTTACTGTGGAGCACCTGAGAACTTTCCCAGTTGCTCTTGCTATCTTAATGCCCCAGGCTGGATTTCACTCTCGGCAGTAGAACAGGAAGTTCTTGGATCTGCCTTCAGGTTTGGGAACAGAAATGGTTACAGGAAGAGGTGGGTGCCAGGAAAAGGAAGAGCTCCTCAGGGCTGAGGGTTCCTTTAACCTTGAAACTCAGGCCCCAATGTAAAAAGGGCACAGGGGTCTGACTCAGAGGGGCCAAAGGCACAGGATGTCACAAAATAAAGATGCTAAGAAAACTTGGCCCTCCTTTCAAGAGCACCCCTCCAAGATCAATGCATAATTCGTGGGAAACCCAAGATGAATCTCATTTCTCCTCCCATTTCAAAGGAGTCCAAATCAGCCTCCATAGGTGGTGACTCGTGCCATGGTCAATAGGAGCAGACAGCTAAGCAAGACCTGGCTCTGACCCATATGCATGGATCCTTGCCGGCTACTGGGCTAGCCATCATGGGCTGTGAGTACCTCAGAGAGGCCACAGCTGCCTGCTCTCCAGTGTTGTCAGTAGCTGGGTCTCCCCTAGTCCCGTTAGGGTAAGCCATCCTCAGAAGAGGAAGGGCATCTGTAGGGTCAGGAGTATTGGCACTGCAATGTGGGAGAGAACCCTGCCCCACCGAGGAGGGTAAGCTGTGCCCTCTGCAGGTATCCCAAGCTGAAGGACCCAAGACAGAAACCAAAGTCCCAAAGCCCATGGCTAAATTTGGTCACTTTACATTTCTAATAATTATTTGCTTCTGTCCAGTGGTCTACTGTGGTTTGCTTCATTTTGTTTGGGATGTCAGAGACTGAAGCCAGGGCTCTCTGCACATGCTCTATCAGTGAGCCCCACCCCCTAGCCCAGTTTAGCATTCTAAGTTAATACAATGAGGCAGGCAGGGAGCTATGCTCGAACCAAATAAAAACATTTCACAACTTCTATCCTAAGTAGACTGCCACATTTGAAATTGCCTGGACACTACAGGAGTCTGAGTTTTAAGATACTTAAGCAGAAAGACATAGATTATGCTCTGGACATTTTCCTCCTAACCATTTAGTGCTTTTGTTTGGTCTGGCCATAGGTAATGAGAATTTCCCAGAAGTGCTTCAGAAGAATCAGGCAACATGTTTTAAAAACCTTGTTCAAAGAGATGCTTGCCAGCCCTCTGAGAGAGAATCATCTGGACAGGAAGCCTAAGGGGGATTACACAGGGACATCATCCTCAGCATGCTGGGATCACAAGTGCAGACATAAGTCACAACTAATCTCAAGGCATCCATAAAGCCAAGGATTCAGCTGTACACTGCCCAGGGGGCTCCGGGAACACGTGAAGTTCTGTACCGTTGTCACTGTGTGGAGTTCTGTATGGTTGTCACTGTGTGGAGTTCTGTATGGTTGTCACTGTGTGGAGTTCTGTATGGTTGTCACTGTGTGGAGGCAATTCTGCTTATCTCCCTCTTCCCAGGCTCCTCCAAGCCTGCAGGATTTACTCTCCACAGCTATAGATGCACAGGGAGATGGCCTGTGTCCCTTGACCCTCGATGACTCAGACGGCCCAAGATGACCCCTAGGAAAGAAATGAGGTAGAGGAGCTGTGCTCAAGTTCTGTGAGCTGGAGACCTAAGACCTGCTGAGGACAGGGGGCTGAAGGTGGATTCTGCTGATCGCTGTCAGTAAATCTTCCTCTGCCTTTCATTTGGAGAACGGCTGGCTGTTGACCTTCTAGTGACAGGAGGATGAGGACCTCCCTCTCCCACTCATCAGTGTTTCCCCAAGAGAAAGTTACCAGAGCTGTCAAATCACTATAATTACAATGGCCAGACTAAGAGAACATTCATTCCATGTTTAGGAGAACAGGGCTTGCCTGCCAAGGGCAAGGCTGACTACGGATGCTGTCTCAGTCTGTGCTTACCATGCAGTGAGCTTTCATAGCTGTATTTTTTACATGCTATTGTTGTTATTAATCTACATGTTATTATCATTATAATATTAACATATTTTTGTTAACATCTATTATTTATGTTATTACATCAACACACTAAGGTTTTTTTTTTTATGACTTTCTTTCTTTTCTTTTTTTTTAAAGATTTATTTATTGTTATATGTAAATACACTGTAGCTGTCTTCAGACACACCAGAAGAGAGCATCAGATCCTATTACAGATGGTTGTGAGCCACCATGTGTTGCTGGGAATTGAACTCAAGATCTTCGGAAGAACAGTCGGTGCTCTTAACCGCTGAGCTATTTCACCAGGCCACACAAAGGTTTATTTCCAGATCAGGGTTTTCCCCAAACTTCAGACAGATATACAACTGTCCCTTTGAAGGTTTCATTGCCTATGTCAAGGTTAACTTAGCCAAAGTGTGCTCATGCTCTGATTTCCTGAAACAAACAGCCCAGCTGTTTGACATAGCTTACTGACCTCACCGTCACATGCTAGCTAAGATTCTCTGCTGTCTTCTGAGGCTTTATCCCTCTCTGCCTGGATTGTCACAACAGCTTCTTTGAGTCCATCAAGGTCTCCACGCAGCTTGTTTGGTCCAGCAAACTATACATCATACCGTGTCAATGTTGCATCTAGCTCCAATGTGTATAGACTGTAGAAGACCCTCCATGATCTTGGCCCCATCATCTCTTTAACCTCATCTCTGTTCACTGTGCCTCTGCACAGTGGTCTTCTAGCTCTCTGGCAAGTACTTGAAGTACTTCCTGGCACAGTGCAGCTTCAGGGCCATTGCCTTTCATGTCTCTCTGCATGGAAACTCTTCATCAGATAGGCGCATTTACAGAGCTCTCACCTCGGTTCTTCACACCTGCACCACCTCCCCCAGCCTGGCAATTACTTTGTCCCTTCCTTGCTTCTGTTTTTTGCTTCACTACTGCCACTTACTCCACTACATCCTTCTACACATTATTTGCATCTTATGTGCATCTTTGAATTTTATCCAATTGTAAGCTCTTGGAGTAAGGGGGTTCCTATAATAGTGCCCTACACACCCAAGACATGTAGCTGAGTGAACTAAGAGGGTTTTAAGCCCCGCCTTTACTCCCAGCACTCGAGGAGCACACTAGAGCCTCAGATTCACGACTTTAGGCTTTAATCCCAGCACTTGAGAGGCACACGAGAGCCTCAGATTCATGACTTTGAGCCACTCAGTGTAACTAGAGCCATCTGAGAGACCACTGTGTTGGAACTGTCCATCGGAGCCTGGTGGGGTCATCAGTGACTCCACCTCTCCCTGAATCAATAGCAAACAGAAATAGTTCAGCTGTGAGGGATGGGCCCTCTGAGACCCCCCTCCATCCATGCCTGACTTTAGAAGCTGATTCTTTTGTAGACCACCCAGTGTAGGCATCCACGGTTGTCTGTGCTGTTACCAATCTTAGTAAATCAATTGCTATACCATCACTCTTTAATTTCTAAGCTCCCTTAACCTATACCAAATCTGATTTATTTCACACCTAACTCGTACAAATAACACCTCCTCCAAGGTATCTTTTCTTTCTTTCTTTCTGATTTATTTATTTATGTATATGAGTACACTGTAGCTATACAGATGGTTGTGAGTCGCCATGTGGTTGCTGGGATTTGAACTCAGGACCTTCAGAAGAGCAGTCAGTCAGTGCTCTTAACATCTAAGCCATCTCTCTAGCCCCCTTTCTTTCTTTCTTTCTTTCTTCCTTCCTTTCTTTTGTTCTTAGATTTATTTATTTTATGTCTGTCTTCAAACACACCAGAAGAGGGCATCAGATCCCATTCCAGATGGTTATGAGCCACCATGTGGTTGCTGGGAATTGAACTCAGGACCTCTGGAACAGCAATCAGTGTTCTTAACCACTGAGCCATCTCTCTAGCCTCAAAGCTACCTTTTCTAATTGCCTACACCAAAAATCAGTCTCTCAACGGGAGACTGTAATCCCAGCTACTTGGGAAGTTGAGGCAGGAGATTAAAGCTTTCTTGGGCTATAACTAGGTAACTTAGTGGGACACCAGGTTGAGGCTATAACTCAGTGGTAAGCATTTACTTATCATTCATGACACCTTAGTTTCAACCCAGGAAAAAATAAACAAACAACAAACCGCACAAAAACCCTCCCCCTCTGGATCTCTGTAATTACAATCACCTAGTCGGTGTATATTGGAGTTCATAACTACTCATGCGCCCTAGCCGTCTGTCCCACTTCCGCTGTGAGTACCCCACTAATAGGATTTAAGTGGTGAATCACTGATTTCTAGGTTTCCTCTATAGATGTATTGTTTAGAAATCATGAACGACACATAGATTTCTCTGTTCAGCTTCCTGGCCTGCTAGGGTGTCTATACCCAGTGCTTCAGGACGAATCTGCTGTCGAAAGACAGGCATCTGCTGCGTCACAAAATATCCTGGCAAGAGGAAGCCTCTGCAACTCGTCCAAGTGAGAACCTCTGGGCTAGACAGTGACTCTGCACCTGCTGACTATGGGCCGACTTTGGCTCACTGGCTGGAAAAACATGCGATGGATGACATGCCTCCTCCTGGAAGGAGCAGCCACAGGGTTAGGAAAAAGGACGTCAGAGCCCCACCCAGATGCGCGGACCCACGCAATCCTGGCGCCCTCCAGCAGGCAAGGGGTAGGCTGGAGTCGCACAGGCGCCTCCTCCTCCAACGCCGCGCCAGACGTCGCTATAGACCGCGCAGCCAATCCGGGCGCGGCGGTCCCTTCTAGCCGGCAAGAGGGCGGGGACCAAGGGGGCTCGGCCAAGGCCGTGCTCCCATTGGCTGAGGCGGCACCACCTAGACAAAGCCTCACTGTCCTCCAGCCTTTGCGCTGGGGTGACTGCAGGCCTGGCACTGCCAAGGCCCCCGCCACTCGGGCATCCCCAGACGATCCCCCGCGGCGCCGCCACCATGCCGGGTCCTTCTCCTCCTCTTCCCCCAAGTACCGAGGCCCACCCAGTCTCCACCAACCCTGGTTCTCCTCGCGCTCACGCGACTGGTCCGGTGGCCTCACCTCTGTCCAGCATCCTTTCTCGGAGCACAGCAGGCGCGGAGGAGGCGCTGCCAAACTCCCGAGAACAGAGCCTAGTGGAGGCCACTGGAGGAGGGGGACGGACGTAGAGCAAGGTCGGGAGATGGGTCGGGATCACGCAGTGCCTTGCGAAGGCTGCATCAGTGGCTTCGACCCAGGCTGGGCCTTGGACTACGAAGTGACCTTGGGCTAGTTCCCTCCACTCCTGGGGCTTCGATTCCCTTCTGTGAAATCGCGCCGGCAGTGAACCATGAGCTGAAGGTTTCACCTGGGGCCACGCGGCCACGTGATCAATCCCGGGCCTCCTCCCTCCCATAGCGATAATAAAGGACCTCGTTCTTGGTGGCACGCACGGAGGAAGTGGGAAGCCAGCCGAGGGCGGCGAGTGCAGACCACCTGGGGCCGAGGCAGGGAGATTAATCGCTCCATCTCTGCTTCCTCTTCGGCCGCAAGGCTGTCTAGAGGACACGATGTCCCTTCCCCGCCCGCCTTCCAAGGACCCGGCTCAGTAGCTGCATTGGGCTAACCCAAACCCCGACTGCGCCGGCGTCTAGCACCCGAGCTACCGCGATGAAGACCCTCCCCTTACCCTGAAGCCAGCCGGCAGGGGACTCCGCGGCAAGGGCTGGACCGGTGCTCTGGTCTGAACCCGGAGCCGTGCAGGTGCTCGCGCTTCTGGCTAGGAGTTGGTGTGTTGCCTAGGATTCCCAAGACCCTCTTCGGACCCCTAAAGCCGCGGCCTCCTGCTTCTGACACCCGGATGTGCCTTACACACTCCGGTGCGTGCGTTAGGGCTGCGCCGGGCGGGGCCCGACGGCAGACAGCGCGGAGGCGGGGAGTGCTCAGGCGCAGCCTCCTTAGCCCTCCTTATCCCGGCCTGGCTCTGCTCCAGTCCAGGGTGCCCCTAATCTCTAGACACCTCGGAGGTAAACCTGCTCATGCAGGTTGGACATTCTGAGCCAAGCCTGGTACAGATCCTCGCTGCCATCTGATCTTCGCTTCCTGGATCCTGGGGGGAGGCAAAAGGTGAGAGAAGGTTTCAGCCCCCAGCCCAACCCCAAAACCAGGGGAGATGGTGCTGCTCCAGGAAGTGAAGAAATCGCGTGGAGGACAAAACTCCTTCCAGGTCTTTTGTGTGTTTGCTGTCTTTAACGCTCATCGGGGCTGAATGGTTAGTTGGTTGACTTTTGAATGTCATTTAAGGAAACGACACCTAAATTTTTTTTTTTCTCCTGAGGGTTTTTAACATATCGCACTTTTCCAAGGTTTCATCGATTGACTGTGCGTGTGGTCTGCAGGGGCAGTCACGCATAAATGAACCCTCCTCAGATCCCACTACCTCGAGACACCTGTTTCCAGGATGAGAACGACACCAGCATCTATTAGCGATGAGCCTTGGTTAGATAAACGACTTAAGGACTGCATAGAAAGGGACTAGAAAGATGAACGCCCCGGGGAAGTATAGGGACAATGGGGGACCGAGGCTTTAAAGAGAGCTGCCATCCCCATCCCCCCACCTCCGGGCTTTTGAGGGCTGCGTGTTCCCTTTTTATGCCTGTCTTCTGGAACCCAGAGCACTGAAGACAGAATTTCGAAAAGAGAACGGAGTTCTCTGAGCCCATTCCACAGACTCAAGTGACTCAGAATGCCGCTCAGCAGATGGTCCCATAATTCGTAACAATAAATCTCTATACTGTAAACTGGCACACGGCTTTAATCCCTGCACTCATTCGGGAGACAGAAGCAGACAGATCTCTGAGTTCAAGACTAGTCTGATCTACAGAATGAGTTCTGGGACAGCCAGTGCTACACAGAGAAAGCCTGTTTCAAAACAAACAAACAAAAAGCCATAATAATAATAATAATAATAATAATAATAATAATAATATAGTCGTCATCATCCAACCCCCCAACACCCCTACAATCATAAAAACTTATAATCATTAGAGTATGCTGTGTCACCAGGTTACACTTTGAGGATTATGCCATACTAGAAGAGTTCATCTTCCCACCTAGAAAAACCATAGATTCTAAGACTTGGGACTAAGAATTCTGTGTAGAGATTTATAAAAGACTCTGATCATTGAACTCTTTGGCTTTTACCATAGACAACTCTTGTTTCAGAATCTTCCCAGCCCAGCTTTGCTGGTAGAACCTGAGAAGCCCCTGCCCAACCTGTACCTGTGCCTCCTGGCTTCAGGGTGTCCCAGCCACAGACCTCTAGGATGCGGATGCCTGCAGCAACCCACTGCCTCTGACACGGTGTAAGCCTGCAAGTGTAAAAGAGCCAACAACACTGGGACTCTCTCTGACCAATCTTACCCCCTTGAAACACGAGTCTGCCATTCATAGCACACCTTGGCAGTGCTGGTGAGTCTGGTGCACTTCCTGCGATGAAATACCCATGGGGTCCTGAGAGCGGCATGACGACTCACTCAGCTGCACATCCTTCTTCAGGCCACCCTCCCCATTTGACCACAGCCTGACATTCCTGTTCCTGGAGATTTACTCGGTAGCTTTGCAATGATTCCCAATGGTTGACTTAGGCGAGTCTTCTGTTTGCGGTGATAGTGGTGACACACAGAGCAACCCTCTTCCCAGAGAGAATGTTCTATCACACAGTATCAGACCACGCGCATGAGGTGTCAACCTCAACTACTGGATTGCAAACCACAGAGCACCCCCAAGAGTTGTCCCCTTGGACAGATCACAAGGCCACTCCGCCCCAAGAAGCCTCATCCACCAGGACCCTGCCTTCTAGTGAGCAGCCCCCACCCTGAGGCCTTTTGTAATGTCTGGGTGGCCAAGCCATCTCTCCTAAGAACTCATAGAACGGTATGTCTTGGGTGCTTGTTAGACTTTCTGTGCACAGAGGGGTTACCTTTGTCCCAAGGGAACCCCTTAACTCTCAAAACTGGCATCTAAGTTAAACAGAAATTAGTTGTGGTTAATGTGTTTTGTCTATGGAGTGTATTCCCTGTGAGATTTTTCTTCTCCCCACTTTATATACACTAATTATTATTGTTGTTATTATTATTATTTTATAGGCAGATATAAAGGCAAGCACCACCTCACCTGGCTCTTTTTCCACTTTTAAACATTTTAAACATTATAAGAAGCAAAATTCTCTGTATGCCAGTAAGCCTTGTGATTAGTGAAAGTGTTCTTTAACTACCCTTTTATCCATGTAAATGAGATTCACGTCTCAAATAAGCTTATCTGTAGACATGTCCTCCTCTCTTTCCACTTTGGGAGGCAGGGGGACCCAGATGAAGCCAGCTTCAAAGAGGCATTCTGGTCCTTACTTCAAGCTCTTTTAATCCTGCCAATGAAGAACTGGTTTGTTGGGTTTGAGACTTCATGCCTTCATTTCCTAAATGCCCTACCCTCGAGGGCATCACAATGTGGAGACAAGCAGGCAGTGGCCACTCCCAGGAGAAAGCCATAGACTGGGTGAGAGTCAGTCACAACTGCCCCCGCCCCCCCCACCCCCGCCGCTGCTTCTCTGCTTATTCTCTCCCTAGTACAGTTCTGACTGCCAACTTGGGAACTGGAGAAAAGGCTTGGCCGTGAATCTGAACACATGAAGCAGAACCTGTGGGAACCAGATCACTCTAAACAAGACATGTGCTAAGATTGCATCTCCTTCCTGCACCTCACTGCCTAGACGGAAGACCTGGGGCCAGGCTCTTCAGCACCTGTGCATTTCACCTGAAACGCCAGAGGGCGATGTTGCAAATAGCCAACGTAGTTTTGGGAGGGAAATGATCTTTGCAGTGTACGGATGTGAGATGCATGCACGAACTAAGTGAGTCCTCAGGAGTCCTACTGTAAGTCTTCTGAAAGAGGGACAGAGACATTCAGTGAGAGTGGGGATCTGGGCCCCCAGGGTAAGTTTCATAGAAGAATCAGCTTTCTGAAAGAGTCTCAGAAACCACAACTCCCAAGCCCCCATGCTGAATCGGATCCTCACCACCTCCTAGCTCATACTTTGTCCAATGCCAGCCCTTAGTTAATATCTATCTCCTTTCAGGACTCTGGCCCTGTGTGCCTCTGATCCCTGCTGGTAGTGGAGAGTGCAGCATCTACTTGGTGCACACTAAACCTTGTCCTCAGCCACCTCCGAGTCCTCCCCGAACGGGGTGGGGGGGTGGGGGTGGTACTCTGGGGAGATGGATGGGGAGAGAAGTCAGTGGTTCCATCTGCTACCACAGACCTCACAGATTTTCGGTTTTGATGCAATTTGGTTTTTCTTTTAAACTGGAGGCCTGGGGAGATGGGACGGGTGTGGTGGTGGTGGGGAGCCAAAGCCCTGACTTGACTGAGTCTCAATCCCCCCAACATACGTAAAAAGACAAATGTGGTTGCACATCTGTAATCTCAGTACTTCTATATCATATGGAAGGCAGAAACAGGAGAATTTTCCAGAAGCTCATGGATCAGTCAGGCTGGAATATGCTGCTCAGAAACAAAACAGACCCTGCCTAATGGTGGAAGGGAGAACAGATTCCCTAAAGTTGACTTCTGACCTCCACACATGTGTAGAGGTATGTGAATGCCTGTATACACACACACACACACACACACACACACACACACACACACAGAGAGAGAGAGAGAGAGAGAGAGAGAGAGAGAGACTTTTAATAGAAAACATCCTTAATCTTACAAATTTTACAAGTATCAAGGAGCTTATTTTGCAATTGGTAGTGAAGACAAAAAGCCCAATAAGAATTTCTGAATTAAGTTGTGGGACCCCAGGTGGTGTGTTGGGGAATGATCTTGACAGTTGACCCTAATGTGACAGTTCAACTGAAATCTGCAGATCAACGAGAACTGGAGGGAACTGTTCCCTACAGAGAACAGGCAAGTGAGGGCAAATAATGTTTGAAGCACAGCAGGTGGGGTAGGGCAGGAATCAGGGAAGGAACACACCCACCCACCTCATTTCTGTCTCAGGTTTGGGTATCTGGGCTTTAAAAGAATTTCGGTTCTGGGAATGGATTCCAAGGCCTTGTGCACATAAGGCAAGTGCTCTACCATGAGATACATTCCCAGCCCTTTCCTGTCTCCTGACTAGCATTTTGTAAAGTGGGTGTGGATAATCTTTAAATCTAAGCAAAGTTTTTTTGAAGGGTCATTGATTTTTTTTTTCTTTTCTGAGTTCTAACTCACTATTAAGCCTGGAGCCAGCCTTCCTTTTTTCCTAGTCTTGCTGGGATTACAGGTGTGTGCCATCAGGCCAGGCTTGATCAGAATCCTTGAAACAGTCTGAGTACAAGCAGGTAATAAAACGTCATGCATCTGAGCCGCTCCATCACGCCCCAAACAGCAACAAACTAAAATTACTTCAGCTCCAGACGCTGGGCTCTTGTGCCTTCAGAACTGTGCTGTTTCAGAAAGTCAATAAGCCACTGAGGAGAGCCTGCTTTCAATAACACTTAGGGATTTCAATAAACAGTAACACTTAGTGGGTTATCACTGTATCAACCACTGTGCCAAGTGCCTCTCTGCTTCACACCCTCAATCTTGCCATCATCCTAAAAGCAATCTGAGACCTTTTATATTTTACAGCTGAGCATCTATACCTATGTCATCTATATCTACATCTATCTGTCTGTCTGTCTATCTATCTATCTATCTATCTATCTATCTATCTATCTATCTGTCACCCAGTTTAGGTTTTCCAGGGAGTGTGGAAGGAGGTTTCTGGGTAGTGGACTCAGGGCCTTGTGCATGTGGAGCACACACTACTACTGACCTCTCCCCCGAGCCCTAGAATCCCAGTTTCTGAGGCATCTGGAGTAGAGACTTTCTCTAGCGCAGTCTCTGTAGTTTCGAGGTTACATGGAAAGGCCTTCCAGTGGTTCTGATACAGTAGCCAGCTTCTGATACTCTCAAGAAGTCATTTTGGTAGTAACTGACCTAATGAGCATATTAACTTTTTTGTTTTTATGAGACAAGCTGTGTAATACAAGCCGTCCTGGAACTCACAATCCTCCTACTTCAGCCTTCTGATTTTGGAAACTATAGGTGTATCCCACCATACTGGGCCCATAGAAACCTTAAATGTATGTGGGACACGATTCTCAATGCTGAAATCTAATTTCATTTTCTATACTTCTAAGTCCAGTTTTTTTTTTTTAAGTTTTAAAAACGATACACAGTTACATGTTTATTTTACATTTTTTTTCTAAATAAGTGCCTTTCATTTCTGTCTGTTGGTACCAGAGTTAAAACCTGGCTTTTTCATTTGCAAATCTACTTAGTCTTTCTATTTAGGTTTTTGTTTTTGTTTTTTTTCCTTTGGGGGTTTTTGTTTGCCTGTTTTCTTTTGGGGTTTAGAGACCAGGTTTTCTCTGTGTAACCCTAGCTGACAAGGAATTTACTCTGTAGATCAGGCTGGCCTTGAACTCATAGAGATACTCTTGCCTCTGCCTCCCCAGTGCTGGGATTAAAGGCATGCACCAAAACAGCCCTGCTCTGAGTCTTTCCTTTGGAGTTGCCAGGACTGCTTTCTAAAAGCCTGTTTACTCTTCCCCAACCTTGTTTCTTTTCTCTAAGCATCCCTGGAGGCTCGGGGAGCATTTCTTTCCTTCTGCAGGCAGCTCTCAGGGTCAGCC
This sequence comes from Mastomys coucha, assembly GCF_008632895.1. Lineage (NCBI taxonomy): Eukaryota > Metazoa > Chordata > Mammalia > Rodentia > Muridae > Mastomys > Mastomys coucha. The sequence goes on along the minus strand of NW_022196894.1, from coordinate 29,021,927 downwards.
TTCTCTTACCTTAGCCAGTGCAGTGAGGCTTCTTCTGCAGCAGCTCCCAGCACTCTGAACCCCCTCCAGGCAGTGGCCAGCCAGATGCCCCAGAACCCTCTTACCCCCGCAGCAGGGTGGAATAACTTCCCAGGGAAATCTCTCCAGGCTTGATGTGTTTCTTTCCAATACTTTATCCCGGAATGAAATTTCCCACCCAAGTCTGACAGAAAAGCCACCTAATGATAAGATACGGTATCAAAGCTGGATGTCTGCGTGCTCCTTATTGAATGAGCAAAGTTCAGCTTCACTGCTGTTTGTTTTAAGCTCAAACTGTCTGTGAGTTTGACCCTCTGGCAGACAGAGGATCAAGGGTAGATGCTGCAGCTAAGGGATACACACACATACAAACACACACACACACACACACACACACACACACACACACACACACAGGCAAAGGACATCTCGACACTTGGAGCTCCCTGCCAAGCATATGTGGACACAAGTCAGCACTGGCCTGAACAGGATGGGAACCAGCCAGAGAAGCCTGAGCAAGGCCAGGAAAGTAAGAGGATGCCTGGCATGCTGGGAATCCCTTGGGGGCATCTCTTAGAATTGCCAGACGAAGCTGAAAGGGACCAATCACAGTAGAAAATGGGGCTGGGTTACATTAGAGACCCAAGCTGATCTCTTCAGAGAAGGGTATTGATCACCTCACCAGTAACAAACTGAGGCAGCTGAGGCGCTTCCTGAGGCCAGAGGGAACGCAGAACAGTAGTAGACAGTCATAAATGGCAGCTACCACCATGGGAGCAGTCACTAAGTCTGTTCTGAGTATTTAATCCTTGTTTCCTTATGACCATGGTTGTGAGTGTGTAGCAATATCTATGCTTCCTTCTGTTTCTTTATTTTTAATTTATTGATTTTTATTTCATGTGCACTGGTGTTTTGCCTACATGTATGTCTGTATGAAGAAGTTAGATACCCAAGAACTAGAGTTACAAACAGCTATGAGCTGCTATGTAGGTGTTAGGAATTGAACCTGGGTCCTCTGGAGGAGCAGCCAGTGCTCTTAACTGCTGTGCCATCTCTCCAGCCCCTCCTTCTGTTTCTTATCCTTCTGTCATGGAATGTAAGATGTGTTGGGTTGGGAGCTGGAGAGATACTCGGTGTTTAAGAGTGCATAGTACTCCTGTAGGTGACCAGAGTTTGGTTTCCATTGTGGATGTCAGGCAGCTCAGAACTGTCTGTAACGCCAGTTTCGAAATATCTGACACTGTCTACTGGCCTACTTTCACTCATGTGCATCTACTACCCATACACATATGCACACACTCACACACTACACACATACTACACACATACACACAATACACACCACACACACACATAATACACACCACACATATATACCACAGGCATATACACATGCACACATACACACACCACACATATACATACTACATACATACATACCACACATATACAAATACACAATACACACCACACACACACCATACATACACACCACATACATATACACACATACACACCACACATGCACACCACACACATATAAACACATATATACCACACATATACACCATGCATATACATGTCACACGCATATACACATGCATACACACATACACACATACACACATGCGCGCGCTAAAAAATAGAGCCAGGTGTGGTAGTACAAATGCTTAATCCCAAAACTCAGAAGGCAAAGGCATTCATATCTCTCTGAGTTCTAGACCAGTGAGACTCTGTCTCAAAAGACCTAAATAAAAAAATAAAAAGATAAATAAGATACTTTTAAAAATCTTAGGAAGAGCTGTGTCTCCTAATATTTAAATAAATTAATAATAAATAAATGATAATAAATAAAATTAAATAAAATTTTAGCCTCCTAATATTACCAGCTGGCCTCCTCTACAGACTGGACTTTTTTGAGATGCCAGACATGTGAGCCAAGTCCTTTAAAATGTCTCCACTGGACTGAGGCTGTAGTTCAATTGTTAGAGGGCTCACCGAGAACAGCCGAGGTTGAGTTCAGTCTTCCAGAAAAAAAAAAAAGAAGAAAGAAAAAAATAGCATTTTTGAGCTCAATAAAATGGCTCAGCAGGTAAGGGTGCTTGCCACCAAACATAGTAACCTGAATTCAGTCCCTAGACCCCACACAGCAAAAGGAGAGAAGCAACTCCCAAAAACTGCTTTCTGACTTCAAATATGTACATGGGTGCGTGCACATGCACACACACACATACACGCATGCACACACATGCTCATAATGCACACCCATACCATACACACATACGTGCACATATATGCACATATACATCCATATACACTTACACACACATACATGCACATACACACATACACACATTCATATATACACACTCACATATACATACACACATGCACATACACACATACACACACATATATACACATATATACACACATACATATATAAACACTCACATATACATACACTCACACATATACATGCACATTCACATGTATACATACATACACATACATAACACATACACACACACTTATTTATACACAGAAACACACACACTCACAAATAAATGTTTTAAATTTCTCCTAGTATGGGCCATTTCACCTTCAAGCCTTAATACTAGTCTTTTAGAGGATGGAACACATGGGAAGGCTATTCATAACACTGATAGTTTGATGAGTTTTGTAATATAGGTATATAGATAGTATAAATTTGTAATAGTATACATATATGTGTAATAGTGTATATTTTGTATGAGTGGACCACCCTACTAAAATACCCACCCAGAGTGATCTGATCTCCCAATTGGACTCTGAGACAAACCTGAAACAGATTCTTCTCTGTAACGGCCACTCTTTCTGTTTTGAGAGTGGCAGTGGAGGACCTTAGCCTGGGGCCTGGAGGACAGGCCAAAGGTAGGAGGCTTGGCCTCAAGCCAACCCTGGATGTGGCAGTGCTTACTTTAACCCTGTCTATGCCCTGAAGTGTCAGCGGTCACTGCCCTCCAGGTGTTCACTGCCTGTGGAGGGATAGCTCACTCTGCTCTAGGACAACCTGGGCCATGTGATACAAGAGGATGTGATGAGGCGGGAGCCAGAACAGGCAGGGAATCCTGGACCAGGGAAGAAAATATAAAGGGCCACTTGCAGCCAGCTGCTTGCCAGGCACCATTTGAGATGTAATAACATTATCGATGTCAGCTTCTGTTGGCGTGGTCGCTGGTCCATGGCCAAAAAGTATTCTTTCCAATATGGACAGCAGGGAATAGCATGTTGGACATCCCTTTGAGACAGATATATGAATACCTACTTGATCACAGCCTCTGATGCAAAGAGCAAGGTTGATGGCCAGTAATCACTTTATAAATGGTTTGATCAATGGTGCCCTTTGCTATACACAGCTGGAGTTTCCTGTGTCCAGGCAAGAGCAGAGCCCTACTGTGGAAAAAAAGAAAATCAAGTTTTACAGGCCAAAGAGGATCAGTGTAGAGCCAGAGCATGGACAAAGAGACATGCTATGTTTGAATATGTAAGAGCAGGGGAGTCACCAGGCATGGTAGTGCACACCTTTAATCCCAGGGCTCAGGATGCAGAGGCAGACAGATCTCTGTGAGTTCCAGGCCAGCCAGGGCTATGTAGAGAGACTTTATCTCAAAAACAAAAACAAAAGCAAAAACCAACAAGAAACCACAGGAATAAGAACTGTCCACTTAGTATGTACTTACACATCCTCAGAAGCCCCTCCCTGTGACAGCTGAGGACACGCTTTTGCTCTAAAGCTTGCATGCAAAATGTAACTTTTCCTCATTTTTTCCCATCTCCATTTTCTCCACACTGCTAAAATTCTAAGCCTCTTGCCCTAACACTCTGGACTTTCTCTCGTCCCCCTCCCTCCCCCTCCCCTTTCTGTTCCTGCCCATCTCTTTCCTTCTACTATTCACAGACTCCCACTCCTAAGTCTGACCCCTGTCTTTGGCTCTTGCTCAGAATGTCTAAGGTCTTTCTCCTAAGCATCTCACTCCCCTGGCAGCTGGCCAACCCTGCTGCCTTCAAGGTCAAATACCAGTAACATTGTCCTTGAATGTCCTTCTGAGTGCTTTTATCTGTAAGACCCATGTCATCAGTAACAGGATGATGGCAAAGGGAGTGTTCCTTCAGGTTGAGATCAAGGAGTGACCTCAACAGAGACAGCAGTCACCTTAGGGATCAAATGTAGAGATGGGGGCTTATTTTTCCTCTAACTCATTATTTTTTTAAAAAAAATTATTTATTATTATACATAAGTACACTGTAGCTAACTTCAGTTGCACCAGAAGAGGACGTCAGATCTCATCACAGGTGGTTGTGAGCCACCATGTGGTTGCTGGGATTTGAACTCAGGACCTTCAGAAGAGCAGTCAGTGCTCTTACACACTGAGCCATCTCTCCAGCCCCTAACTCATTATTTTGAAAAGAAGTTTGGGTGGTTGATATAGCTCTCCTCATGGAGACTTCCCTGACCTTGTTTCTCGGGATCAGTGAACTCGCCTGAGAGCAGTTTCCCAATAAACCTGCCTTCAGTTAGCTCACTTCACCAGTGGAGAAATAACTTATCAGTATGTATGTATAAAATTCTCAAAGCATAAATAAGAATATTATGTAAAGCTATTGTCTCAGAGATGTAGTACAGTTGGTAGAGTAGGTGCCTAGTATACACAAAACCCAGCATTTCATCATCAGCACTGCATAAAAGCATGGTGGTACATGCCTGTAGTCCCAGCTCAAAAGCCAGAAGCCAGAAGATTTGAAATTCAAGGCCATCTTCAACTACATAGTAAGTTTGAGACCAACCTGCATTAATGAGACTGTCTCAAAAAAATTAATTAATTGAAGCCCAATGTTGTGGACTTGGTTTATTGCTTGCATTATGTTATTTGGGAATTTCACGATAATCCTGCATGTGAGATGTTGAGGGTCCCTGCCCCCAGTTGGTTCTGGTTGGTAAATAAAATTGCCAGTGACCAATGGCCGGGCAGAGAGACAGAGGCAGGACTTTAGGATTTACAGGCAAGGGGACCAAGGAAGAGGTAGTACTGCTATGCCGGGGAAGCAGAAAGATCAGGCTTGAGAGCTGTAGGACAGAGAGACTGCCAACATGTAAGAGTCAGGGGTCATGGCCCAGGAGGGCTGCAGGCCTGAGTACAGGTCAGCCAGGATGGACTATATGTTTTAGTAACTAATAATTCAGGAATATTTGATGGGAGAGTGTGCTAGCAACATGGAGGATTAATGTGGCCCAACCAACAAGCTGGTTAAGGCATATTAAATATAAGGCTCTGTGTGTGTGTGTGTGTGTGTGTGTGTGTGTGTGTGTTTCATTTGAGAACTCAGAGCATTAAGGTGGGTATCGAGGGTGGGTATCAAGGAACTCGTCCGACACTGCTAGAGAGACTAGAGCAGATTACTCAGCTATCACTACAGTGTAACTGCTTCTCTCCTGTCACCACAGCTGTTTCTTGTGCTGTGATAGATCCCTGGGGAGAGCCACTTCTAGATGCTGTCTAGACACACCACTTCTCGTGCTATCTCCCTGGGGACAGCCACTTGTAGATGCCCATTTCAATTCTCTCCGGTGTTTCTTCTCCTTGGTGAGTGGGATAAGAAGTATACACCTGTCACTTCTTAGCTGTAGTCCCGAGGGCGTTGGGGTGGGGCAGGGAAGCTGTGGAGCCTCTCTTCCATTTTGGTTCACACTGTTCTTAAGTTCTCTAAGGGAAAGGATTTGCCCTTTCCTATATCCTCCTCCTCAGGCAGGTGACCTGAACGTCGCAGGACCGAGGACAACAGTACCAGTTGCTGTGATGGTTTTGTCCTCTCACCTGGACCTTCATAAAGATAACGGAGAACCACAGAGCAGTTTGGAGTGAGTGGTAATGGAGATTGCCTGCACTTCTGATTTTCCTTTGTTGTTTTTTTTTCTCCTTTTATTTTTTTATAACTAAAGGAATCATATAGTCTTTTTAAATATATAAACCTTATTTTATGCACATTGGTGTTTTGACTGCATGTGTGTCTGTGTGAGGGTGTCTGATTGCCTAGAGCAGGAGTAACAGACAGTTGTGAGCTGCCATGTGGGTGCTGGGAACTGAACCCAGGTCCTCTGGAAGAGCAGCTAGTGTTTTTAACCGCTAAACCGTCTCTCCAGCTTGATTTCCTATTTTTTTTTTTTTTTTTAAAAAATCTAGTCTGGTGCTTTTTCAGGTTCTCAACAGCTGCATAGCCACAATCTGGAGATAGGAGAGAGTCAGGAGGGAACCCAGTACCCCTTTCCAGGTTCCCACACTCAAGAGAAACCGCAGTGAACCAAATTGGCCAGAGGGTGGAGCTGTCCATTAACTAAGAAATAATTTTGTATATTGAATTAGTAGTCTAATTAAATATCAGCCAATAGTATACTGCTGCACATTTTAAACAAATAATATTCTGTGAAGTATCAGTAGTTGCTTAAAATATTAGTAAATTTCCACGTGAGGGTCTGAGTGTGGCAACTTCATTTGGACCTAAAAACTAAAACTCCAGTTCTACAGGATCCAATGCCATCTCTCGTACATGGATATACAAGGTATATACATGGTGAACATTCTTGCAGGCAATCACTCAAAGATACTGCAAGACTGCTCTGATAAGGGACCTGATGCCCTGGGCACATGGAGGCCAGAAAATAGCATCAGATCACCTAAAACTGGGGTTACAGATGATTGTGAGCTATTGTGGGCATCTAGGAACTGAACCTGGATGGTTTGCAAGAGCAGTAAGTGCTCTTAACCAATGAGTCCTGTCTCCAGCCCTCTAGGGTAAGTTTTAAAATCTTTAAGTGTTGAATATGTGATTCAGTCGGTAGAGTGTTTGCCTAGCATACACAGGGCCCTGAGTTCAACCCCAGTACCCCGTAAACTAAACATATGGTACATGCCTGCAATCTAAGCACTCAAGCCCTCAGGGAGGTGGAGGCAAAAGGAGAAGAAATGGAAAGCTTATGCAGTGGTAGGCCATTTTAGCAACGGATATTAGAAAGGTGCACACACACAGCCACACACACACACTCACACATACACCTTCAAAGTCTTTGACTGAGACCCAGGTCAAAAGATGGTTCTGGAAAGATAAGAACATTCTCAAAGATCTAGGTTGGCTGATGACAGCAGGCCTTTGTTAGCAGGACCAGCTGACAGGAGACTCAGGCCTTCATACCCCCTTCTGCAAGACACACCCTTACCTCTACTTACAAGAAAGCTACCTGGGCCTCAGAACCTCACAGTCTGTACCATTTGCCAATGAGCTTTGCGAGCCCTCAAACACTGCTGGTGGCTTGTGTCCAGAGTGACACATCCGCTTGTTTTGAGTTGCAGGAATGGGGGTGGTCTTCTATATAGCCCAGGGTGGCCCTGGACTAGACTCAAGTGATTCTCTGTCTCTGCCTTCCAGGTATCCAGACATATAGATGTGAGCCACTGTGCTCAGCAGGTCACAAATCGTGGTGCATCCAGAAGTCTGGTTGGTCTACCCTGCACTTCCTGGCTCCTGCTATAACTGTGCTGTTTGGTGGAATCTAACCTGTGCTTTAAAGCCAATGCTTAGTGGCCTCAGTTGCCCATTTTATGGTATTCATGCTGTACCAGGAGAATGTGCTCTTGGCCAAAATCTAGCTATAGACTTGCCTTGGAAGCCCTCGGGAATTCACACCCACCTGCCTTTTCTGTTTCTTCCATCCCAGCCTCCCACAGTCCTGCTAACAAATACAAGCCCTCTTACTGCATCCTAAGTGGGGTTTCAACCCAGCCCACAGAAATTCATCAGTTTGCCGGCATTGCTTCAAAAGCTGGCGATACAGCAGGAGGAGACACCCAAAGCCCTGCTCTCTAAACTTTAGCCCAGCTAAAACTCTAGTGACAGAGACCAAAAATAAACATAGTAAAGAAGATTAGTATTGCAGAATTTACTTATTTACGTATTTACTTATTTATTTAGATTTATAAGTTCTAAGGATAAAACAGAGGGGTAAGGCAGGGGCTGAAGTCTAGAGCATGACTTAGCATGCCTAAGGCTCTGGGTTCAATACTCAGTACCAATCCTGTTCCCACTTGCCAAACTAAAGCTAAAAACGTTGAGCTAACTGCCAAAGATGAAAGATGGTGGAGCCATTTTAGATAAGGATTTGGCAAAGGATCAAGGGGCCACGCCTATATCTGGAGAACAAGAGTAGATTCTGTATCTAGTGTTAAGACATTCTTTAATGAAGAGTATATTAAAGTCCTAATGCAAATTAAGTACAGGTCCTTGGAGAGGGATCATATAAGCGAACGGAAGACGCTTACTTCCATTGTTATGGGACCGTCATGGCGGATAGCAAGAGTTGGCTCCCTCTCAACCTGGTGCCATAAAGTTGGCTGCCCCATCATCAACCCTAGTAAGAATTTATTATCCTGACAGTTATCAGGCTTCACTCTTGTTTGACCTTATAAGTTCTCCCCCACCCCAACCCTACAGCCCAAGAAGTACACAGATGAAACATCACACAACACTCCTCTCCTGGCCAATGGTGCACAACCACACAAACCTTGCCCCAGAGACCCTGGCCACCTCCTCAAGGGCATAAATCCCCAACCCTGCCACGCCCCAACACCCTAGTAAACGAACCAGCTCTCCAAAGTTGTTCCCGGGTGTGTGTTCTTTGCATGCCAAGATTCTGCCTGCACCCACCGGCCATGTTAAGCTTCCTTCCCTCTAGTCCAGCCAAATGCACAAAGGGCCTGACTATCCCCAGGGAGAAGCTGACGTAAGCTGGCACATTGCCTTATGGGTAACTCAGCCTTCCTTTCGTGTAGACCGTCTTATGCAGACAGAACAGGGAGGTAGGAGCACGTGCAGTAAGTTAGAGGCCCGCCAGAAGACAAAGACTCCGAGGTTGGGATTTGGCCTTACTGCTCAGATAGGATCCACTGGAGGCTTTTGAGCAGACAAGTACCATGATCAGACTTTGATGTGGGAAGACTGGGAAGATGTGGCTGCTGTTTTGAGAGCCGACTGAGGCAGGTCAAAGCTGCAAGCAGCGGGGCAGTTAGAAGGCAGTTGGAGTAATTTAGGAAATTGATAATGGTATCGATAACTGTAGATTTTAAGGACTATAGTAGAGTTCAGTTTGAACATGATAATTTGAAATACTAACACATGCACGGGGAGAAGAATTATAGAATTCTGTCTAGAGGGGATCGGGACAGGAAGAGTTAAGGTTTTAAGTCTGGATTACATTAGCAAGGGAGAGAGAGATCTCCATGTGGCCTACATAGCAAATTCCAGACGAACAGGGGCAACGCAGGGAGACCTTATCTCGAAAAACAAAGAAAAAATTAAAGTTGAAAACGATCTGTGAGTCACTCTGGAGGAGGGGTGGAGAACACAGTAGCACACACACACCCCATTTCACATAACTAAGTACTCGAGTTGAGCATCTTAGGCTCCTCAGATCTTGGTAGGATATGAAGACCCAGTTCTCAGCCAAAGGCTATATATATATATATATATATATATATACCCTGTCTTCGCCTCTTCTGAGTGGACAACTCGCCATTGCTGAACCGAACCATCTTTTAACCCTTGAGCTACCTGGAGTCTGAGTGAGTGTGCCAGTCACATACATTCAGGAGGATGATTCTGGAAAGAGGCATAGGCAGATGCAGACTTGTGGCATATCAGGAAAAAAAGTCCAGAGTGCCACACACACCCATGGCTTGGTTGAGCGGTAGCAGGGGTCATGGTTTGAATGTGCTTGGCCCAGGAAGTGGCACTATTTGGAAGTGTGGCCTTGTTGGAGTAGGTGTGTCACTGTGGGTGTGGGCTTTGAGACCCTCATCCTAGCTGCCTGGAAGTCAGTATTCTGCTAGCAGCCTTCAGATGAAGATGTAGAACTCTCAGCTTTGCCTGCACCATGCCTGCCTGGATGCTGCCATGTTCCTGCCTTGATGATAATGGACTGAACCTCTGAACCTGTAAGCCAGCCCCAATTAAATAGTATCCTTTATAAGAGCTGCCTTGGTCATGGTATTTGTTCACAGCAAGCAAACCCTAACTAAGACAGTAAGGTGCAGGCTCTGGGCATTTATATCTCCTTGACCTCATGGAGCCCCTGTAGGAAGGACACATCCAGCTAGAGGAATTACAAATGGACTTCCTGCAGCCTGGGGCCTGGCCCCAAGTGTGGTCCTAAATATAAGAAGACCTGTATGTTTATGTACTAGTAGATTCAAATAAGTGGAGGGAGGTGCACAGCAATTTGGCTGTATCTTCCAAAATTAAGCCTGATAGTTCTACTTTTAGAAATCCATGATCTGATTTACTTGTAGAAGTGCCCAGTGCTGGGTATATAATTATGTTCACTACAACATAGTATTATCAAAGAAAATGGCAGAAAATATAAATAGCTACCAAATGGTGAATGGATAATTAACTAAATTATAGTACACTCGTGCAGTGAAATATATCTTTGCAGTCGTTACCCAGGCTGAGGCTGATGGGAAAGATCTGTAATGTATACTTTTAAATAAGAAAAGAAAATTAGAGATCTGAAATGTGATATGACCAGTTGCCTGGTATGTAGCTACAAGTATCTGTAGACATATATGTTGATGCTCACATCTGCCAAGAATTTATTAGAAGTAATCAGAAGAAACTTTTGTATTATAACTTTTGGTTGGTAAGAGGAGACATGGAGGGGCACTTTTTTTAATAATTAATTTTTATTTTATGTACATTGGTGTTTTGACTGTATGCATGTTGTGTAAGGGTGTCAGATCTCCTGGAACAGGAGTTATAGAGTTGTGAGCCACCATGTGGGTGCTGGGAATTGAACCTAGGTCTTCTGAAAGCTCAGCCGGTGGTCTTAATTGCTGAGCCAGCTCTCCAGATGCATGAGTTTTTGCTTTTGTTTTTTTACTTTATGCTCCTGTTGGGATTTCTCATCAAAGCATTTAGTATTTTTATAAAGTAACAAAAATGTGTTCTGATAACATCAAGTATATGATGACAACCTACCTTCAGGCTGGAGAGGTGGTTCAGGAATTAAGTGCACGTACCACTCTTCCACAGGATCCAAGATCGATTCCCAGCAGCAACATCAAGGCAGCTCACAACTGTCACTCCAGCTTCAGGGGCTTCTGTGAGACTCTTAATTTATATGTGCATGCACACACACACACACACACACACACACACACACACACACACACACAGAGCACAGCACAACTTAAAGGCATTAAGGGGGCTGGAGAGATGGCTCAGCAGTTAAGAGCACTGACTGCTCTTCCAGAGGACTGATCTTCAATTCCCAGCACACACATGGTGGCTCATAAATGTCTGTAACTCCAGTTCCAGGGGATCAAACACCCTTTTCTGGATTCCATAGGCCACCAGACACTCACATGGGACCCAGACATACATGTAAGAAAAACACCCAGGCACAAATATAAATAAATAAATAAAAATTTTAATTAAAAATAAAATAAACTGTGCATGGTAGTGCACACCTTTAGTTCCAATACTTGGGAGGCAAAGGCAGGAGGAGCTCTGTGAGTTCAAGACCAATCTGGTCTATATCATGAATTCCAGGACAGCTAGGGCTATACAGAGAGACCTTGTCTAAAAGCAAAACAAACACAAACTTGTTTTTTGTTTCATTTAAAAATAAGAAGGTACTTTTTGTTTCATTTAAAAATAAGAAGGGAGACATGATTAAAACGTCACGCACTGAAATATCATTTCTTCGTGGGTGATTTGAGGAGGCTACTCATTGGATGGCGGAGCATCATCCCTTCACACTTGGGCTCTTACAGGACTGGCTCAGGCTTGCAGTCTTTGTATAGAAGCAGCCCCGAGGCAGTCCTGGCCTATCCTGGTCTTGTGGGTGTGGGCAGCAGATCAGAGGATTTCTCTCTTACTAGGAAAACAACTCAAAGGTCAGGGCTACCTAGCCATAAGTAAATATCAACATCCCCAGGTTTGAGAGCAGATGACCTGTATCCTAGTTTAAAGTCTACCACAGCTGGTTCTTGTTAGTCTGGGAGCTCACAGACCTCAAAGAACGGACTGGATTCATCTCTGTATCCCTGGCACTTGGCACAGCTCCTTGCACGTAGATGATGCCGGACAAACGTTTATCGATAAGACATCAAAGATGCTGTTCCCCTGCTACATCTCTTGATGGCTTTACTCTTTTGAATTTGGAACACTCAACCCTCTGAAGGTGGTTTACCCTCTTACAGAATCTGCATCCAGGAAGACTTATAAGACAGGAATCGCTTCAGTTGCTTCCTTTACATTAGGAGTTCATTCCTGGAAATTTAGAAAATTCAAGATGGCTAATAAAAATAAGTAATATGGTTTGAATATGAGCTGTCCCTTATGGGCTCTTGTTTTGGACACTTGGCCTCTAACTATTTTAGGGATTTGTAGAAACTTTGGAAAGTGAGTGGATCTAACTGGAAAAGTAAGTCACTGGGGATGTGCCTTTGAAAGTAACACTAGATCCCCAGGCTTCTCTTCTCTCTGCTTCCGGTCCATCACACTGTGAGCTGCCTTCTGCTCCCCCCTTGTGATGCATTGAAGCCTTTGAAACTGTGAACCAAAATAAACCTTTTCTCCACACAGTTTTAAATTGTGCAATTTGCCTCAGCAATGCAAAAACAATTGATACAGAAAATTAGTATCAGGAGCACGGATGTGGCTGGAACTAAACCTTGCCTTGTGGTTCTAAGGCCTTTGCCAGAAGAAACTGGAGATGCACGTTAGAGAAGGCCTAGAATGTTCTAAGCAGAGATTACTGGGTAATTCTGGCGGGTATTTACAAAACTAGGGAGACAATAAAACGTGATCAATAGAGGCTGGAAGGATGGCTCGACAGTTAGGAGTGCTGGCTGCTCTTCCAGAGGATCCAGGTTCCCTCTTAGCACCCACATGGCAGCTCACAACCCTCTGCAACTCTGGTTCCAAGGGATCTGATGCCTTCTTCTGGCCTCTCCAGGTACTAGGCACATCATCACATACATACATACATGCAGGTACAATACTCATACATATAAAATAAAATAAAAATATTTTAAAATGTGAACAATTAAAGACAGCATATGAGGTTTCATATGGGAACAGGGATTTCATTAGAAATCTGGCTAGAGGCCATTCAGACAACATTATGGCAAAGAATGTATCTATATTTTGTATATGGTCTGGAACATTGTAGGAAGTGGTCTTAGTTACTGTTACATTGCTATGAAGAGACACTGTACTGTCTGGTTTTGTGTGTCAACCTGACACAAGCTAGAGTCATCAGAGAGAAAGAAGCCTCAGTTGAGGAAAGGCCTCCATGAGATCCAGCTATAAGGCATTTTCTAAATCAATAACCAATGGGGGAAGGCCCAGCCCATTGTGGATGATGCCATCCCTGAGTTGGTGGTCATGGGTTCTATAAGAAAGCAGACTGAGCAACTCATGAGGAGCAAGCCAGTAAGTAGCACCCCTCCATGGCCTCTGCATCAGCTTCTGCCTCCAGGTTCTAGCCCTGCTTGAGATCCTGTCCTGACTTCCTCCAATGATGGACTATGATCTGAAAGTGTAAGCTGAAATAAACCCTTTCCTCTCCAACTTGCTTTTTGGTCATAGTGTTTCATTGCAGCAATAGAAACCCTAACTAAGACAGATACCATGACCAAGGAAACTCTTATAAAAGAAAACATTTATTTGGAGGTTTGCTCATAGGTTTTAGAAGTTTAGTCCATAATCATCATGGTGGTAAGCATTCAGGCATGGCTCTGGAGTAGTAGCTGAGAGCTTTACACCCTGGTACGCAGGCAGCAGGCAGAAAGCAAAAGACAGGGCCTGGAATGGACTTTTGAAACCTCAAAGTCTACCTCTAATGACACACCTCCTCCAACAAGGCCATATCTCCCAATCCTTTCCAAATAGTTCCATCAACTGGGGACCAAGCATCCCAACAATGGGCCAAAGGGGACATTTTCATAGTTATCACCACAGAGGTTATTTTAATATAATAGATAAGTAGTCAGGTGGAGGAAATGTCAGATAGCTTAGTATCCAGATTGTGTCATAGATGTTGCTCACCGCTCATGGCCAGGTTTACAGGAAGACTAAAAGCCGAGTGGGGAGATCTGAAAATGTGGAGGTTGACTAGAGAAGGTGCAGACGTGCAGACTTAAATCTCTGGACAAAGAGGACAATTGTTCAAAGAGATCAGTGACATCAAAAGAAGATAAATGTAGTCTGACAAGATGACTCTGGGTAAAAGTGCTCATTGCACAACCCTGACAACCTGAGGTAATACCGATCCCACAACGGGAGGAGAAAACTGACTTCGACAGTGAGCTGTGGCCTGTGTGCATCTGCTCCTACTGCCACATACATGTAACAACATGCATGCACGCACACACACACAGGCATACACATAACAACCGGCATGCATGTGAGCACGCACACACAAGAAGAAGGAAGGGGGGCTGGAGAGATGGCTCAGCGGTTAAAAGCACTGACTGCTCTTCTGAAGACTCCTGAGTTCAAATCCCAGCAACCACATGGTGGCACACAACCATCTGTAGTGAGATCTGACGCCCTGTTCTGGTGTGTCTGAAGACAGCTACAGTGTACTTAGATATAATAATAAATAATTTTTAAAAAAAGAAGGAAGGGGAGACGAATAGGAGGAGGAAGAAGAAGAAAGGAAAAAAGAAAGAGAAAACAACATGGTTTTCACTGTAATAATAGGGAACATGTCTTGAAGACTTTTCAGGGGTTAGACAGACTATTCAACGTAGTCTGTAGTCTGAGGGGTGGAAAATTGACAGCTTAAGTAAGCTTTTCCTTGAAAAGAGCCACAGGAGCACCCTGCTTCACATGAGGCTGCCTACGGAATGCTTTCTCAGACTCAGTCAAAGGGGTAGAGGTCATATACTGCTGAAGCTGATGGCAGATCCTGGTTTCTGTGTTGGATAGCTTTATGTCAACTTGATGCAAGATAGAGTCATCTGAAAAGAGGGAGCCGCACTTGAGAAAATGCCTTACAAGATCCAGCTGTAAACATTTTCTTAAATAGTGTTTGATGAAGGAGTGCTCAGCCCATTGTGGGTAGTGCATTCCTGGGCTGGCCCTGCATTCTTTCAGAAAGGCTGAGCAAGCCAGGGGGAACAGGTCAGTAAGCAGCACTCCTCCATGGCCTCTGCATCAGCTCCTGCCTCCAGGTTCCTACCCTGTCTGAGTTCCTGTCCTGACTTCCTTCTATGATGAACAGAGACATAGAAGTATAATTCAAATAAGCCCTTTGCTCCCCAAGTTGCTTACTGGTCCTGGTGTTTCATCACAGCGATGGCAACCTTAACTAAGACAGCATTGTCCACACAAAGCTGGTTTTGTGGACATGCAGATCGCAAAAGCTATGGAATCATGCAGGATTCAACCAATATTTCAAAAGAAGGCCTGGACATCCAGGGATATATGGCAGGATCAGTAGTCTTTTTAGGCAATGCCCGAGAAGGGGATGTGTAAAGCTATCAAGGATGGCATTCAAGCTGCAACAGAGAATCAAGGATGTTGGAGATGTCAAGACCATGGATTGCCACAGGCATCAAATGGCACTGGCCCAAGAAAGTGTGTGTGGGCTGCAAATGATAAGGCCTTAGGGCTGGGGTTTCCCAAGCTGGTTGGAGCTCCCATCACATCCCTGAATGCTCATGTGGAGTTAATTGGATTCTATGCTCTTCATGCTGGGTTTTTGGTCTTTCTTTGACCTAGTCTTTCCTGTGTTCTCCCCTTTTTATAGGAATGTATACTTTGTCTCGTATGTTAGAAGCACATGGATTGATTTTTTTTTTTTAAAGGTGTGTGCCACCATGCCTGGCTCCTCCTCACTCTCGACCGCTTCCATGCTATTCTCTCTCCATTGTGAGCCAGTTTTTAGGCAGTACTTCTCTGATTCCCTGGCCTCTTTACTCCCAATCTAATAAGGAGAGGCCAGGGGTTGTTGGTGTCATTGTTATCAGTTTTAACCCATGGACTGTGTCCAACAGCCCTTGAGATGCCTTGGTATTCCCTTCTCCTCCGTATCCAGCCATCCAAGAAAATGCTCTGTACTAAAACTAGGGAGTCCTAGGGCGTAGCAGGGGTGGCAGTGAGTGGTCATGCCACTCTATTCTTGTCACAATGTCACAAGCTTCTTTTCTCTGTAGCTAACTCATAATCAGTGTGGCCTGAACCTGAATAGTGGCTCTGGCTGAAATATCAAGCAAGAGATGGTAACTTTGATTGGGGGGGTACCCCACCCCCTGCTGTTCCATTCGTTTCTGATCCACCATAAAAGCTAAACAAAAAGTGAGTATCTTTGCTGTGAATCTTCATTACTGTCCCTGTTGCTATGACAAAATACTCGACAAGAAGTAACATAAAAGGAAGAATGATTGGTTTTGGCTCAGTCTAAGAGCATTGACCCTCTTCAGGACAAACCCGAAGCTGAGACTTCTCACTTCTGAGAAAGCCAAGAAGCAGAGACCAGGAGTTCTGGTACCCTTTTCTGCTTTTCTATCCAGGGCAGAAGCCAGATGGAGCTGCCCAGACTCAGGGTATGCCTTCCTTCCTCAGGTAAAGCTCTTTGGAAACACCCGCACAGATGCACGCAGAGGTGTGTCTCCCAGGTGACTCCTAAGCCAGCCAAATTAACTCTGAAGATTAACCATCCCAGTGGATTGCCCACTTATTGTGTGCCAGTTAAAGACCTGAATTGAACCTTTTTTATTTTTCCCAATTCTAGAGTTGAGCAACATTTACTCTCAGAAAAGAATAAGTGCTCAGAAGGGCTGGGCAGAAGCTGGCTTCCCAGAGAGAGAAAGGCTTAAAAAATACAAACAAAAAGCAGAACTCAGACAGGGCATTTCAAAGTTACTTCTCATAGAGGCAAGGATATAGAACAATACAGTGTTCAATTGATTCGGGTCAGGCCTCATGTGTGCCTGGCCTCGTGCAAACCCTGGGCTTGGCACGTGCTCCACAGCACTCTGCTCTGCACCCCAGCCTTAGACTACCTCGTTTCTAAAAGTGTCCAGGCCTAGGGGACTTTATTATGATGCTCCTTGAAATTGGCCTGTTCAGGACACTTGGCTGTTATTTCTAATTCTGGTTTTGTTTTTTTTGTTTTTTTTTTGGAAGGCCAGACAAGCAGTTTGGGGATGTAGAACTCTGGCATGTGACTCCATTTTTATTTTTGCCTGGTCTGTACATAAATGGCCTTCAATATTGACCAATATTAATAAGCCCAGCTTTGTGATCATTTCTCCTGCTTAGAAATATTACTGCCATTCTCTCCCAAACACCCTGATGGTCGCTGAGAGTCACGTGTCCTCTGGCCTACCTCTCAGGCATACTTCCTGGTTTCTTCTGGTCCCATCTTGACTGTCTACTCCAGTGTGACCAATTTCTCAACCTTTTAACTTCTTCTCTAACATCTGTCAGGACAATGTCAGCATTTCCGTTTCAGGACTAGGTACTGGTTGCCACTTTTGTTAAGCAGAAGTGACAGGGTGCCCCTGTGCTAACATTGATACTACCAACCTGAAACTGAGCTGTGCATCTGATCTTCCCTGCAACCAAGATTACAAAGATTATGGCCAGTTTCAGTCACGTGATAGTGAATGTGCTTCTGTCTAACTCCTTAAGCAAAAGAGGAAACCTGAAATAACCCACCAGTTTCCTGTTTTGACTCTCTCTGTCCCTGTTTCTTACAAGGATAGAAGCTTTGAAATGACTAATCATTTTTGGGGTTCAGTGTGGTTTGTTTTCAGCCGTTCTCGTTAGTAAACCAACCTCTCGGGACGAGAGCCTGCCAGATGGCTCAGTGAGTGAATTCACTAGTGCAAACCTGAGACCCTCAGTTAGAACCTTGCAGCCTGTGTAAAGGTGGAAGGAGAGGAACAACTCCAAAAAGGTGTCCTCTAACTTCCACGTGTGTTCTGTGGCATGCATGTACACACTCACATGTATATAGACACACACACATATATACATACATATATACACATTCACACACACATACACACATACATGTACATACATACACATATACATACACAAACATATATACACATATACATACAAATATACACACATTCACACCATACATATACACACATATATATACATGTATACATATATACACATATACATACACACATAAATACACATACACAATACATATATATACATATATACATACACATACATATATATACACATATTTACAAACATATATACATATATACACATACAAATACACATATACACACATACATACATACACATACACACATATACATACATATGTATACATGTATACACACATATATACACATACACACATATATGCACACACACATACACATATTTATACACATACACACATATACACACAAACACACATATACACACACACACATATACACATACACACATCCACGCACACAATTTTTTAATAAAAGTTTCTTTGTTCAGTCTATCACTTACTCCCTTTTATGGAAGGAGGGGTCATTTAATTCTAGGCCTGAGAAATAAAAGCCAATTAGGAACCATAACTCAGAGACTGAGATGCCTCAGCTGTTAAGAGCACTTGTAGCTCTTTCTAAGGATCCCAGTTTGGTTCTCAGCTCTACATCAATATATGTGGAGCTACATATACATAGATACATCAATCTGTATCTCCAATTCTAGGCTAACTTCCACAGACACCAGACACACAGGTAGTGTACATATGAATACATAGGCAAAACACTCATACACATAAGATAAAATAAATCTATTTTCTTTTTTACTGAAGCAATTGACAGCATTTATTTAGTTGTCATATTTTTTCTTTTACTAAAAATGGAATTTTTGCCAGGCAGTGATGGCGTACAACCTTCAGTTCCAGCACTTGAGAGGCAGGTCTCTATGACATCAAGACCAGCCTGATCTACAGAGCTCGTTCTAGGACAGCCTGGGCTACACAAAGAAACCCTGTCTCAAAACAACAACAACAAAACCAGTTTTTTTCTTCTTTTTTTAATACAAAAATTATTTCTAAACTCAGTAGTTTAAATTTAGGCCTTTGACACTGTCTCCAGGCTTCTAAACTCCAACCTAGAGCTGGCATCACCTTGAGCTCTCTGCTGGGTGCTAGAGCCAACAGCCCAAGGAAGCTCCTCTCAGCCCGGGTCTGCTCTGCAGGCCCTTCCAGCCCAGCCTCCTAGATCTAAGCAACCAGCTGTGTTTGCTGAAGAATTCCTGGCTGCTTGCTCAGGCCTTGTATCTTCATCTCCACATGGTTCCTTTCTATCCTCACCCTTACCGTCCTAGACAGCCTACCACCCCAGTAAAGATTTAACAAGCAAGCATTGTCTCAGGCTGTTTCCTGGGTGAGCCACTCGACAGAGATCCTAATGACAGAGCTGTGTTCCTGACTCCTGTACTGGTGTGTGCTGGGAACAAGTCCATCTAGTCTACGGATGAAAACAGAAAACTAACTTTTAGGGAAAGATAAGTAGTAAAGGATTATGAATGTTACCATAAAAGCTAAATAGAATATGGAAAGTTTAAAACCACACACCCTCCACCCCCCACCACCCCCAAATGACATCCTTTTCCCCTGAAAACAGCTTGGGCCAGAGCTAGGGTGTGTCTTCAGGCAGCAGAGGGGAACTAAGGGTTCCCCAGACCCTTATTTAATTTAAAACCTGTGGTTATCTCACAGTCCATAATGTTCCAGATTCTGCCAAGAGTGGAAGGCGGGGCAGCTGATAAACCAGTTCTGAGCAGTGAAAGAACCTCAGAGTTCAAAAGAAGTATATTAAAGGAAAACAGAAGAAACCTCAGGCATAATATACTGACTACCAGATCCAAACTTCTTCAAAGTTCAAAATCAGGGGCTTTCTTTGCACACAAACTCAAATCCAGACCCTTCTGAAAATGGTTTGTCACTAGGAAAGGAGGGGCCTTGTTATTATGGAATAACCAAATATAATAGGTTCGTCTTTAATCCCAGCACTTGGGAGGCAGAGGCAGGTGAATTTCTGAGTTTGAGGCCAGCCTGGTCTACAGAGTGAGTTCCAGGACAGCCAGGGCTACACAGAGAAACCCTGTCTCAAAAACCCTCCTCCCCCCAAAAAAACCATAACCAAGAAACATAGTGAAGAAATGTTTATTACTCCAGGCAAGTAATGAACATGTTGGATCCGCCCCTGGGCCGAGGGATCAAAGGGCTTTTATAGAGGAAACTGTCACATTGTACCATAGAAGAGTCTGGTCACCATATGTAAAGGTGTGCATATCTCTGAACACGCTTTGTTCAAAATAACACATCACCCCCACACACACCTCTACCCCTCCTACCCCCCCCACACCCAAAATGGCAGTAGGAACTTCTGTGCATAGGGAATTTGGTATTAAAGAAACAAAATATATTCTAGATCACTTAAAAAGAGAGCTTGCCTGTGGTTGTCACAGTGACTCAGCAAACTTTGGTTCCTTGAAGGTTTCTTTGGAGGGACTAAGCTGGGGAATAGGCAGGGACTGAAGACCCCATCCCTACACTGGAAACCACAGGCTGTTGTCCCTAACAGGTTCCTTCAGGAGGACAGTGGCAAGAGTGAGACTCTCCATCCCAAGTCAGGCAGATCCTGTGATCATAATGTACGTCTAGCACACACTGTAGCTTGAGCTTATGCCAAGGGTTCAGGATATCTTTATCTCCCCTCCTCATAAGACTTTTATGTAATTTTAAAAGTCCTCCTCACCCAGTAAAACTTTGCTTACATAAAGGCCCTGCTGCATTCTCAGAACTGGCGACTTAATTGGCCCACGCCTTCCCCTTTACCTTCAACTCTTTTTGCTGATTTTTTTTTTTAAACTCCAGTTGAGAAAGTCTATGAGTTTGGTCCCCAGGCAATGGAGGAAAGACACTTACCAAGTGTGTTAGAGGAAAAACCAAGTGAGCTTCCCGCTGCCCACTGGGCTTGCTCTTCTGAGTTTGTGAGCTGTGTGTGTTTGCCCTGTCAAGACACTTCATTTGGGGTGGTGGTCTCTTTCTATGAGGCCCTGAACTCTTTCTAACAGTGAAATTGCTTAAAATTATTTTTTTAATTTTATGCATGCATACACGTGTGCCCAAGTTGGCATACTTTAAATGACTGTTGATAAGCATGTACTACCTGGGTTTAATTCCCAGTACTGGGAAAGGGGAAGAAGATTAAAAGTTAAAAATGAGCTGGGCAGTGGGTGGCACACGCCTTTAATTCCAGCACTTGGGAGGCAGAGGCGGGCAGATTTCTGAGTTCGAGGCCAGCCTGATCTACAGAGTGAGTTCCAGGACAGCCAGGGCTACACAGAGAAACCCTGTCTCAAAAAAACCCAATAAAACAAAAACACAAAAAACTTTAACCATAACTTTAGTCCTCCTGCAAGAAGCAACTTAAGGGAGGAAGGGCTTTGTGCTCACGGTATGAGGGAGTACAGTCCACTGTAGCTGGGAAAGCATGGTCTACATAGTCTTATCACACTATTAATGCTACTTTATTATGAATAACTAATTGATAATTAACAATATTAACTTGGTCTGAATTCTCCTCTGAGACCCAAGGTAATTTTTTAACTGTGAGCTTTGACAAAACTGAAAAAAAAAAAAAAACCCAAGCCAGGTAACATGTACGCACTGGTACATCAGTGTCAAGTCTATTAAGGGGTAGTCAACCAGTCTCTCACTGGATTTGAGACTAGCTGCCCAGTAGGATTCACATTTCCACAGCTGGGGGGTCATATGCCCTAGTAGGAAAGTAGCTTGTGTTTTGCTAAATAGATGTATGCACTCACCAAATTGGGCTCTAAGAATGATTTCTAACCATAGATTAATGCAACTGTCAAGTTTGGTCAGAGGAGCTTCTTTTGGTTGGCAGTAGCTGCAATCTGATGTAAATAAGTGTGTTAAATGCTCAGCCATAAGTGGGGCATCCATCTCACTCCCTCCCAGATCCAGGGAGCTCAGCCATAAGTAGACCATCACTCTCACCTCTTCCCAGATTCAGGGAGCACCTCAGAAGGGGGAGAAAGATGTAGAAGTGGGGAAGGGGTGTGGAACCCTGGTGTCCAAGTGTGACATGGATATTTTACTCTTGACCTGGGATAATCTGCATGCAACTGGGGCTGACAACATCCTGTCATGGAGGTGAGAGGAGCTGATGACGTCACACCCTCTTGGGATCTATAAGTAGTTAGTGGATGCTGGGGAAAGGACAGATTTTCTTTTTTTTCTTCTTCTTTTTTTTGATTGTAATTTTTTATTATATATTTTCTTTATTTACATGTACATTTCTCCATTCCCAGTTTCCCCTCCAAAAAAACAAAGAAACAAACAAAAACAACAAAAACAAACTCCTGTTGCCTCCCCCCTCCCCATGCCTGCCACCCCACCCTCTCCCACTTATTGGCCCTGGCATTCCCCTACACTGGGGCACAGAACTTTCACAGGGCCGAGCTCCTCTCCTCCTATTGATGATCAAATTGCAATCCTCTACTATACTGGTGAGGTGCCTGCGCTCCTGTAAGCAGCTCTTCACCCCTGCGCCTGTAAATAATTCTAATAAAGCACATTGTATCATTTAAAAAACCGAAATGAAGTGGAAGAGGGACTCGTGGGGAAAGGAGGATCAGTGGAGGGGGAAAGAGAGGGTGCAAATGTGATCAAAGTATATTACCTATATGTATGAAAATGTTATAATAAAACTCACTATGTATAATTAATATATGCTAGTAAAAATTTAAAATAAAAAGCAGTTTATGTACCTTCAAAATATGATGCTACAAGATCAATATTCTTGTTACAAAAGGAAGAAATGTGGACATAGCAAAGAAAGGTCTGATTACACAGAATGAAAGCCAACCCACAACACCAGTTCCTGCAGGTCCATGCCTGGCATCTGGGGGGCTCATCATGA
Organism: Mastomys coucha; assembly: GCF_008632895.1. NCBI lineage: Eukaryota > Metazoa > Chordata > Mammalia > Rodentia > Muridae > Mastomys > Mastomys coucha. Next base: position 28,998,873 of record NW_022196894.1, on the reverse strand, counting down.
GTTTGAGTCCATGAAGATTTCCTCTGTAAACATTCCTTGTTTCTCTCATCTCCCCTTTCCCAGGGTCTCCATCTCATCTTAGGGCTTCATCTTCATCTTTACACAGAGTCTAATCACAGCTTCTGGGCAGGGAATCCCACTCTGCTACACATATCCTGAAACCCCCATACAAGCTTCCACACCCCGTAAGTGCTACATTCTCGGCCCCTACAAAAGCAGCACACACAGAAGTCTGTGCTGGACCCTCTGCATCGCAGCTTCAGCAGGTCCGTGTGACTTTCTGGCTGAACCCTGAGACTTCCGAGGGTGGCCCTGCTAGGGCAGAGCGCCCTGGAGGCTCTCTCTGTTCAAATGTGCTCTCTTCCCAAATGAAAGGTTTTCAAATGAGTTTGCATTGTTTCACTGGGGTCTTTCAGATGGGTCTTGTCGCAGACACCTTTCTTATAACCCCAGCACAACGTTTAAGGGTTTTTATTCGTCGAACTAATTAGTTAACTAATCAAGGGGCTGGAGAGATGGCTCAGGGGTTAAGATCCAGAGATCCTGAGTTCAATTCCCAGCACCCACATGGTGGCTCACAACCATCTGTAGTGGGATCTTCTGGCATGCAGACATGTGTGCAGATAGAGCACTCATGTATAAAATAAAAAAATAAACTCCTAAAAAAACTAATTAGTTAATCAATTAAGACTGCACTAATCCTTTCAGCAAGTGCAGGTGCTTTGCTCAAATCCTCCTCGATCACAACCCGTCCTCCACTTACCTGCCTCCATGTCCCCTTTGATCACATCTTCCTGCTCTCTCTCAGTGTAAATTTAGCTCAGAGCAGTGAATTGTAACCATGCTGCAGGTGAGACACTGTGCTGTCTTGACATTTAATCCTTTAAGTGACTTAGCTCATTATTATTTTTTTTTTCCGTTTTTCAAGACAGGGTTTATGTATAGCCCTGGTTGTCCTGGAACTCACTCTGTAGACCAGGCTGGCCTCTAACTCAGAAATCCGCCT
>NW_022196894.1:28977272-28997665 GCF_008632895.1 Mastomys coucha | reverse complement strand
ACATAGAATGCAGCCTGATTCTTCACCAGAATGTGCCTGTGTGGCTCTAACCAATTCCCAATAGTGGTCTTGTTCCTTGGGAAGTCTCATGAGCACAACCTCCACCAGCAGCCTTTCTGGACTGCTATGGCCATTCATTTCCTGGAAACCCGATTGCCCCTTTGAGAAACCAATGGGTGCTTTTAGTTTGTTTCCATTGAAAACAGTCTGAGATATCATCAGCACAGAGGTAACTTTTTTTTTCCTTTAAAAATCAAACTAAAGCAGACAATGGGATTGTGGTGGCAAGGGGTTTTAGAGTCTAGCACTGTGAGGCACTTGTAAAAAGTAGCTCTCATCAGCAGAGTTGGTGCTGGCTAGGGACACCACCAAGGAAGGGGCTTGTTGCCGCAGTAGGGTGGTGGCTCACCGCTGTAAGCCCAGCACTTGAGGGGCTGAGCGGAGAGGATGGCTGAAGTTTAAGACTAAGCTGAACCGCACGGTGAGACCTTGTCTCAAAACAAAACAAACAAGCACCTCCCCCACAACAAAAGCCCACCAAACCATTGCAAAGAAACAAACAAAAGTCACACCACTTTTCCTAAACACGCCCGTCAGTGAGTGAGAGAGTTTGAAGGGATATGAATATTTACAGTGGGATATTATTCCACTCTTAATATGAAATCTTGTCATCTAGAGCAACAGAGGAGGGTACCATGTTAAGTGAAGTGACTATCACAGGAAGGTGGTTCTGTAACTCCAGTTCCAGGAGACCCAACGCCCTCACACAGACATTCATGCAAGCCAAACACCAGTGCCCATAAAGTTCAAAAACGAAGAAGAAACTACGTTTTGCTGCCGGCTCTTCCGCTCCCCTCCCCGCCCCCTCCTCATTTCCACCATACTTTGCACACCGATGGCATCCCTGCCTGAGTTTGAGAACACACAGCACTTGCCTTTCTATGACGTTCACATGACATCCTGTCCACCCGTGTTGCTCCAAAAGGCAAGATTTCATTTTTAGGGTTGAATAACATCCACTGTGAATAGTCACCATTCTCTAAAAAACCTCTTCACCTACGGATGGGCATTTTGTTTGGCTCAATGCTTTGAAACAGTGGTGTGACTGTTTGTTAGATCTGCGGTGCTGGGATTTGAGCCAGGTCCCCTGGAAAAGCAGCCAGTGCTCTTAAGCACTGAGCCATCTCTTCAGACCCCAAATGCAGTTTCAAGGAAGCAGAAGTTCTGTGTTTCCCAGGTCGGCAGGAGACTAGTGCGCAACAGTTTATTACATATTTTACACAGAGTTAGGAGAGACACTGAAGAGAAACGATTACTGTTGAAGGGGACGGGCAAGCTAGTTTCTCTCACTCGTAATCCCACTTTCAGTGCATGTACTGAATTATTGCCCCACATACACAAATATTTGTAATTATTATGCATTGTTTTAAAGTCATGCTGCATCTTTGGGTTTTTTTTGTTTGTTTTTTTGTTTTTTGTTTTAAGCAAGTCTATCTTTTTAAAACAGGCTTTTAGTATATAGCCTAGGCTGGCCTAATCTCTCTGCCTCTCAAGTCTAAGACTTAAGTTTCAAACCTGAGACAAGTGGCTGAGGTGTCTAATATATCAAAGCAGACCTAGCCTCCAGGTTCTCCCATCACCCCTCAGTCCCGACCCGTTACAGGGTATGGCTGGCATACCCTGCCCTCTACCCTGAACTCCGCAGCCCAGGGCTGGGTGGATCTTCTCCCAGAGGCTCTTCCCTATCTAATTCAGACTTTCTGGTTGCCTGCTTTTTTCCTCTCTCTCTTTTTGTACCTTTGTCCTCCTGGCTGTGATACTTGGTCCCCCTCGCTTCCTTCCCCTCCCCTTGTCCCCATGTGGTTCAGGGTCATGACCACTCTGGACTCTCCTAAACATTTCTGCCTTTAGCTATGCTTTCCCACATATCTATAATAAACTTGCTCTTCCACCCTACCTGGGACTAGTTATGTCCTTTCTTTTTTATTTCTTTTTTTTTTTCATTCAGAGAAAGTGCAAATCCCACTGTGGACCTTGATGAAAGGCGAGACAGAGACACAGAGAGTATGTCTGTGTGTGTATGTGTCTGTGTGTGTATGTCTGTGTGTGTCTCTGTGTGTATGTCTCTGTGTGTGTATGTCTGTGTGTGTCTCTGTGTGTCTCTGTGTGTGTCTCTCTGTGTGTGTCTATGTGTGTGTCTCTGTGTATGTCTACGTGTGTGTGTCTGTGTGTGTGTGTCTGTGTGTGTGTCTGTGTGTGTGTGTCTGTGTCTGTGTGTGTGTGAGAGAGAGAGAAAGAGAGAGAGAGAGAGAGAGAGAGAGAGAGAGAGAGAGAGAGAGAGAGAGAGAGAGAGATTGATCCTGCTCCTTTGGGTGCTGAGACTGTAGATCAGTGCCTTTCTTAACAGGTTCTCTGACCTACACCTCTCCTCCTATAAGGGACCTGGCCACCAGACATGACGTTGATGCTGCTGCTGAGGTCCCTGCTTTGGGCAGTGAAGTGGTCCGGGTATGCATGACAGGAGAGGGCCATGCCCTTGCCCTTTCTGGATCTGCAAATGCTCCGAGAATCTTTGCGGTGGCTGTGTTCTGTAATTACAGTCTTGCTGCAGCTCTGTGCAGACGCACTGAGTATAATCAGCCCTCTGAACCCCTGCAGCAACAGGGTCAAATCTGTCTGTTTGCAGACAGCCTCAGCCACGCCTGTTCCAGTTCCAGGCAGAGTGCCCACCCGTCTGGGTTTGTCTGGGACAGTCCCAGTTTGCACCTGCCACCTTGATATGATTATAAAGTGTTCTGCTCTGAGAGGGGGAGGGTAAGTGGTACAGTCACTCTGTTCACAAGGACTCTCCCCATGCTTAAGGTTTACAGGTTACAGAGGATGCTGCCAAGAGTCCAGGGTTTAAATGGCATTTAGAAGCTTGTAATTAGCCCCAAGCTTCCTGAGAGGCGAGATAAAAGTAAAGCATTAGACATTAGTTCTGCTTGGCCCAATGGTGTGTATTATAGCTTCCAAGGGGACAGTTATAAGGACTAAGTTTAGGAGGAAATTTTCACTTAACCTACTACATAAGAGGCACTAAGTATCATAAGAGTCTATATCCCTGGCTGTAATTTCTGCAGAAGTTTATGAATGACCATTTTAAAAAAATATGTTGTGTTTTGTGTGTGTGTGTTCATGCATGTGCTTATATGTGTATGAATTCATGTATGTGCATATTTGTCTGTACATGTTAGTTCATGTTTGTACCTGTTCTTGTGTGCTAGTGCATGTGTGTGGAGACCAGAGGGCAAGTTCCAGTATCCTCAGAGAGGCCATCCATGCCCTTTGAGACGGGTCTCTCTTTGGCCTTATAGCTCACCAATTATGCTAGGCCGGCTGGCCAGCAAGCCCCAGGATTTGCCTGTCTGTCTCTCTGCCACACAGCTGGCATTTATATATAGATTCTGGACATCAAACTCAGGACCTCATGCATGGGAGTCAAGCATTTTATTGAGTTCTTTTCCAATCCCCATATTAGACCTTTAAAATGAATGATTTTCCATTTCTTTCCCCCTGTGATAAATGAGGGTAAAGATTATTTAACAGGAACTAGCAGAAATAATGTGTCCAGGTGACAGGAAAAGTATAAAGCTCAACATGGCGGTCATCGTTTTTCATCTATCTTACCTCGTCAGACCTTGCCTTTTCTGATGAGGGAGCCAAGAGAAGGAGCGGGCATGGCATCACTAGCCATTGTCAAAAGCAGGAACAAGATAAGCACTTAGGGCTTAGTCGTGAAGCTCAGAGACAGGCATTTTACCTCTCTATGTGAGAACCCTGATTCTGTCCCACCTGGTTGGGGCCCTGAGCGCTTCTGTATAACTCTCGTTGCTAATGAGAGCCGCGGTGGACACTGGTGGTGCTGACAAAGGTCCGGGAGGTGGGAAGCTGAAGCAGAAAGCAATTCAGAGGCCGGTGCCTTGGACTAGGATGCAGGAGCTAGAAATGGCATCTGTAGTCTTCATCCTAAAGAGCCATTCATTAGCATAATGTTACTTTAGCAAAATACAGAGCTTCTTTAGACGTTTGTTTGTATCACCGCTGGCTGGGAAGAACAGAGTATCTGAGTTCCCAGTCGGTTTCCAGGGACGCAGCCCTTCCCACTAGCCGAGTTCCCACAAGAAGGCACCACTCTCTCCAGGCCGGTGGATCTCACAAAGGGTGGGGCCTGGCAACAGACTGAGCAACTCCCAGAAACTTCTTAGATAAGTAAACGTCCTACCTGTGGGGAAGAGAGTGAGTCTGTTGCTTTGAGGGCTTGAGACCCCAGTTTCTGACTGTTCTTTGGGTCCGCTGCCTGGCCTGGAAGAAAGAAGCAAACCCAAGACTCCGTGGCTCATGTGACACACTGTCTATCTGTCTGTCTGTCTGTGTCTGTGTCTCTCTCCTTTCACCAAGGACCCCAGTTTGGCTCTTAACAACCACACTGGGGTGATCACAAACAGCTGTAACTCCAGGTCCATGGGATCGGACATGTTCTTCAGGCCTCTTGAGCACTTGCGCTCACGTGAACATATCAACACAGACAAACATTCATGTAACTAAAAATAAAACAAAACCCAAAACGGTGATCGTGAGATGGTGTTGCCATAGATGACCAGCATGCTATACAGTTTGCTCATACTCTGTCTCTAACCTACAGAGACTTCCTCACTTCTCCCTAGTCAGGACCAGTTAAGCAATCTTATTCCCGCTGAGCATCAAGAGCTCTGCGGGAATAAGCCTGAGGAAGAGCCCACGCTTCTCCCAAGAATCAACACTAGAGGGCGCCCTTTCCCAACACTAGACGAAATTCTGCGGCAGGTTGTACTCAAAAGGCGCCTGGGAGGTGAGCCTTTGGCAGGTGGGAAGGTGGTGTTGCTGCGGGGCAGATGAGGCGGTGGAGTTGTCCAGTCTGCAAAGACGGTCTTAGACTGGTGAGGAGATGCAGTGACGAACACTACACAGCGATGGGTCGGTCGTGTCGTGTTTGTGGTCCATCTGGCCCCCACTCCCTAACCCGCCTTACCCCACTGCTCCCAACTTCCCCGAAGCAGATACCTCCACGGAGAGGATGGAACACTGCGGTCTGGGGCAGGTTGGAAAAGACAAGATTCTTTTCATAGTGATGATCTGGGAGGAGCAACAAAGGCCGGGCTTTATTCAGAGCAATACCCCAGTGTGTGATATCCTTGGCCAAATTTTTCTCATGGAAGCCCCCTTGTCTGTATAAACACAAGGGTACTTTGAGAAAATAACCCTGTAATCTTTAGTTCTCTAGCCAGATGCTCTTCTCTGCAGGAAGCAGGAAGGGCTTGTTCTGTGGACAGGCAGGAATGCTGAAGTTTATTTGTTAAAAGTCATTCAAGTCAATAAGCCCTGTAGACTGGGTCAGGCTGCTCATTCTCAGCAGTGGCCATATGACCACGATGCCCGTTTCACACAGGAGAACTACCCACTTCCTTCAGCAAACCACTCAGGGCTGGAAAGAAAACTGTCACAGGGGTGGGAAGGGGAAATTAAGGGGGAGGATTGCAGCTAGGCATGGGCCCTGCTGCGGTTTGGATGCTCCGCGTCCTTTAGAGGCTGGTGAGATAAAGGGAGGTCCCTACCATGACACTGTCAGGAACTATTGGGTGGCATTTTGTGTGCAAGATCTCAGGCCATTGTGGGGTGTCTTTCCCAAAGGGGTTGTGGCACCTCAGTCCCTTCTCTGTCTCCTGGCATATGGTGTGAGCAGTTTTCCTCTGCCACACACTCCTACATTTCTGTTACCTCCCAGACTGAAACCTAAAAGAAAAAAAGTGAGTGAAAATAAACCTTATTTTCATTTTCAGCTTCATACCTGTGGGTGGTTTGAAAATGGCTCTCATAGGCTTATATGTTTGAATACTGGGTTCCCAGCTGGTACAGCTGTTTGGGAAGGATTAGGAGGTGCAGCCTTGTTAGAGGAGGGGTGTCACTGCGGGGCAGACTTTCAGGTTTCAAAAGTCCATGCCATGACCCCCCCCCCTTTTGCTCTCTCTCCCAGTGCCTGTGGATCAGAATGTAGGTAGCTCCCAGCTACAGTTCAAACACTATGCTATGATGATTCTGGACTAGCCCTCTAAAACTGCAAGCAAGCCCACAATTAAATACTTTCTTTTTTTAAGAGTTGCCTTGGTCATGGTGTCTCCTCACAATAACAGAACAATGACTAAGACAATATGTCAGGTATTTTGTTGTAGAAAGGGAAAGATGACTGGGCAAGGCCAACAAAGGCAGGCATTACTTCTGGTCATGCAAGCTATCTCTTGGTCTCTTAGGCAGAGCTATCCACTAGCCATCTGGCCCTGGCCTTTGTGAAGAGGTCAGCAATATAAGATCATTTTAAAGATATCCGTGAGTTCCTTGCTGGAGAATGTAAGCAAGATTCCTTTCTTTATCAATCTGCAACTTAAGCCGGGTGGTGGTGGCGCACACCTATAATCCCAGCACTTTGGGAGGCAGAGGTTGGCAGAGATCTGAGTTCGAGGGCAGCCTGATCTACGCAGAGAAACCCTGTCTCGAAAAAAAAAAATCAATTCTGCAACTTAAAGAAGAAGGACCTAGTCATACCCATTATTTTCTGTCACCTCCACCTGCTGCAGATTCAGGATCTTGTGTCCCCCACCCAATGTCTCAGACCATTCTATTTATTTCTGGGACCCCAGGAGCATCTTGGCTGTGCTCTGTGTCCACTCCCTTGGCTTCTCTCCATTCTGCTACACCAAGGCACTCAGCCCAGAACAGGTCTTTTCTCAGGCCTGTGCCGAAAGGAAAAGAAGTGTTTACAATGCCCACTGCAACCTTGGCTTCTTGTGCAAGGCCAGGGTCAGCCTGCGGGGCATGCATCCCTCATGCCCCATGCAGCTCGCCTCACTTGCCTAATCTAGTCCCAGTCTCTGGTCCAGAGACCCTTCCTGTCTAGTAAATGACTCGCTCAGCCTTGTCAGATATCTCTATCAAAACCTGCTTCCAGGAAAGCTGTGGGCATAAGCCATGAGTCCCCATGTTGGATAAGCTGCGACTATACCACCTGGGCCACAGGTAGGTGTGATCTGATGATGATGTGGAAGTGACAAACAAGGGAGGACATCAGAGTGCCCCGCCCAGCAGCTGACTGACTTTTGGAGCCTTTGTCTGTGCTTCAGTGATGTGCTGCATCAACAGCACATCTTTCATGTGGTAGCTGTGACGAGATGAAATATCTTATTTAACAGCCCTCAATAAGTAATGGTTTTCCAGGGGCTGAAGACATGGCTCAGCATTTAAGAGACCGGACTGCTCTTGCAGAGGGCTGGCGTCTGGTTCCCAGCACCCATACTGGGTGGCTGTGACTGCCTGGAACTCTAACCCTAGAAGCGTCTGATCCCTTTGGCCTTGGCAGGAACCTGCATTCATGTGTATATATCCATGCATAGATAAACAAATATACACATAATTAAAAAGTAAAAATAAAATAGTCACCAGATGTGATGATGTACACCTTTAATCCCAGCATTCAGGAGGCAGAGGCACGTGGGTTTCTATGAGTTCAAGACCAATCTGGTCTACAGAGTGAATTCCAGGCCAGCCAGAGCTGTATTTTGAGATCCTGCCTCAAAACAAAACAAAACACAAAAGGCTTCCCACCTAGGAAGGATACAGGTGGGAAGAACTTAGAGAGCAAGGGTGGGAACAAGGGTAGGAAGACAGGCTTTCAAAGAAATCACTGCACAGGTATTTAACTGTTCGTTTCTTTTGTTTTGCTTTGCTTTTTGGTTTTTTGAGACAGGTTTTCTCTGTGTAGCCTTGGCTGTTCTCCCTCAGTAGATCAGGCTGGCCTCAAACTTACAGAGATCCATCTGCCTTTGCCTCCCAAGTACTGGGAACCAAGCCATGGGCCACCACCTCCCAAAATGAGCAGTGTTCTTATTTATTTATTTTGTGCTTCACAGTAGTACTAAAGTGTTTCTACTTTTACACTACTGAATTTTTTGTTGTTGTTGTTTTAGGGTTTTATTGTAGAAAACAGGAAGAGAGAGAGAGAGGGAGGGAGGAGGGGGGGGGGAGTAGAGAGGCCGGCCATGGCCACGTGGAGAGAGGGGAAAGGGAGGGAGAGAGAGGGAGCAAGAGGTGAGAGTAAGAGCAAGAGCTTAAAAGCCACTATTGAATTTTTTTTTTCGAGACAGGGTTTCTCTGTGTAGCCCTGGCTGTCCTGGAACTCACTCTGTAGACCAGGCTGGCCTCGAACTCAGAAATCTGCCTGCCTCTGCTTCCCTAGTGCTGGGACTAAAGGTGTGTGCCACCACCGCCTGGCTGCCACTCCTGAATTTTAACATCTTCAGTATATTGCTTCTCAGCCAACAATGATAATCTAATTAAGTGGCCAAAGTGGATTAAATAAACAGGTCTCTGTGTTAGAAACTTAGTTAAGTGAAATTATACATGGAGAACTCAGTGTTTTTGATAAGTTCGCTATGATAAAACATCATAACCAAAAGGAGGTGTGTGTGTGGGGGTGTGTGTGTGGGTGTGGGTGGGGTGGTAGTGATGGTGGGGGTATTTCATTGTAAGCTTACAGTTCATCATGAAAAGAAGTCAGGACAGGAACTCAAGCAAGAATCCGGAGGCAGGAACTGAAGCAGAGGCCATGGAGAGGTGCTGCTTTCTGACTTGCTCCCAGTGGCTTGCTCAGCCTGGCTTCTTATACTATCCAGGACTGAAGAATGTCACTGTCACAATGGGCTAGACCCTCCCATGTCAATTATCAATCAAGAACATGCCCACAGACTTGTCTACAGGCCAATCTGATGGAGGCATTTTTTTCAGTTGAGGTTCCCTCTTCTCACATGACTCTGTTTATGTCATGTCAAGTTGACAAACACTAACCAGCACACTCAGGGAACCAGCTGAATTTGGGAGGCACAGACTCTAGGGCCGTTACATTTTCTTTTCTTCCCTTTTGCCCTTTTCTTTTTCCTTTCTCTCTTTTATTTCCTCTTCTATTAGCAGTTTCCATTTCAGAGCTGGTGAGCTTCCCATTTTCCTCCAGGATCTCTGAGTATGAGAAGGTTCATTTGATGGTCACATGCATGGGATCAGCATCCACGGAGTGCCTTGGTTGGAGTCACTTCCAGTCTCCTGGAACCACTTAATGCAGGTCGGTGCTACTTTTCAAAAACTCTCTTGCTGTCTTCACAATTACTTTAAAGACACGTCTATCAGGTTGAAGGACATGTGGCAATTAAGCATGCAGAGAAAGTTTAGACTTGATGCAGCTGCTAGAGAGGCACAGTTTATACCCCATTATTTCCATCCCTACTTGTCCAAAACAGGATGTTTTCCTCCAGGTTATTCAGGTAAGGTTTTGGGTTGCGGGTAGCTTTTCACTACCCTGCCTTAGTTCTGGGATCAGGCTGTGCTACCAGCCCCCTCCCAGCTTCCCTTGAATCCATGGGTAAAAGACACAAGCATGGTTGTTCATTTTCAATTTGCCATCTTGGCATAATTGGTGGCTACTACTATCTCCTGCCTGGAAAAACATGCTTTTATTGATACTCTTAGCTCCGTACCTCCTGCTTGCCCTAACTTTAGTTGGTGGATTGACCACCAACTAAACACCTCTAACCACCCTCCTATAGGAGCAGCCACTGCATACCAATCCTCTGGAGACCTCACATGGTTACCTGGTTCTCTTCTCTCCAAAGCATGGCAAATTCTCTCTCTCTCTTTCTTTGCATCCCCTTTTCCTCCAGGAACCCAGAAGTCCTGCCTGTACCTTCTGCCCAGCAATTGGCCCATGGCTTTCTTTACTGACAGATCAAGAACCAATTGAGAAACAGGACCTTAGCATCAGAACCTCCCTACATCTTTTGAGGCAGAAGTGGTGACTAGATTGCTCAGGCAGGTTCTCCAGAGAAGGGCAATGCCTCCTGGATCATGCATCGCTTGCTCCCTATACATCCTGTTCTGTGAATGTCAGGAGGTTGTTTTCTAGAGCATAGATGTTTCTAACCACAGATGCAATTATTCTTTCCCACAGGGTTTGTGAGTACCCAGGATTGTAGAGTAAGAAAGAGGCAGCCATAGAAACTAATGATCTAGCTGTTGACCACATTCTCAGCCACAGTAGTTGGGAGGTATCGGGATTTGTTGATCGCACATGTGTCTCTCAGCTTGACTCACAGCCACAGAAGTCACCAACTAGGAAGCCGGTGAAAGGTTGGAAAGGCCCTGGCTGGTGCCCTAGCTTGGACTCTGCCACATTTAGCTCTCTATGGTACAATGCATTCCAGTCCTCTGAGCCTTGGCTCCTTCATTACAACAGTGAAAATGGTGACTGGGGCACTTCTTGGCTTCCATGGGAGATAGTATAGAAAGCAATCGGCAGCTGGGGAGAGGGCTTACTCAGAAAGTACCTGCTGGGCAACCACGAAGATCTAAGTCTTAGCACTGGGTAAGCAGAGACAAGTGTGCTCCTGAAGCACATTAGCCAGCCAGTATAGATGAATACATGGACTCCAGGTTCCAGGAGAGAGCCTATCTGAAAAACTGTGACAGAGAACAGCTGAGGGAATACCTGATGTCACCATCTGGTCTCCACAGGCAAGCTCACATATGTGCACTCGCACCAGCAAATGTACACACACACACACACACAGACCACTCAAAAGAGAGAGTGAGCGGGAGAGGGAGAAGGAGAGGGGAGGAGGACAGAGAGAGAGAGAGAGAGAGAGAGAGAGAGAGAGAGAGAGAGAGAGAGAGAGAGAGAGAATGCTTGAAGGTGGTGATCCCTGAAGGGAAGATGCTATCTGGCCTGCAGTATACAGCCTTTGTGGCTCACTTCCTGCTTCCCTTTCCAAGTAGCAGGGCAAGCATCCCATGTAGGATATTGATTAGTCACTATGGAGGCTCAGCACAGGCATCTATTCACAGACTTGACTCGACCTTCTCAGTTCCTCAAAGGAAAAGGATTGCCATATTTTTCTATGGCCATGGTGCCTGCCATATTTAGGAGCTATTCCATAAGTACATACTGGTATTTTAGAAATAGGGCGCTTGGGGAGAGCTTATTTATAGATGAGTTGAATGACATTAGATGGCCACAGGCATCATGGGAGACATATGGTTAGAAAATAGACATGTCAAGAAGATACACCCACTTAACCATTGCCTGCATAGGTCCTGACCCTAGAGTCATGACAGAGAATCATTGCAACAATGTCTCCAGTAGGAAAATCTAAAACAGGCTAAATGCCTGTCACAGAGTATGAATAAACACATTGTAGACCGTTCAGAAGGGATAAATCTCAAAAATGGATGTTGTAGAAAGATACAGTCAGCAAGTCACAATTTGCATGAAGCTAGCATGTAAATCAGTGCTAGCTTTTGTTTTCGGGCTCAAACATTTAGACAAAAATATCTTCAAGCAAGGCTAACACTCCAAACTCAAGATATTGCTTTTCTGTGAAGCAATAGAAGGGGCTGGGGGAAATAGGAAGGGATGGAAGAAATGTGGAAATGTGGACCAACCGGGAGGGAGTAGGATGTGGTGGAGGGAGTGTGGAGGAATGGGGGAACGTGAAGGAGAGTGTGGAGTGTGGAGGGAGTGTGGGGGGAGCATGGAGGAGACAGAGAGGGTGGGTTGCAGGGGACGGACCCTCAACTGTAATTGTAAAAAAGTGTGGAATTAAGTTTGACTCTGAGAACAGACTAGATTCTTAGGGAATCATTTGAACTCAGTGCTTGCTAGATATTAGATGCTACCACAAATCTAAAAGCTCTTTGTTAAATAAGGAGAAAACTTTTTCAAGAGATACTTCTCCTCCAATTCAAAAAAAAAAAAAAAGAAAAGAAAAGAAAGGAAGAAGAAGAAAGGGACAGAGGGAGGGAGGGAGGGAAGAAGGGAGGGAGGAAGGAAGGAAGGAAGAAAGGAAGGAAGGAAGGAAGGAAGGAAGGAAGGAAGGAAGGAAGGAAGGAGAAAGAAAAAGGGAAAAAGAAAAAGTTTTGAAAGAAGCTTGGGCTCATTAGGAAAGCAGGGTCCTCAAGAGCTGAGACCCTGTGTTGGTGCCATGTACCGCAGGGAGCCGATAGGTGGCGCAGGCAGCCACTGGAGAGAGAGCTGAGAGATCAGTTCTTGCTACAGGACATGAATAACTTGGAAGAAAGAGAGAGTTCCGGAAGGGCAAATGAGATCAGTGTCCGGGCATCTAAAGCAGGGTAGTGTGGTCCCTGTAGGAAGGGTGGTGGTGAGAGCCCTCGATCCAAACACCCTCGGTCTAATGGAGCAGCCGCTCAGCAAGCCTGCGCACCCTTCCCAAAAGCTGGGAGGAAGGGGCTGCCGGCCCGGGCTACAGGCCACAGGATGCTTGCCGGTGACCTAGGTCAGTAGGCCTCATGAACTTTTATCAGGAGGTTCTTCCCCAAATACACCTATAGGTTGATACAACTTCAAAATCCTAAAAGGCTTTCTGGTTCTTTGTTTATTTGTTTGTTTTGTTTTTACTTTTTAGGTTTTGTTGTTGTTTGTTTGTTTTGTTTTATTTAACTTCTCTGGATAAAATTGATGAGTGACGAGACTTTATGTAGATATCACAAATAAATTAAAACAATTTTGAAAAAAGGAGAACAAGCTGGGCAGTTTATATTTACCAGATTTCAAGATGAACTGCACACCCAGAGTTGAGATAGACAATGGCTATTACACAGAAACATGGATGACCAACTTTACAGAGGCATTGTTTACACAGCATAAAATCCACCCATTTTAAAGACTAAATGTATTCACATAGGGGCCAAAAGCATGGCCAATATAGTGGCTCAGTCATTCTAAACGTCACCTTTCTGTCTTGGGTCCCCTCTCCATCTTTGGGCACCCCACAACCACAAGTGTGTTTGGTTCCTACCATTTTGCCTTTTCTAGAACATCATCACAGAATATAAGCTCATCTGTGTTCATCTTCTCCCTTAACATACGCCGTTCATGTTTTAAACATTAACCTGTTATTATGCTTACAGCCTTCCTTTAACCCTGTTCCCTACTAGATAGTAAGTGTGCCACTAGCTGCATGGATTACACACGACATGTTTATCTATGTACTGGTTGGTGGATATTTGAGTTGTTTTTCGTTTGAAACAATAATAATAGTGTGAAACAGATCTTTAAATAGACACATTTTTTTTTCCTTTTGGGCAAATACCAAAGGAGCAGAGTTACTATGTTATACAGTCCATGAGTGTTTAACTTTAGAAGGAGTTGTTAAACTGCTTCCAAAGTTGATAAACTACTTTGTGTTTCCACCAGCAATTCATGAGCACCCCTGTTGTATAAATCCTCGCTGACACTTTGAATGGTCAGTCTTTTCCAACTTCAACTGTCAGTAGATGGATAGTGATATTTTATCCTGTGTGGGTGGTTTGAATATGCTTGGTCCAGGGAGTGACATTATTAGTCGATGTGACCTTGTTAGTGGAAGTGTGACACTGTAAGGATGGGCTTTAAGATCCTTCCCCAGCTGCCTGGAAGTTAGTATTCCCCTGTTTGCCTTCAAAACAAGATGCAGAACCCTTGACTCCTCCAGCGCCATGTCTGTGTGGATGCTGCCATACTTCCCACCATAATGGTAATGGACTGAACCTCAGAACCTGTAAGCCAGCCCCAATTAAATGTTGTCTTTTATAAGAGTTTCCTTGGTCATGGTGTCTGTTCACAGCAGTGGAAACCCTAACTGAGACAGAAGTTGGTACCAGGAGTGGAATACTGCTGTAACAGACTTTACCATGTTTTTGTTCAGAGGAATGTGGGACTTTGGATTTGGAAAGCAGTGGAATGTTTTCTAAATGTTCTTTATAAGAGTTGCTTTGGCAGGGCGGTGGTGGTGCACGCCTTTAATCCCAGCACTTGGAAGGCAGAGGCAGGTGGATTTCTGAGTTTGAGGCCAGCCTGGTCTACAGAGTGAGTTCCAGGACAGCCAGGGCTATACAGAGAAACCTTGTCTTGAAAAACAAAAACAAAAAACAAACAAAGAGTTGCTTTGGTCATGGTGTCTGTTCACACCAATGAAACCCTAACTAAGACACCCTGGTTCCCTGGAAACTGAGTTACAGATAGTTGTGTGCCTCCACATGGGGGTTCTGAGAACAAAACCAAGATCCTCTGGAAGAGCAGCCAGTGATCTTAACTGGTGAGCTGTCTCCCTGGACCCCTCTTTTCATTTTCATTTTCATTTTCTTTCTTTTTTTTCTTTCTTCCTTCCTTCCTTTCTTATTGTTTTTTGTTTTTCTTTTTTTCAAGACAGGGGTTTTCTGTGTAGCCTGGTTGTCCTGGAACTCTCACTGTAGACCATGCTGGCCTCAGACTTACAGAGATCCACCTGCCCCTGCCTCAGCCTCTTGAGTAGACTACATAATCTGATCCTGGCAAGAAGAGGATGAAAAGGAGGAAGAGGAGGAAGAGGAAGAAGAGGAGGAGGAGGGGGAGGAGGAATACTACCATCAGCTAGCCTTTTCCCATAGAACTTTAGAACTTTAGTCAAAACTTATCTAGCCAAAAATATATATACCTGATTTATTTGTTCTTTGATCTGCATGTTTATCCTTCATGCTACTAGCATGTCTATGGTAGTCTTAAGTACACCTGAAAGTATAACTCTTAATATAGAAGAACTGATCTGTAAATTATATTGAATTCTGATTATCATTAATGTGCTATATTTTTCCTATCTTTATTTATTTAAGTTTTACTGCATTATAATGAGAAAAGTTACATGATTTCAATTTATCTGAATTTGTTAACATTTAAAAGCACATTTTGAGTAAATAGAATTAAATCACATTCTTGTTTTCCTTTTGTACCCCAACACCTCCCAGAGACCCCCTTCAATACCTACACTACCTTTTTTTGTCATATTCTTTAAAATTTATAAAATATTATAACAATAAAAATGAATGTTATAAAAGTTGTTTGATATGAAACAACAATCAATTTAACAATCTTATGTAGATGCTTGTTTATGGCAATATGGAAAATACATAGGTTTTTCTCAATATAAATTTTAAATGCCGGGTGGTGGTGGTGCACGTCTTTAATCCCAGCATTTGGGAGGCAGAGGCAGGCGGATTTCTGAGTTGGAGGCCAGCCTGGTCTACAGAGTGAGTTCCAGGACAGCCAGGGCTATACAGAAAAACCCTGTCTGTCTCAAAAAACCAAAAAAAAAAAAAAATTTTTTTTTAAAATAACTCCAAACGCATTAACTGTATATTTCAAAATAATACATCACTACTAATATTTTCTTAAATGAACATAATATATAAAGTGTTTTTGTTTGTTTGTTTGTTTTGTATTTAGTAGAGCTTAAAATCTTGGCTCTTACTGTGGTAACTTGATACAAGAGTTACAAACGTCAAGCAAAGTATTCAGTCTTACGCTTTGTTGTTCTCTTACAAACCCCCTCCCAATTCAATTGTCTACATTTCTTTTGGGTATACAAATACTTTTAAAATATGTAAGATGTTCTGAAAACCATAGTATAGTGTAAAAACATGAAATAAACAATATTGCTAATAGAGAGGCTGAGATGGGAGAAGCAAGATCTCAAGACCATTATGTTGTACACAGCAAGACACTGTCACAAACAAACAAGCTGAAAGTGTATATGGATTGTACAATATTGGACCTATTTCTCCAATTACCAAATTAGAGAGACCATTGAATGACAGTCAATAAATTTCTAATTACTCGTATTTTTGGATTTCAATCACTTAGGATATGTTGGTAATATTAATTTTCATATTAAGATATTAAGAAAAAATAATTGTTACTTCCTGTTGTTTTAGTTGTAAGAGGTAGAATTAGGTTTGTGTGGATTTGTTGAAAGATTACTTTTTTGCTTCTTCTAGGGTGTAGTTTTGCTCCTTATGTTGATGTTTTCCATCTATTATCCTTTGTAGGGCTGGGTTTGTGGAAAGATATTGTATAAATTTTGTTTTGTCATGGAATATCTTGTTTTCTCCACCTATGGTAATTGAGTGTTTTTCTGGGTATAGCAGCCTGGGCTAGCATTTGTGTTCTTGTAGGGTCTGTATGACATCTGCCCAGGATTTTCTAGCTTTCATAGTCTCTGGTGAGAAGTCTGGTGTAATTCTGATAGGCCTGCCTTTTTCCCTACTTGACCTTTTTCCCTTACTGCTTTTAAAATTCTTTCTTTGTTTAGTGCATTTGGTGTTTTGATTATTATGTGACAGGAGGAATTTCTTTTCTGGTTCAGTCTATTTGGAGTTCTATAGGCTTCTTGTATGTTCATGGGTATCTCTTTCTTTGGGTTAGGGAAGTTTTCTTCTATAATTTTGTTGAAGATATTTACTGGCCCATTACCTTGGGAGTCTTTACTCTCTTCTATACCCATTATCCTTAGGTTTGATCTTCTCATTGTGTCCTGGATTTCCTAGATATTTTGGGTTAGAAGCTTTTTGCTTTTTGCATTTTCTTTGACTGTTGTGTCAATGTTTTCTATGGTGTCTTCTGCCCCTGAAATTCTTTCTTCTATCTCTTGTATTCTGTTGGTGATGTTTGCATCTATGACTCCTGATTTCTTTCCTAGGTTTTGTATTGCCAGGGTTGTCTCTCTGATTTCTTTATTGTTTCTATTTCCATTTTTAGATTCTGGATGGTTTTGTTCATTTCCTTCACCTGTTTGATTGTGTTTTCTTGTAGTTCTTTAAGTGATTTTTGTGTTTCCTCTTTAAGGGCTTCTAGCTGTTTACCTGTGTTCTCCTGTATTTCTTTGAGGGTGCTATTTATGTCTTTCTTAAAGTCCTGTATCATCATCATGAGAAGTAATTTTATATCTGAATCTTGCTTTTCTGGTGTGATGGTGTGTCCAAGACTTGCAATGGTGGGAGTATTGGGTTCTGGTGATGCCAAGTAACCTTGGTTTGTGTTGCTTATATTCTTATGCTTGCCCTGGATCATCTGGTTATCTCTAGTGCTATCTACCCTTGCTAAATCTGACTGGAGCCTGTCCTTCCTGTGATCCTGATTGTGTCAGAACTCCACAGACTCAAGCTGTCTCTGGGATCCTGTGATTCTGGGATCCTGTGACCCTGGGCTTGTTAGATCACCTGGGAGTGGAGCTTCCTCTGTGTGTTGTGGGACTGGCTGCTGAGCTTGCACCCAAGGTCTGCTCAGGGCACAGGCTGTCCCAGACAGACTGGAATGAACCGAGCCACTGGGCTGGCAGAGTTCCTGTGTGCCTGGTCCCACTAGTCCCAGTTACTCCCATTATTGGGACAGATGTTAGGTCCTCCTCACCTCTGATCCTTGGAGTGTTAGAGCACCTGGAAGTGGAGCTTCCTCTCACTTTTTCCTATCTTTATTTTTTAAAATTTTATTGTTTTATAGGTAGCATTTAGTTGTCATACTTTTAGAACATTATCTAGAAGGCAGGTATGGTGTCACACGCCTTTAATCCCAGCATTTGGGAGGCAAATCTTTGAGTTTGAGGCCAGCCTGGCCTACAAAATAAGTTCCAGAACAGCCAGAGCTACACAAGGAACCCTGTCTCAAAAAGTGGGGTGTGTGTGTACATAAAATGGCTAAATATGTAAAGGCATTTGTTGACAATTCTAAGGCTCTGTACTCAATCTCCCAGGGTCAAAAGGCAGGAGGAGAGAATTCACTCCTGAAAGTTTGGCATCCTCTGACCTCCATACACGATATAATTATATTAATAAATATAATTAATTTCTTATTGAAAAAACAAACTAACTGCAATTTTGCAACCTTTGGATTTTAATTAGTGTTTGGATGATTTATATTTAATGTAATTTTCAATATGATCAACCAATACAATGGAACTTTAAAAAATATTTTATCTAAAGAAGACACTAAGAAGTCGGGCGTGGGGATGAACACCTATAATCCCAGGACTCGGCTGACAGAGGCAGAGGGGATCATGAGCTTAAGACCAGCCTGTGCTACATCGTGAGCTACAGGTTAGCTTGAGCTATACATTCAGATCAAATAAATAATCAATAATAAAAAAGTTTAAAGATGCAACACAACAAAAAACAGGAAGCCAGGAAGAGACCAGAATGAAGAATAGATAAGAAGCAGTTAGAAGATTTAGCTGTAGTTAAACCTAGAGGTACATTTTAAAGTATCAGCATTGGGTAAATAATCTTGGTTGACAGACTTTTCTTTAATTACTAAAGATTCAACTTCCTTGTTTCTGGTCTGCAACATCCAAGATGAGAAACCCGCCATCACCTTTCACCCTTAATCTTCTGTATTTGTTATGCTCTTTCATGATATCTCTTCCTTCCTTCTTCCCCCACCCCCCATCTGGCAGTTCTGCAACTCTATTTGACATTCAGGTTAGTTCTCATCCATACTGACAACCATCTGTAGGTTTTTGAATGTGATAACAGGCACAAAGTTACCAATGTGTAGAGCTTATTTGGTGAATCCTCATCCTCACTACATTTTCTGAACAAATGTACTTGAATGAGATATGAAACATTACATGTTCCTTTTGCCCAGATGACTTTATTGAGCCTAGTATCAACATGCCGCACATCTGGAGTCCCCATATCCTTCATGGCAATTTTTCAGATTTCTTTGAATGTCCAAGGGGCATGCTTCTAGAAGCCCACTCCATAGATTTGCTTGTGAATGTTGATGTATACTCTGGAGTCATCACCTCGCTGTGGTAGAATGGCCCCTTCTTCTTCTTTGTGGGAGCCATTCTGCCAGACTCAAGTTGGAAGGACAGGAGTGGAGGATTGCCAAAACATTTCTAATCGAATAACTTGAGCAGTTTATCTCATTGCTAAAATTCTTCTTACATGCTGTACATTTTTCTTAGGTTTACTTTGAGATAGTAATTATAGCTACATATTAGCTTTCTATTGCCATTACAACAAATCACTGTAAACTTAATGGCTTGAAACAGCAATAACGTTATTATCTTATACTTCTGGAGATCCGTAATCTAAAATAGATCTCATGGGGATAAAATCGAGGCGTCTGCAGGGCTGGATTTGGTGAATCCTCATCCTCACTACATTTTCTGAACAAACGTACTTGAATGAGATATGAAAGTGCTAGTGGTTTGTACGAGTTCTTCTCTTTGTTTATGTCTTCCCTTTAATTCCAAGTCTTGTGCCTGTTTCTTCCCCTATGTAAATAAATACCCTAAAGTGTTCTATGTAGGTCCTTTTGTGTGTGCACGTGTTTTAAATGGGATTTGTTGCTTGACAGACACATACTTTACATGTAAAGCATTGTGGTTTATCTAGCTTTCCTTTTCTTACTCCTTTAACTCAGCACTGGGAGCTGGAGAAAGGCTGGATCTGTAGGGAAGGGCACTCGCTGCTCTTACAAAGGATCCAGATTCAGTTCCTAGCATCCCACAGCTGCCTATAACTCCAGTTGCTGGGGGTCTGACATGTTCTGACCTCTTAGGACACCACCAGCCATGCATGGGGTACACTCACACATACACATAAAATAAAAATAAATAAATCTTAAAGCACACACACACTTAAACTCAGCACTGTATTTTAAAGGTCTATCCATACCATTGCTCATATAACTAATTTTCGCTTCTAACTGCTACATACCACTTCAAGCTGTGTGTTTACGTAACTCCTCCTTTCATTACTCCAGCAATGAATACCAGATCTCCTCTAATACCAGCCAAGAATGCTGCAGTGCATGCTGTGGACAGCTCCCCTGGGACCTCTGTCAAACGTGCTTCAAGAGACACACTAGGACAGATTGCTGGACCATTCGGTGTATGATCTCACTAAACCCTTATTCTCTCCAGAATCCCCTAGAGCTACTCCATCTCAACACAGTTCAGAGGGTTTCCTGGGTCCCTCCGCCCACACGAAGCATCCTTGTGCTTCCTGATCTTGCCCAGGTGGGCTCTTTGTTATTCTAATGTACACTGCCCAGTTACTGAGTTCAGGCACTTGGCCCCTTATCTGGCTTTTCCATCTATACATCCTCAGTAAAAACTGTTCCCAGGCCCTCCACAGAGCTTCCCATGGGTATCCTTTGGCCTTTCTACCTTGTCCATTGTCATCACTGATCAAAATCACAGGTAATCGGGGGTAAACTATTTCCTCCTTGGCTTGCATGGTACTGTGAGCATGAAGAAACTGCCCTTGGCAAGACTTCTGGTAGCTTAGTGTTTACTTTTTTAGTCATTAATAAAACTTGGATATCACCTGTCGCGGGCCAGCCGATCTGGGCCTCCCTCAACCCGCGGGAGAAACGGGGGTCCTAGTCAGGTCGAAAAGGCGTAGGCGAAGAAATGACGGCAGAGACGACACATGAAGTATAAGATCTAAATGTATTTCTTAGA
>NW_022196894.1:28970660-28976452 GCF_008632895.1 Mastomys coucha | reverse complement strand
TATCCTTTATCAGGATTTTATCCCCGATATTTTGGATGTGACTGGAGTAGACGAGTGTGCATAGCAATCACCCTACTTGGGACCCTGTACCCAAGAAGGGAGTGGAGCCATTCTCGCCTTAAGGTATTTGGAGCCTTTCAAACTTGCTATCATTCTGTCTTTCTCATGGGGATAAAATAGATGTAACTCACATTGTTTATATAAGTGTCAGAGGCTACAACTGTGATCCTGTGTGGAATCTGGTGAGGGGGTCAGACCAGGACTAAGGAAGTCACTGGCCCCAAAGTGGAGTCTGGAAAACAAAACCTTATTCAAATACTCTCTTTCTCCACAACCAACCAAAAAGAAATGACATAACAGTCTCCTATGACCTTTAGAATTTTTATATCATGCTTGAAAGCCTCATGCCTATATCGTTACTGACTGACTGACCATACAAGGTGAGCAGGGTCAGGATTCAGCTGCATAAGACACTCTCTGCTGTACCCTGACAAAATGTGAGGGTTGATATGTCGCCTGAAAATCAGAGAGTTTCCAGACTCTGGGAGAACAGGGCTCCACCAGGGGTGTGGTCCTGGAGAGGTGAAAGGAGGACTTGATGTGTTTATAAAAAGATAAAGAGAGAGGAGATATGTTCTATGGGAGTGTAGTCAGGTATGGGGTAAGGGGATGTCTCAGCGGGCCCATGCTAAGGCATCCCTTCCCCCTGAGGGACCAGCCGCAGGACAATATAGTATAGAATAGAGTTTATTCAGGGGATGGGGAAGGGAGTTAAGAGGGTAGCAGTGGCAGAAAAAGGCAGAGAGAGGGAGAAAGCAGAGAAGTAGAGGTTGATCATGACCATGTTGAGAGAGGGGGGAGGGAATGGGGAGAGAAAGCCCAATAGGGCAAAAGAGAAACAAGAGAGCAAGAGAGTGAGGAGGGGGCCAAGCAGCCCCTTTTATAATGAGTCAGGCCTGCCTGGCTGTTGCCAGGTAACTGTGGAGTGGAGTTTAGACAGAATGGTAACAGGACCTGTTTCTGAAAGGATAACTGGAGACGTTGTTCCTGCCATGAGGGTTGCTACTAGTCAGGGAGAGACACGGAGTGCTGCTGATCCGCCTACAATACATGGAATGTCCTCCAGCTCAAAGATCTTAATTAAAACAGCGGTGGACATGGTTGCCTACACCTCTACTATTAACACTGGTGGTAGGGCTGAGGCAAGGAAATTGCCGGAGTTTGAGGCTGTGTACACAGTAGGTTCTATACTAGCCTGGGCAACAGAATGAGATCCTAGCCTCCTGCCCCCCACCCCCACAACACCCCCCCCCCCAAAATATAGTGTCTTTAATTGGTTGTTCTTTCATTGCTTGACATCTAGAGAGTAGCATGGTTGTTGATTTGTGTGGAGCCACCTACAGAGTTTAGATTCGTCCCTCTAGGTGAAGGCTTCTGCTCTGTCCTCCTTCGATCTGACCTTAACTTCCTTCCCAGCCCTCCACCCCCACCCTAGTGCTCTGCAAAGACAAATGCTCAAGAGAAACTTTTCTGTGTGTTCTTGAGAGTACTTGCATGTGTGAGTAAGTGTGTGTATGAGCAAGAGGAGACTGGGAAACGGAAGAAAGACACCAAGATGCAGAGAAGGACGAGGAGACAGATGGACAAAAATGAGAGGATGGATGGACAAAACAGAAAGGAAGGGAAAAAGGAAGACAGGAAAGTGATGAAGAGAAGAGAGAGGAAAGAGGAAAGGGGAGGGAGAGAGGGAGAAAAGGTGAAGGAAAATGAAGGGAAAGAAAAAACGGAGAGCTGCCGCCTGTAATAAAACCCAGTGACCAAAGCAAGTTGGGGGGGAAAGGGCTTATTTGGCTTCCACATCCTGATCACAGTCCATCATGGCGGGAGCTTAGGGCAGGAACCCAGGAGGCAGAGACCATGGAGGAACATTGCTTATTACCTTGCTTCCCATAGTGGCTCAGCCTGCTTTCCTATACAACTCAGGACCACCTGTGTGGGGGAGGGGAGCACCACTCACAGGGGGTGGGCCCTCTCACAACACCGTTAATCCAGAAAGTGTCCCACAGGCATGCCCAAAGCCCCTCCGGATGGAGACAATTTCTCATGTAAGGTTCCCTCTTTTCCTAGCAACACTAACTTGTGTCAAGTTGACAAAATGAACAAGCACATGGTCCAGTGGAAAGGAAAAAAAGTGTATACAGGGTCTATCTGTGTAACTAGCCTGAAACTTCCTCTGTAGACCAGGCTCACCTCCAATTCACAGAGTCCAGCCTGGCTCAGCCTCCCAAGCTCTGTGATGAAAGGTGCGTGCTACCGTGCCTGACTCTAACTAAAAGATTTTAAATGCCACTTAACATTATTCCAGAGTCTACAAATTCAGCCATAAAAATGTCAAGGACCCTGTGCCCAGTGACCCCAGCAGACAGACAAGGCAGTAGCTGTAACAGGTGCAGCAGCTCACAGTAAAACCAAGAGTGCTTAGAGGGACCACTGAGGAGAGGAAGGAGGGCACACTGAGGAGGCGTAATTGTTGATGTGGACGGGGAGGACATTTTTTCAGGTGAACAAATGAAGAAGGAAGTTCCAGCAGAGAGAGAGAGAGAGAGAGAGAGAGAGAGAGAGAGAGAGAGAGAGAGAGAGAGTAAGCGTGTGGGGGGTTTCTTTGGAGCTGAGGATGCAAGTGGGCAGCGGAAAGGTCACAGTGAAGATGAGATTGAAAGGAACCACTATGGTGCTCCCACCTTCTGGAATGGGTTCAGACCTCGATGCTCTGCTTTACACAGCATGCCTCAAGGATGCCTGCTGTGACCTGTGTAACATTTGTTCACCTCTCTCAAGTTCTGCCCTTGTGCTGTCTTCTCAAGCAGGCCCTGTTCCATAAGTGGCCCTGTCCCCGATGTGTCCTTATTCTTAATTCCCCCAGTGTGACAGTCTTAAGAGGCAAGACCTTTAGAAAAGGAGTTGATCATGAGAAGAGATGGATTATTGCCTTATAGAAGAGCTTAAGGAAAGTACCTAGACTTTCTCTTGTCCTCTGTGCCCTCTGCTAAGTAGGGGCAGAGGGCAAGTTTTTGCCCCTCGGGGACCATTTTGAAAGCAGAGAGCCGTCCTCGCAAGACAACCATATCTGCAGCACCATGGTCTTAGACTTCTCAACCTATAGATCTGTGAGGAATAAATTGCTGTCCTTTATCAACTACTCAGTCTCAGGTATTTTGTTACAGTCACATGAGATAGTCTAAAACACCGGTCCTGTTCACCTGTTAGAAAAGTTAAAATGGGGGATGTAGGTGAATAGTAGCCTCGTATGCATAAAGCTCTGGGATGGAAACCCAGACCAGCAAAAACCTTGAACATTTCAATCAACTTCCTTGGCATTTCCCCTAGGATTGCTCATCTTTAATGTCAGTTTGGTGGTCACTTGTGGATGAATGAGCACAAGGGTTACCTGCCAGGTAGATGGACAGACGGAAGAATGGCAGCTAAGGAATGAATTTATGTTAGATATATGGAAGAGAGACAGGAAGAGGAAAAATGAGCTAGTAAAAATGAAAGCAGAATGCCTGAACAGCAAGCCAAGCACCTGGACAGTGAGTCTGTGGCCATCAGGGGGTGTGGGGACTAGCCAGGTGGCCCCATGAAGTGAGAAAGTTGAAGTGGGGGTGACCAGTCTGCTCACAGCCCTAGGCTGTGTTCCTGGAACTGTAGATTAATGCCTTTCCATTAAGGCAGCCTAGGGGCTAGGGAAGGCCTCTTCTCTTTCCCAGAGCTTCCATTTCCTCCTTAGAAAATGAGAGAGGAAGAACTCACCTGGGAAATCTAAATGGCCCATCCCCAGAGGCACCAAGGAAGCCTTGCAACCTCTAAGCTCTGAGGTCTAATCAGAGCTGGAGTGGTTGCTAAGAGGTAAGCTGGAACATAAAAGCCTTGCCCTGTAATCCCCTCCAAGGCTCAAGGGATTTAGATAACAAAGAAAGTTTAAAGTGCTTTTTGCCATAAACTTTGAGCTTCTAACTAAACCCTCCCTCTACTCCTGTTACAAAGAGAGAAGTGTGGTACATCCAGGTAGCTCCTGGCCATGACCAGTTGAGGCCCGACTACAGGTTTACCTCAGTGCTAGAGGCTTGATTTTAAGAGGGTCTTCTGCGCCCGCTGGACAGTCAGTGGTGGCACAAGCCTTTCATTCGAGCACTTGGGACGCAGAGGCAGGCGGATTTCAGAGTTCAAAGCCAGCCTAGTTTATAGAGTGAGTTCCAGGACAGCCAGGACTATACAGAGAAACCCTGTCTTGTCACAGAGACACCTGCTTGCTTCTCTTTTGTTTGAATCTGTTACTTCTTCGGCCAACCCATAACAAGCAACTTCTTTTTATCAGCTAAATAAAGGCCACTAATGTTAAATTTGGCATGGGTGTCCCACTCGAGAAGACACAGAGATGGAGATCGATGCAATCAGCAAGAGGTTTTTAATTGATCCAGTATACTGGGGTCATCTAGCATTCGGAGCAAACATGAGGGAACAAAGCTCTTATTTTTTATACCTTTTCAGAACAGAGTTTTACAGCCTACAACATGGGCTGGTTACACTTTACAATATGGGCTGGTTATCTTTCCCATTGTTCTTTTGTTTCTATTGATCTTTCTCCTACAGGAGAGGAGTAGATACCTGTTGCACATAGGAGGGGTTGGGGGAGATCCACCCTCCCCAGGATGTTTCCTGGAACCGGGCATTTCTTGAGGATGGGTGTTTGCTCTGTAAACCCTTCTGAAGTTCTTTGTCTTTAGGCTTAATGGACAGTCCTTGCTCCTTGGTATTTTCATGAGGTATCCCTGTTTGCTCAATTCTTACACTAACAGCCAAAGTGACTATACTGTAACACTATCACACCGGAAGAATAACATTTCAGTCTTCACTGACCTTGACCCACAAGACTTCAGCAACACCACTGTTAGTTTAGAGGCTGCCTTTTGCCAGGGTTCCAGTGTGTGACATCCTTTGTAATTAGAAGCTAGGGAAATCTTGGGAATCTAGTCTCCCTGGAGAAAGTGGACCATAAGAACTCTTGAGTGTGCTGACCAATGGAGGGAGAGCTCATAGACAGTCACAAACTTTCAAAATATTAAACTTGCATATCTCTCCTTTGACTGTCTTACAACCTATAAACATAACAGTACCTGGATGAAAGGACTTAAAGAAACCAAACCGGGAGAAGACAACAGGGGCAGGTGGTCTTTTTAACTGATACTTTGTATCAAGTGAAATAGCAAGAACTTGAAGTGTTTGAAACATAGTGTTCATGTTTGTTCTAAAGGTGACATCCTCTCCTGCAAAGTCCTGTAACCATCCTCCTCATGCTGGCTCTCTCTGTTCTGTCTCAATTCTTCCTCTTGAGAGAGCTTGAGGATCATAATTCCTCAGCATCCAACACCAGTAAATGGAGCCAGACCCATTTTAAGAAACATTAGAAGAACTACCGTTTCCTGCCTTGTCTTTGCCCCAAGACATGTCTGGAAGCATCTGAAGTGAGCTGAAGTAGAAGGTTCTGTAGATGGGTTCCATAAGTCTCTTACTGGATGCACAGCCCTTCTCCTCGCACTCTTAGCTGACCCAAAAAGAATGAATCTGCTGCCCTCATAGTCTGGTGACAGATACAGAGTATTCCAATGTCACCAGGAAGACCTAGTCAGGACCTGGCTTCATGGAAAAGTGGTTCCAATTCATACTTGGTGGCCCTGCTGTGTTCTTGAAAGAACTCAAATCCGAAACCAGAGACTTAGCTCGCTGGGGGTTTG
>NW_022196894.1:28910706-28961152 GCF_008632895.1 Mastomys coucha | reverse complement strand
AGGTTTCCAAATCCTCGGTTCGTGGAACCCCACGCAGGTAGGAGCTGCGGGACGGCATCCTACACATACTCAAGAGGTCGTATGTCTGGGTAGATTTACCCTGGGTTCTAGTGTCACATAATGGAATCCACAGAGCACTCACCCCAACTATTCCCTCAAATAGGCTAGTCTAATGTTTTTGTTTTTCTCATATACGTACACTCATGCTTTACCATGCATAAAGATGTTTGTCCCAACTTTGTTCAGCATGACCTTCTGAAACAGGCAGTAGACACAGGTACTGAACCCCCTACTTGTGCTGGCAAGGCAGCTAAAAGTGTAAGACCCTGACGAGCCTTAGCTTACCAGAGATCCCCTGAGTGAATCACATGGAGCCTGATCGATGCAAAGAACGTGAGGATTTTTAATTCAGTGCACTGAGGCCATCCCTGACCCTCAGGAAAGGAGGCAACCCCGGACAACTTGTTCAGTGAGCTTTTATACAATTTTCAGGGCAGCAGCCATTAGACACAATGTGATTGGTAGAACAGTGTGACTTTTTAAACTGATTGGTCTTTAGACTTCCAGTGTCTGAAGGTGGGCAAAGGTCCACCTTGCAGAATGTGCCCCAACCCGCAGGTAGTTAATCACCCTGTGTTCTGAGGAATGTTAATTAGCCTTTCCCTTCCGGAGAGTTTGTAATAACCGGTGTGGGTAACCCCATTCTCGAAGAACCAAGAAAAGAGACCGCTGCAAACGCATGAGGTTAATTTATTAATTGAAGCTGGTATACCAGGGTCATCTCTGTAATGGTGACCAGAGAGAGAGACCAAGAGGAAACAAGGCTCTAAGCTTTTATACCATTTCAGAACAGTTTTACAACTTACAAAGTTACAATTTACAACATGGGTAGTTACACTTTATCTTGTTCATTGTTCTTTCGTTTCTATTGACTTTTCCTCCCGGTAAGGATAAGACACCTGTGACTCTCAGGAGGGGTGGGGGAGATCCTCTCTCCCAGGGAATGTCTCTTGGAAACTTGCATTCCTTGAGGATAGATGTTTGCTCGGTAAACTCTTCTAAAAACTCCCTTTGTCTTAAGGATAAGTAGACTTCCTTGCTGTCTGGTATCTTTATGGGGTATCTCCGTTTGGCTCAATTTCTACAAGTTCCACTACCTTCCTAAAGTTCCTGAGCTTATCTTATTAAGGAAATTCCTGGCCTTCTGGTATTTTTCTGAGATGTCCCTGTTTACTCCGATCTTACAAAAGCAGGACCAAAGGCTGGTGCCTCAGTCTTTATTTTTTGACTATACTGTGTTGAAGGCACAGAAATAAGTTATTGCCCTTAATCTTTTCTCTTGAGTCACCATGACTTCTAGAAAGATCAAGCCTTGGCAAGATGGGCCCCACACCCCTTTTCCCTCAGAGAACAGTTATAGTGAGGAAGAGGCTATGACATCCAAGAGTAACAGACAGACAAAGACCAACCATTTATGTAGGGACAAAACCTTGAAGGAGAGGAGCTTCAAGGTTCAGCTAACATTAGACTTGAGGATGAACTTGACGTCACTGGACTCTTTCATTTTCTCCTCTTTCTTTCTTTCTTTCTTTCTTTTTTAATGGGTAGAAACATTGTTTTATTGGGAAAACTATGTAATTTACTTTCAGTTTTTAAGAACACCCAGCAATCATCCAAGAAGAAAGCACATACAGTTTCAAAGGAACAAGGACAGACAAATGGGCTGGTGGCCACCCAGGGACACTGCCTGGAACAGTAAGTAAACTGGGTGTCATAAATAAGACTGTCTTACTTTATAAGAAGGAAGAATTAAGATCCTGTTTTGATGTGTATTAAATACAAAATATAAAATATGCCAGGCAGTGGTGCTGCACGCCTTTAGTCCCAGCACTTGGGAGGCAGAGGCAGGCAGATTTCTGAGTTCGAGGCCAGCCTGGTCTACAGAGTGAGTTCCAGGACAGCCAGGGCTACACAGAGAAACACTGTCTCGGAAAACAACAAACAAACAAAAACAACAACAACAACAACAAAAAAAACAAAACATAAAATACTCTCTGACCCAGATGAGTGGGGGAATCCTCTATCCAACATCTCAAGTCTCATGCAATAAAATTCAGAGGTCTGTTGAATCAGCCTTTTCGATTTATGTACTGCCTGTATTTCCTCTTCTGAGACACATTGATGGCATAGGCATTTACAGAGTCGTCTACCTTCTTCCCTTTTGTGGCGTCAAAAGAGGCAAATCCCATTAATTTCATCATTTCTATTTCTTCCTCCGTTTTACCCTCCAGATCTTCCTCAGCAATCTGACGTTCTTTGTTCTTTATTTCTTTAGTTTCTTTCTTTTTCCTCATCTCTTCTTTCTTTCAGTCGAGAAAGGGAGGGAGATGTGGATCTATGTCGCCTTGGAGACGTGGAGCGTCTTCGGTGTGGAAATCGTGAGCAGCTCCTTCTGCAATCCCTCTCCCTGGACCTGGACCTTTTTCGGCGTCTTCTTTCTCGATCCTGAGATGTGGACCAGGACCGCCTACATTCCCTACACGGGGAGCAGCTACGACTTCCACCCATCCGAGTCCTCCTCCTCCTCCTCCTCCTCCCCATTTTCTCCTCTTTCGAAGGTGGCCACATTGAATAAGTGTCCCTGTTCTGTTTTTCACCATTACCTGACTCTTTAATTACCATGGGGATGAGTAGCTGAATCTAGCCCCTGGAGGCTGATGGAGCCCTGGCTTTTGCCTTTAAAACTCTGGTAATCGGGCTAGGGAAATAGATTAGTAAGTAATGTGCTTGGTTTGCAAACTGAAGACCTGAGTTTGGTCCCTGAAACCCACGTAAAAAGTTGGGCATAGGGCTGGGGAGTCGGGTTAGTGGGTTAAGAGAGAGCACTTGCTCCCTAGCGCTTATGTGGAAAAGCCAGGGGACTGTGACATAACCCCAGAGCTGTGGGGGAAGGGAGGGAATGGTGGAGACAGAAAGATGGCAGGGACTTACTGAGCAGTCAATGTAGCCCAAATCTATAAGCTCCAGGTTCATTGAGAGATTTTGTCTCATTAAGGCAAAGTATGACAGAGTAGGGCACACTCCTCTGGCCTCTGCATGCATGCTCGAACACACATGCTTACACAGCTAGACAGAGTAGCTTGTGCCTGTTTGTAATCCCAGCACTGGTAAGGTGGAGACAACCAGGATTAGGGCTCTCTGGCCAACCTAGCCTACTCTGTGAGCTCCAGATCAGCAAGAGGCCCTGTCTCAAAAAACAAGATGAATGGGACCAGAGGAACCACTTCCAAGGTTCACCTTTGTCCTCCACAGGCACTCATGAACACACACACACACATACACACACATACACACACATACACACACACACACACACACACACACACACACACACACACGGCAAAACTCCTCCAGTAATGCTAAGGTCCTCTGGGAAACCCACCCTTTCACTTGACCCTGACACTTGCCCCTTCCTGAAAGGTATCGATGGAACTATCTGGGCCCCCTCTCAAATAACTCATTAGTCTCTGTAAGTGCAAACTATGGGCTTTCTATACATTTCCACTTCAACATCAGATCAAACACCTCCCATTCTCAGCCGGTCAGCTGGCCCTGAGCTCCTGGGCTCAGGCAATCCCCCAGTCTCAGCCTCCTGAGAGTATGAGATTACAGGAGTGTGCCTTGGCCCACTTTGCTGAGTCTGGTCTAATTGACTCTTTCCCCTTGAGGACAGATCTCTCAGACTGCTAGCTTCCACTGCTTCTCATATTTTCTTTTAAGAGATTCTCTAGAGTGTTTTCTAAACAGATGAATGTTTCTTTTAAAAACACTACTTCTTAATGGGCTCATTCAATATGCTAATAACTAAGAATACATTTGGAAAGGAAGGCCTCTCCTGACTAGCTTATCTGTCTTGGCTCTACCATTCTCTCACCCTGCTTCACTTTAAATTTCACATCGCCCCACTTGTTTGTTTACTTTTTATTGTTTTAAGGTGCGTGTGCATGTGTGTGTATATGCTCATGAGCACCTGTCAAGGACAGAGGTGTCAGGTTCTCCTGCAAGAGCAGGGCGTGGTCTTAACCAGTGAGCCCCAATTCAGCTTGCATTTTAAATTCTGCTTTTATTTCTGGGTTTATCCACCCACAGACTTTGTTTTGTTTTTTACTTGTTCTACCCCTTCAGACTGTGAGCTGCATTCAGGGAGAAACCATAGCTGCTCTATGGTGCCTACAGCACGCAGCATTCTGATACTGGTAAACCAGTGGATACACGCAGTAGAATGTTCATGATCAGTGGTATATTTCGGTGGCCTTGCCTAATTTTAACTGAAAAGCAAGATGGGATAGAAGAGCAGAGTGGGAAGGAGCCAATGGGCTTAGTTAGCCAAACAACAGCATCCTCTATGATAGACATGGCTGCCCACAGCTGGCCAGGGTGGTCTACATCCAGAGCAGTTTCAGGCCACTGTTTTATGCCAACAAAGCAGATCAGCAGCCCAATGACAACATCCACCTTGTCCACAGGGATATAAGAATTGAGCAAAACAGGAATACCTCATAAAAATACCAAAAAGCAAGGGAGGTCCATTAGACCTCAAGACAAAGAGCTTCAGAAGGGTTTACAGAGCAAACACCCATCCCCAAGAAATGCCGGGTTCCAGGAAACATCCCCGGGAGGGTGGATCTCCCCCCACCCTTCCTACATGCAACAGGTATCTACTCCTCACCTGGAGGAGAAAGATCAACAGAAGCAAAAGAACAATGGGAAAGATACAGTGTAACCGTCACGTTGTAAGCTGTAAAACTCTGTTCTGAAAAGGTATAAAAACTAACAGCTTTGTTTCCTCAGGGTCCCTCTTGCCCAGAATGCAGGACACGACCCTAGTATACTAGTTCAATAAAAACTTCATGCAATTTGCAGAGATCTCCTTTCCTGATTCTTTGTGAGTGGGGCACTCACTCTGGATTTAACAGGGACACCTGGCAAAGCCACTACAGTAGGAATCCAGTACTGCTTAATGAATGCATCCACGAATACATGGATACACTGGACCAACTGCAAGGATCACAACTCATCCAAGCATCCCCTAATGTGGGAACTCCATGAGGGTTGTTTGGTATATTGCTGCATTCCCAGCACAGAGATGCACGGTGCCTGGGGCAAGTAGGAATAAGACTTTCATAGAATAAATACCAATGGATCTTGTTCAAAGTGGGGGGAATCTAAATGAGATCGTTAGGAGACGGAGTGTGGTATTTCAGGAATGGAGTGATGAACACTTTTATACATTTAGCACAAAGGACTCTGCTGGCCAATCTTGATTGTCAGTTGTCTGGACTCAGATTGCCTAGGAGATGAGTAAGCACACTCTGGTGCCCAATTAGGGCATTTTCAGAGATCAAAGTGTGATGGTCCCAGCCTAGTGGAAGGTTTAATCCACTGCTCGATCCTAAGTTTAAATATACTGTTGGGAGGGTGGCAGAGCCTGGGTGGGTAGCGCCTGGTTAAAGGAGGTAGAGTGCTTTGGGGGACCACATCTTACCCTGGCCATTGTTAGCGATTTCTCTGGTTCTCATTGCTCCACCACCTCCTCCCAACCATTCTGAAACTGTGAGCAGGATGTATCTTTCTGTTACCTCCCCCCCTTCAGCTCAGCCTTCTCTGCTTGGAGGCTACCACCTGGGGAGCCAAGACAAAAGCTCTCTACAGACTGTCAGTTCTTACTTGGAGCAGCTGCCTGGAAATTCACACTGAGATAGGACACGCCTACCGCCTGGAAATCTTCCAAGTTGCTGGGGCTGGGGACCTTGGCGCCTGACTTCTTCTGCAGTGTTTATGTTATGCAAATATCATGTAACCTAGAGATTTGGTTTTGGTTTTTCTTGTACCTATATATATTCTGAATTATTCTAAGTAAAGGATGAAGCCTTGATTGGGGCACAACTTGGCTTTGTGTTTCTCTTGTTCTCGAACTCTATATTTTAGGTTCTTTGGTCCATCTTCTGAGAGGACCCAAGTTCATGAAACTGTGGGACAGTTTCAGACACTTTCCACTCTACGAATGTCTCTGGAAGATACAATATAATATACATAAGGCTATAAAGTGGAACAAAACCAAAACCATATTTTCTTCTCTCATAATACAATTGCCACAGTGACATTGGAGTAAATGTTATTGTTGGGGTCCAGGAATTACCTCACAAACCACACGAACACTGATCTCAGTCAGACAGGGAGAGTTCATCGAGCATATGCCCCAAGACTGATGGATCAGAGCCATGATTCAGAACTGAACCATGACCCCAAATTAAGATCCTACAGGGAGCCGGGCGGTGGTAGTGCACGCCTTTAATCCCAGCATTTGGGAGGCAGAGACAGGCAGATTTCTGAATTCGAGGCCAGCCTGCTCTAAAGAGTGAGTTCCAGGACAGCCAGGGCTATACAGAGAAACCTTGTCTGGAAAAACCAAAAACAAACAAACAAACAAACAAACAAAAAAAGATCCTACAGGGTTTTTAAGCCCCAAAGCCACAAATACCCGTGCAAAATTATTTCACCAATCAGGATTTAGGGATAGAGGATTTCCTTAGGAACACGTCTTTGTTGTACATTTATCCTGTTTCCATTGGTTGGGGTTTTCAACTGTGGCAGGGGACTTGCCTTGTCTAACATTCATGTCCTGACTTGTCTACCAGGATGGGGCTTGTCTAATATCTAAGTCTTAACTTGCCAACCAGGATGTCAGCTCCCCAGGTACATGTCTCTTTCTGCCAAGCAGGATGTGAGTTCCCAGGCAGATCTTGGGAACTTAAATTTTACTAGACCACTACTCAAAATGGAAGTCTTATTCCAAATAGCTTCTTATATTGGTGCAGGTGTTTCTCTTTTATTGAGGTCCATCCCAGGAGCAGCTTATAAAGGCAAACACCATAAATGCTTATACATAGGTGCAGGAAGTGCTGTTGAGTGGTTGGTTCGGGTCCAAGCTTGATGTAGGTAACTATATAAAACAATTTTACTGATTTTTATGGTGATTAGTTTCCAAGGGCACAGAATGTAACAGAACATGTAACCAGTCTTGGCATTAGAATATTTCCTAGTAACAACAGAAACCTATGAGAAAGTTTCCTTACAATGGCAGGCTACCCAAGTAACTGTTACCTAGGGCTTAACTATTATGAGTAATAAAGCAGTTACAGAGAAGCTTAGCTATTGAGAGGAGTGTTTTCAGCCATAGCTTAGAGCTGAGGTCAGAGTTAAAGTGGGGAACCACACAACCAAGTAACTCCTTAGAGGGCAGTGATTGCTGGGACATCTGGGTGGACAAGAGACTCGAGAACCAGAAGACCATTAAAGCCAGTCTGTGTGGTAAAAAAGCCCATGTCCTGAAACTCAGTCTCTAGGCTTAGCTAGCCCAGCTATCACACCTCTCATTCTGTTTCTTGAAGGAACCTAATGAAATTGTAGCATTTCTTGCTCAGTTTTTTTTCTACTGACCTGCCTTAGTTAGAGTCACTATTGTGATGAAACATTGTGACCAAAAAGGAGAAAAGGGTTTATTTGCTTTACCTTCCATATCTCTGTTTATCGCCAAAGGAAGTCAGGACAGGTGCTCAAGCAGGGTGGGAACCTGGAGGCAGGAGCTGATACAGAGGCCACAGAGGGATGCTTCTTACTGGCTTGTTTCTTCATGGCTTGCTTAGCCTGCTTTCTTATAGAACTCAGGAGTACTAGCCCAGGGATGTCCCATCCATAATGCCTGGGCCCTCCCCCATTGGTCACTAATTATGAACATATCCTACAGCCAGATTTTATGGAGGCATTTTCTCAGTTGAAATTTCTTCCTCTCAGATGACTCTAGCTTCTGTCAAGTTGACAGAAAACTGAAAGACCCCATAGGGAGTTCCCGCTCAAGTCCTGGGAGACATGCACCCAAAGAACATGACAGGCCATCTTGATGTAAAAAACATGAGGCATTTTTATTTCAGAGCTCCGGTTCGACCCCCAATCTCACACAGGAGACCAGGAATCGACCACGAGGCCCAGAGGTTAGGGGCTTTTATAGGAAAAAGGTCTGGGGAAACAAAGGAATTAGTGTGGCTATACATGATTGGCTATTTTAAATGTAGTTAGAGTTGAAAATTCCTAAAAGGGGAGTGCTAAGAGGACCAGGTGGCCCATTAGTCAAATGTCCACCCCTGCACGTCCTTGCAGGCCTGGGCCATGGATATGTCCTTGCATTTTTTACCCTATCTCTATGGTTTATGTCTTCCTGACCTGTCAGTCCCTGGCCACTTGCCTCTGCTTTGATTTAACTCTTTCAATCCCAGGCTTACGTGGGCAAGCTCTTGCTGGACTTTTATTTTCCTTTTCAAAAACTAGCCAGTACATTACCCTACCATAATCTTAGGGCTAGCCACTGGATTTCTTTAAATGTAGTTGTGAATTTTGGTCAATTCAACACAATAACCAATTTGGGACAGTAATAGGTGGGGAGGACACATAGGGAGAAGGTAACGGGTGAGCAAGGGCACAAAGTCGCAGTTAGGAGGAATCAGTTTATATAATCCAGCATAGAACAGTGACTACTACAATAAGTAATAATGTAATTTATACTTCAAAATTGCCAAAAGATCACATTTTAAATGTTTTACCACAAAATTATAATTACATGGAGGTAATGGATTTGTTAGCCAGTGTAATTTGATCATGTCACATCATAAGCATATATCAAAATACTATAATGTTGTACCAAATAAATATATACAATTATTTGTTAACTTAAAATGAAATTCTAAAACCTTTGGATTTGTCTAATTAAGAAGAACCAATTTCAGGATATTCTTTCTTGGCTAGACTCTAATCTCTAACAACAGTTTTATGAACTCAAAGGAAGAGGTTCCCTCTAGAGATATGATTGGATTTTACAGGCCTTGGTCCCAGGTCATACAGAGTTGGGTTGGGTTAAGGTTAGGGTTAGAGTTAGGCTCATCAGACCAATCAGACCACTTGGAACAGGTAATTATGCCACTAGATAGAATCATGGGGGTATTTTTCAGCTTTTGAGTGGTAAAGTGGGCTGGGTACTGGGCGAACCCTTGAGAACGGACCCCGAGAACAACACACAGATGAAATTCTTCTTGTATCAAAACAAGCTGTGAGGACAGGATGCAGTTGGAGGTGACTGGCTCCTTTGCCTGGATCTGGGTTATTATAGTTCACTAGGAAATTGTTTGGACTCTGAAATGGCTCCAAATCCTGCCTTGGGGAGCGCATGCTTCTTGGCTTCTTTGAATTTCATAACCACGTGTTGGGCAGCACAGCTCATATTGTTCCCGTCAGAGCACAGAAGAGAACCTGTGTTCACCATTTCCGGATTCAGGATGAACAGCATCATCGAAAGACAGCCCCTGATCTCCTGCATCCAGTCTATGATCCCTCTGCGTCCTGAGGCTGAAGACCTGTAGTGACAGCTGCATGCAGAAGCTCCTCCCTCACTGCACACACTGGCTCTCTGGCTCTCCTTCCCTGAGGTGAGGATACACAAGAAGTGGTGACCTGTGAGTCCTGCTGCTCCCCAGGAGGCCCAAGGGCCTGGTGGAAGCTGGTAGTGTGGGAGGCAAGAAGCAGCCAGGGGTCTCCTGGCACTGACCAACGTCAATTGAGCTGTGTGGGACCCAAGGGGTTTAATGGTCCCCAAGCTGGTAGGACCCTCCTCTAGCTTCCTTTCTCATACCTGCCTTGCTTGGTCCTGTCCTCCCCTCCTGTAGTAGGAACCATGTTCGCACTATACCTCAGGATGCCAATGTGGAAGGAGAGTGCCATAGGTATAGGAAGAGAGCATTGCCCAGGCCAGTGGCGAGGTGGTAACCATGCTTGACTGAGACACACTGTGTCTTGGTTCACAGCTCTGCACATTGTCAGCTCTCCGAGTGCCCAGAAGGCTGTGGGTTGGAGGCAGAGCAGTTGGGAAAGCCTTCTAGAATTCAACCCATAGCTGTGTCTGCAGATTTGCCTGGGGCAGGAAGACCTGGCAGTTATCTGGTTGTCAATTTGATTGTCGGCAGGGAAACTGTGTAATACAAGCTGCTGTGTTCATAGTGCCTGTTGAATCCACTCATTCGGTAGCTGATATCCAGGACTCCTATAGCAACCTATGCTGTACTCTTCACTCAGCTCTCTGTAGAGTTCCAAGTCCATGATCCTGTGTTTATCTCTGAGCTTTCCAGGATGCCCGAATGGTCATTTACCTCCCAGTCCTTTCCCTAGGCCACATGATCCTAGACCATCATCCCTCAGATTCAAAATGGTGTTTCTTTGGCCCCTCTTACTTAAGCCGCTGGTCTACCCAGGGTTGAAATGTTCCTGGTTGAAGCAGCTGTGCTGAGCCAAAGCTTGCTTTCAAAAGCTGAATTTGTTTGCTTCCGTGAATTAATTCTTGTTATTTCCATGTTTCCACCCATAATGACATGACCACCTGCGAGGGGTGGTGGATTGTAGGGCGAGGGGTGGGGGATGGGGGGTGGAAGGAAGCAAGGCAGGAAACAGCCAACAGCCAGGGGATGGAGAGCTCAGAACAGACTCCTGGGAGACAGGATTCAGCTCTTTTTAAGGGGGAGAGAGGGGAGATCAAAACCTATTTAAACCTTTGAGGGGTGGGGTGGGCTGGGACCAGGGTGCCAGGGTTGCCTCATTAGCATAAGGAGGAATTCCAGGTGCCATTGGAGGTGACTTACAAGGGGAAAAGAAGTTTAACCTGGCCACTGGGCTACATGACCTTGTCCTGTGGAGCAAAGCTGGCAGATCCCTGCTAGCATTTGAGTGCCATTTGCTGGGTTCTTAACTGAAGCCAATCTCTCTATGCTCCTGTCCCTTCTCGTTCTCATAAAAGTAGGGCAGTTCCACCTCCATCTTTCTGTGACTGTCACAACTGAAGTGTGGCCGGACTCCACCGGTCCCTACAGAACAGCTGGAAATAAACATGTCCTCTCTAGTGCCATGTAGGGGAAGTCCTGAAAGCCATTATCTTGTGGACAGAGCGTTTCTTTGTTCGTCTGACCCCAAACTGACAACTCTTTGGGGGAACATAAAGACAACCTGAATCACAGTCAAGCAGCTGCTGTGGGAGTGTGATAGTTTGCAGTGGCAGTCAGAGCTGTGGCCACTAAGACTCTGGTCCTTGCGGTTCTGACTGTGACATCATGTGATCTTTTTTTTTCCCTAAAACAGAATGAATGGACTTCCAAATGTCAGGTTCCTGGGCAACCTCATTCTTCCTCAGATATACACAAATGGAGATTTTTTTTGGGATTACCTTGGGGCCTGGAGGATCTGGCAAGAACTGGCTGAGTATGGCCTCATTTCTGATTCTTTCTTTGACTGGCACATATCTAATGCAAGCTTATTTGTTCCACAAACATTTACTGAGCTCCTGTACTGTGCAAGACCATGTATTGGAAGTCCTGGGGAGGGGGCAGAAAGGACGTCCCAGAGCAAGAGAAACGTACTGTGCCATGTTGGACAAGGTAGCCAACAGACTCTACGAGCCTCTTCTCTCTTTCACAGCTGGTGACATAACTGACCCAACATAATCCCCACCACCTTAACAGAAATAACTGGCGGAAAGTGCAAATCTACATAGTAACCAGTACCCAAAAGTACATATCTACATAGTAACCAGTTCCCAGCAGCTGGCTGGTCAGTCAGAGACACTGTAACCAGAATGCTCTGGCAAAATCCTGTATTCAGCAGCTATAACAGGCTACAACAGACAAGAAGCAGATGAAGGCCTTCCATAGCCATCTTCAGGATCCTGATTTGAGCTTTAGATTTAAGCAGAGGAAGTATTGGGGTAGGGTACGATTCCACCTACCTTTCTTATGGCTTTGGTGCTGCATGGTGGTCCCATCTCACCACACGAGAAAACCCATCTGGTCAGGAAGTGCACTTTGTTTTTATTCTAATGCAATCTCCAAGGACAACTTCTCTAGGATGAAGCCTCCCGATCATAGAGGGAGGGGACTTTCCTGCCTGGGTGGGGGGTGCGGGCTGGTTTTTCCTTGTGGATCCAAGTGGCGAGTCCATGCTTTTGGACAAAGGCAAGTTTCACACTCAGAAGGACTTGGGTTAAAAAAAAATAAAGTTGAGCTTCTAGGGTGCAATGGAGTGAACATCATAAATTGTCAAATCAACCAGGATCCTAAAGATCCTCTGGCAGGGTTCCTAGGTTTTCTGTATCATAGACTCGTTTGGCTTTGGTGATGGTGATGATGATGACGATGATGATGACGACGATGATGACGACGATGACCCAACTTCCTGTGGGGATCATGAGTTCTAGATTATAAATACACAATAGTAAAATCTTTCCCAGAAATCTTAAGAACATATCTCGGGTTCCCCAGATAAGTAAAAGAGCCAGAACAAGCTGTGTCCTTATTCCTGGACATGTCAGGAACCAGCTGGTTCGTTGTTTTAGGAAGTTCAGAAAAACAAAACTGAACTCACACCTGACGGCTCCTGCACTGTCAAAGCCTTCAAGGCTTCCATGTGGGAAGGTGTGTGGTAACCCACCACGAAGTTGTGTTTACACAGGAAGTGACCTTGCTTCATAGAGGATTGCAAAAACAGATAAGTATCATTTCCCAGAAAACATCTGGAAAAACTCAGAGCTGTAGTAACAGAACCGAGGATTCAGCCAGCGCACCAATAGCTCGAGGAGTCATGGCTCTCGGAACTTGATGCTGGGCGGGGTGGAAGCCCTGAATGGATGGGTTCAATTCTGCTGTCAAGTAAGTGGCCTTTGTCACAGACAGCTCAGCTCTCTTGAGAACTGGTTAGGGCCTGGAAACTTAACTCAGTGACAGAGCTTGCTGGAAGTCCTGGCTCCCATTAAAGAAGGGGCAGTGGAGGCTTAGCAAGCAACTGGCATCATCCTTACTCTGCTGAGAAAGGAACGGCAAGCCCAACAGAACTCCAGCAGGAGGCAGGGAGTGGGCTCAAAGTCTCACCATTAGCTGAGGAACTATTGGTATTTGATATCAATACCAGCTGGGAGAGGGCTAGTCCGTTTTCTTTAATGATGTGACCTCTGGTAGGTCAGCCATATGTCAGGGCAGGCCCCACTTCTGGGATAACATAAACTGGACCTGATGGGATGGGATTCAAAGTCGGGTGGATAGGATGAGGTGAGGATGGAGATGGGGGTCTGGAAGAGTTGGGGTGCTGGGTGAATATGATCAAAATACCTTGAAGGAAACCCTTAAAGTATTAATTAAAGTAGTATCTAGCAAAAGAAAGAATGGGAGAAAATACAACTTGAGGGTGGTGAATGCTGACCGCTGAGTCTCCTTTCCTTTCTCTCCCTGCTGAACATGGTTAGCTGTGTGAGTGTGGACCCAGGCTTGGTTTCTCATTTCATCACTTTAGAAAAGTCATGTGATCAAGCCCCCTCAGTGCTTCTCAGTTGTCTCTCTCAGGGGGTTCATGGTCACACCTGCTTTCAGGATGCAACATGCTCAGAGACAACACTGAAAAGGCACTGAGCCAGCACTGAGGCACAGCATCAAGGAGCAAAGCTCCTGTGCTCACCCAGGAGGATGTGTTCAGAGCAGCTGTCTGCCATGAGCAGAGCACATCTGCTTCTCTAGCAGTCCTTGGGGTCTCCAACACACCTGAGCAAGGCGGGCTCGTTAGTTGCTTTCCAAATCACTGTTATAAAGTACCCGGCAGACACAAGGA
Organism: Mastomys coucha; assembly: GCF_008632895.1. NCBI lineage: Eukaryota > Metazoa > Chordata > Mammalia > Rodentia > Muridae > Mastomys > Mastomys coucha. Next base: position 28,947,409 of record NW_022196894.1, on the reverse strand, counting down.
GGAAATGCTTATTCTGTCTCATAGTTTTAAACGTGTACTGCTGTGGGAAGGCTTGGTGGAGGAGCTCCATCTGTGGCTATGGGAATGTATCAGATTGGATTCGCTAAGGGAACAGAACTCAGAGACTAAACGAAGTATTAAACTAAGTAATAGGATGTGGTGGCCTGTGTATCCAATGATGGCCGCCTTGGGATTGAAAAACCACAGATTCAGTAGTTGTTCCGCCCCTGAGACTGGGTTCTCTGTAGTCCCAGTCTGGGGCTGGTGTCCTGGAGAATTCTTTTTTTTTTTTTTTTTTAATAAAAAGAATACATCAGGAAAAGAGTGTTTTTTTGTTTTTCGAGACAGGGTTTCTCTGAGTAGCCCTGGCTGTCCTGGAACTCACAATGTAGACCAGGCTGGACTCAAACTCAGAAATCCACCTGCCTCTGCCTCCCAAGTGCTGGGATTAAAGGCATGCGCCACCACCGCCTGGCTCTGGAGAATTCTTGGAGAGCTGCTGATTCAGATTGTAATGCCGAACAAGTTGGATTTAAGACCTGTCTCAGCAACAGGATGGGTGGACGTGCTGGCAAAAGTGAGGGCAAGTAAGCAAAAAAGCAAAGTTTCCTTCTGTGCCCTTTTATGTGGACTGTTATCAAAAGATGTGTTCGTGATCATGGTATCTTCCCTGCCAGCTGGGCAGTGGTGGCGCACATCTTTAATCCCAGCACTTGGGAGGCAGAGGCAGGCGGATTTCTGAGTTCGAGGCTAGCCTGGTCTACAGAGTGAGTTCCAGGACAGCCAGGGCTATACAGAGAAACCCTGTCTCAAAAAACAAAAACAAACAAACAAACAAAAAGATGTGTCCGAAATTTAGGGTGGATCTTCCTGCTTCACATAACCTGATCAGGAAAAATCCCTCCCTGGAGTGCCCAGCAGCTTGGGTTTGGGCTGATTCTAGATGTAAATTGATAACCAAGATTAGCCTTTACAGGTCACATGGTCACAAATCAAGAAGCAGAGAGAGATACAGAGCAGCAGGTCCAGAGACAATTACAACCTTCTAGGCCCACAGTTAATCAACTACCATCTAGGCACTTGCTCCTAAAGGCTCCATAGCCCTCAAATAATGTCACAGGCTAGGGGTCAAACACTCAGACCATGAGCCTATGGGGGACTATGACAGTTCTAGGGTATGTGGCTATTTTCCACATATCAGTGTGTGTGTTGTTGAATATGTGACTAAGTGAATAAAGTGTTTGGGAGTAAAGCTAGGACCAAACCCAGGCCTCCTGCCTTCCAGATAGCTGGTTGTTCATGGCTTCTTCATGTTTTACCAGATGTTTTTGTCTTAAAGGGAAAGCATCCTAGCAGACCAGGGATTGACATCCTTGAATGTCAGTGTAACAGGGATCTGGGAAGCAGAAAACTGTAGTTTTAGTGCACTTAGCTAGGGCAGCCCTGAGAGTAACTGTGCTGAGCATGGTAAACATGGGGTTGCAGTTTTGTAGGAGACTCACACAGTGGGTGTTTTTGGAGGCAGTTCATTGGCTGTGAAGACCTAAATTGCAAATCCATTTTCATTACTGGACTGCTAATCCAGGAGTTAGTAATTTCATTACTAATCATTTAATATATGATTATAATTGATATCATAGAGAGACTACTGGACTAGACCACTCCATAGGTAGAAAGAAAGTTTTTTGGGGGATCAAACTTCCAAAGCCATCTCTGGGTCTTTTCAAGTAACCAGAAACCTTTAGGCTTGATTACCCAACAACAATTCCTCAGTTTAGTCTGCCAGAGTCCTTCCACTTAGGACAATGTTACCAGCACTGTCATTTGGGGAGGAGGGTGGACTTGGCGATTGTAGCAGAAACAGCAGGGCCACCTCTATGTAAATGCTGGGGGCTGTGAAGCCACAAAATATCTCCTGCAGGAGGACCTAATTAAGGACTGCCTGAGAGACCAAGGATTGCTGGCACAGACGATGCCAGCCAATCAGGAACTGCTGTTTAGAAGAGATGCTTTCTTGGGATCAATGGGGCATGGGTGAAGGGTATTGAAGGCGCTTGCAGCAGTGTTCAGATGAGCTTGCCACAGAGTTTCTCACCTGCTCCCCAAGTCTGTGTCATTGACTCTGCGCCACCTCACCTCCAACCCCCAGGGGCAGGTAGGGTCAGGTGGCGAACAATCCAGGCACGGGCAGCAGGCAATGATGGCACTCTAGCCAAGAGATGTTGAAGCCACAGGACACTGGCTTTAATTGTGAAAATGTTTAATCATAGCAGGTGTGACTGTCATCTTCCAACTTTCCAACTTTACTTGGAAACACTTAGCCATTGTTTCTTCTCCTCCTTCCTTCCTTCCTTCCTTTCTTTGCTTCTCTCTCTCTCTTTCTCTCTCTCTCTTTCTTTCTTTCTTCCTTTATTCTTCCTCCTCCCCCTCTTCTTCTTTTCATACTTCATCTTTTTCTTAAGACCAGGTCTCCCAGTATTCTTCATGCCAATCTCAACTTTGGGACTCAAGAGATCCTCCTGCCTCAGCCTCCCGAGTATCTGGAAGTGTATCGTCACATCTGGCTTATTACTTCATTATCTTTCCTAAAAAGCAAACCCTGCAAGTACTGAGAATTAAGCATCCCATTACTCATTCTATCCTCTATGCAGTAGCACTTAGTAGACACAGGGCATGTGCCAGGCTCCCCTGTTTGAGGGACTGGACACACTTCAGGAAGGGAGGGGCATGAAGGCGATGCCTGACATGGCGTGAGGGCACAGTAAGGTGAGTTGTGGAAACACAGAGCAGAAAGTGACACTGCGTGGGGCAGGTTGCCATCCAAGACAACAAAAGGGCTCCTCAGACTGGCTTTCACAGGAACAGTACAACTACACCTACCTTTTAACCGGTGAAAGAAAAATCACTTGAGCAGGACAAACAGGGAGACTCTGCTGACTGAGAAAGCCACTTACCCACTTATTAAGAAATGGAGATATTTTCATCAGGGAGACATTATTTTTGAGGGATGAGATGGTTCCTTTATTTCTTGCCACAAAGTGCTCACTGAATACGATTTCATAATTTTCTCTGCAGGTTTTACCCTGGGAACACTAAGGCAATCACCTGTGTGATGAATGATCGCCCAACCAGAGAACTGTTTTCCTTTAAAGCCAACAGGCCGAGTTTGTAAAGACATGTGTCGGAGTAAGGGGGGCTGGGGAGCTAGAGGGATGGGTGATAGGTATGGCGGGGATCCACCGGCATTTGCAGCAGGTTAGTGAGGCAGATCTTTGTGCATTAGTGTAGAGATGTGCCATGACCATAACAAGGCATGGTTCAGAACACCAGACAGTATTAGGCTTTACGTAAAAAAGGCCTAAGAGAGGAGAGGACACAGCAATGCTTAGATCTAAACTATGGGATTATGAGGCACTTATGAGAGACTAGGACTTAGATAGATAGGGAAAGGGGCTGTGATTAGGTGATAAAGATGGCTGACTTCTTCCTCAGCCTCTGAACTGGAGACAAAACCCTGGTTTCTAACATCTCCCATTGGACACTTCTGTCAGCCCAAATCGAAGACGTTGGAGGTTTTAACTTCTGTGAGCTGGAACAAGTCACGATCATCTTTAAAGTAAGCATGAAAGCTTATTAATTTATTATCGAAGCAAGCACAGAAAAGTGATATTTGTAGTCAAGCTAGCAGAGGTTTGTCTGCTCACTGATCAATTAAATCACTCCCCCAAAACAGTTTATTCTGGTTTTCTCTGGGTTCCAAAAGAAAGAAAGTGCTCTTTAAGACTGGGACCTTCAACTTTTCATCTTGGACTAGGAGAGGTGACAAAGGCCCACAAAGCTCCAGCCCTCCCTGAGGAGCACTAGGTGGCTAAAGGTAGCCAGGAGAATGAGTAGTCTTTTTCAGTGGTGTAGCCCATGGAAGTTACCCTCACTCAAGTAAATAACCTCCCACCCATACTCAATGGAAGAAGATCAGGAGGGAGGAGATGAGGAAAGGGCAGAGATGTAGGCATAACGGCATTGTGTATTGTGTAAAGGTTATCCTTGTATTAATCAAATACTGGTTTCTGTGCCCACATATCTGATTACAATCCTTATTCTAAGAATCTCCTGTGTCAATGTGTAAATACTGCTCCCCAGTTATTCCCTGTTTGGTCAATAAAGCTAGCTGATCTTTCAATGACTGAACAAGAAAAAGAATAGGATTAGACTTTCTCCCAGCCAGGAGAAGGGGCAGGAGAGGAGGGGGGGATTAGCCACAGGGAGAGAATCCAAGAACACTGGAGAAAACAGAGCAGAGAAAGCCATGAAATGCAAGTATATCTGGGATTAGGGCTGGGAGGCAGCCAGATTAGCATAGAGGATTGAAATAGAGTAATGCTGCTCAGTTGTTGTGCCCTTAAAGCTTGTTAAATAAATATAATAGTCCAGTCTTAATTATAGAACTGGTCAGGTATAAGAGAGAAACTGCAACACACACTTATTGAGACCCACTAACAGGGAGGAAGCAATGAAAGCAGGAAGGGGCATGAAGGTAAGAAGGACCCACAATCCCTCACGCCCTTCCTTTCCAACTTGGGCGGGCAGAATGGCTCCCGCAAAGAAAGGTGGTGAGAAGAAGGGCCGTTCTGCCATCAACGAGGTGGTGACCTGAGAATATACCATCAACATTCACAAGCACATCCATGGAGTGGGCTTCAAGAAGTGTGCTCCTCGGACACTTAAAGAAATTCAGAAGTTTGCCATGAAGGAAATGAGGACACCAGATGTGCACATCGAGACCAGGCTCAACAAAGTCGTCTGGGCCAAGGGAATAAGGAATGTTCCATATCGCATCCAAGTACATTTGTCCAGAAAAACGTAATGAGGATGAGGATTCACCAAACAAACTCTACACATTGGTAACTTATGTGCCTGTTACCATATTCAAAAATCTACAGACAGTCAATGTGGATGAGAACTAACCTGCTGAATGTCAAATAAAGTTGCAGAACTGCCAAAAAAAAAAAAAAAAAAAAAAAAAAAAAAAAGAGGGTAAGAAGGATTTGGTGAGGGCAGGAGATGGGTAAGAGACGATAGTGCAGGGGGAACATGACCAGAGTACAATATATATATTATATATTTATCTACTGAATAAATTTAAAATGTTCAAAAACATATTTAAAAAGATGTGTCCTTTGGTTTTAAAAGCCTTTGACTATTGAGGGAGAATGGCTTGATACTGCTTACAGGAGAAAAAGTCCAGGACTCAGCTAACCTTCAGCTCCCTTGTTACTGATTTAACACTCAGGGATAAAGTGGAGAGACACTTGGATGACCAATGTTCAAGTTATCAAAATAAGATTTAGAGGACATGTCGGTTTGGACTGAGCTCCTGCACTAGGCCCAACAAGCTGAGCTAAGTACTTTTCCCAGGAGAGCCAGAGCCAGAGCAAGACAGCCAGAGGGAATAAGAGTTAGAACAAAGCACAATGCCCACACACACACATACACAAGTGGCTGGTTTTAGCATGAGGAAACCCAATGGCTAAGGCTTCGACTGGGAAAATGTCACAGTAGCAGGAGACACAGCTCTGTGCTGTTAACTGTGTAGCCTGAAGCATCTCTCTCTTGCCTACTCTGGGGAAAAGAACTCCAGGATGTGTGAGTAGATGTGAGCCAAGTTGGAATTTATTAAACAACGAGCAGACATGCAGAGACACGGTAGGTATAAAACAAGATGCGCCTAGCAGTACCTACATATATGATGTGTAGCCTCTGAAGTTATATTATTCTAAGGATGTCATTTATAACTAAGTTTAAGGATCAAGTAAAGTTTTAAAATTAAGTAAAGATTATCTGACTTGTTTGTTTCTCTTGTCAAGAGAATCAAGGTGATCTGATGAGACGTATTGTGTAGGTTAATAGATAAGAACATTCTAGAAGATTAAAAATCAAAGGTGATGAAATTAAGACCCATACCTGATCTTTAGCATGGTCTGCCTTAGGGTTTCACTGCTGTGAAGAGACACCATGACCAGGGCAACTTTTATAAAGGACAACATTTAATTAGGACTAGCTTACGGTTTCAGAGGTTCAGTCCATTATCATCACGGCAGGAAGGAAGCAGGGCAGTGTCCAGGCAGACATGGTGTAGGAGAAGGAGCTGAGAGTTCCACATCTTGAAAAGAAGGCAGCCAGAAGACTCTCACTCCACATTGGGCAGAGCCTAAGCACAGAAGCCTCAAAGCCCACCCCTACAGCAACACACTTCCTCCAACAAGGCCACATCCTGTAACAGTGCCACTCCCTGGGCCAAGCATGTTCAGACCTTCACATTGCCTATCCACTGTCTTAATACTTTTGCTAGAGATCCTTCTCTCTGTCTCTCTCTCTGTCTCTCTCTCTGTCTCTCTGTCTCTGTCTCTCTCTCTTTTTTTTTTTTTTTTTGGTTTTTTGAGACAGAATTTCTCTGTATAGCCGTGGCTGTCTGGAGCTCACTTTGTAGACCAGGCTGGTCTTGAACTCAGAAATCTGCCTGTCTGCCTCCCAAGTGCTGAGATTAAAGGCATGCACCGCCACTGCCAGAGATCCTTCTCAAACAAAAGGAGTAGCCATCTTTGCAGTCAGTCTCACAATGGTTTGGTCAGTGTGTTGAAATTTTTTGACTCTCAGCCAGTGAGAGACCTAAGCCAGGTTTCTTTCTGTCTCCTTAATTTCTCCCGTCTTTTTGCCTCAGAAAGTCACTTTGAAACAGCAGTTTTGTATTATGTTTCTGCTTTTATCTGGCCTTCTCCGTGGAGAAAGCTAACCTCTGCCCTGCCCAGCATCCTGAAACTCCTTCTTATACAGTAGAATTGCAACTAAAAGCAACTAAGGTCTTTATGCTTGTTGCAATTTTGTCCTTTGATAGAGTAGAAGGAGATATTCTTTCTGTGATGTTGAAGAAAGCTAATTATGTATTGTTCAATAGTCAGCAATTCCTAGAAAAAATATGATTCAAATAGAATCCAAGAGGTTAGTGCTTTTCTGAGAAACAAATTATGACAGAAGCTTATAGGATATTGCTTCTAGCTCTTTGTTTTATATCTTTGAACGTGCATTAAAATCTTGGGGTAGTATCCATTCAAGGAAGTTTTTATGAAGCACCCACTATGCACTATGTAGCCAAGGGCCAATGAGACAAATGCCTTACACTTTCAGCGTGTACAGTTCATCAGGGGAACACATTAAGCAAGAAAATCTAAATGTAGTTTCAGTGTCATATGAGGATCTAATAAAGATGTGGCACAAGTGGAGTGAGCACTATTTTTGAAAGACCAGGAAGGCATTTTAATGAAAAATGACATCTGAGAAAGGTCATGGGATGAGGAAGGGATGGGGACATTGTGTGAGGAAGGAAGCAATGGGACGTGGTAGGAGGAAGGAAGGGATGGGGACACCGTGGCAGGGTGTTGGAGTCAGAATGCCTCATTGTTCTAACAACCACAGAACAAGCTCTGGCCTCTGGTGTTTGTGAGGTTCACTGGGTTTTGGCAGTGATTTCACGGTTTATAGAGTGGAGAGTTATAAATTTCCCTCTACTGTTGGCAATGGACTGTTATTTAGGAATCTAACCCTGCTCTGGAGGTGTTACCTCATCTCTGAGAATGGAGTCCACCAGCCACAGGATGGAGGGCTTGCTATGATGGGAGAAGGAAGAAGCTTCCCAAGGAAGGGGCACAGAGAAAGAGGCAAATGCCCTCTGTCTCCCAGCTACAGCCCCGGCTCTTCTCTGCTTCTCTTCTGGTTGCTTTCCTCATTTTCCCCTTTCGTTCACTTGGCTGAGCCAGTGAGGCCTGCCTGCCTTATCCTACCTGTGATGGAGGAGGCTCCACGGAGGGACCATTCACCCACTGCCCTCTCACTCTTGGTATCCAGGCAACAGTCAATGATGAGCACTGGGATAGCCTTGTGGAGGAGTGAGAGGTGAACAGAGGAAGCTGGGACAGGAATATGAGTGACCCTTGGCTACAGGAGGACAAGAAGCACCAATGTTCTGCAAGAAAAGAGTTCCCTGGCCATTGTGGATGCTATCTAAGCACTGAGTCTACCTTGAACTTCAGGACAGTGTCATCTTCTTAACGTACTGGACCACCAGCCCAGATCACCAGGCTTTCCCTTCTAACTGGCTCAGGATTGGAATTTGCACTAAAATCTAAGGAGAGTCTGACCAAGCCGATAAAACCTTACTATAAAACGGTGCTTCTCTCCTGAGTCCCAAAGGCTTCAGATCTCAGCTGACCAACTGGGGCTTTCCAACACACACACACACACACACACACACACACACACTGCATACACACACCACACACATGTACACCATACACATAAACCAAACACGTATATACAACACACACCACACACATACAATGCACACACACATATACAACACACATCACAAACATACAACATACACACACACAATACACATACACACCCCACACATATATAGACACACACACCACAAACATATGCATACCATACACATCACACACACCACACATACAACACACACAACATGCATACAATACACACACAACACTCATCTACACCCCACACATATATAGACACACATTACACACACAAATATTCACACATCACACACATCTCTCTCACACACACACATACACATGGGGTGGGAGAGAGAGAGAGAGTTCAGCAGACTACTTAAACTGTCAAGGAAAAATCAGGCAATGTTCTTTCCTAAACCAGTGATCTGATGTTGGAAGACAGCCCTCCAAGTCACCAATGTCCACTCAACTGAGTGCCGGACAAGCCCTGGAGAACAGACCCTGAAAACAACACACAGGTGAAATTCTTCTTGTATCTAAACAAGCTGTGAGGACAGGATGCAGTCGGGGGTGATTGTCTCCTATGCCTGGGCCTGGGTTACTATAGTTCACCAGGAAATTGTTTGGACCCTGAAACAGATCCAAATCCTGCCTCGGGGAGCACACGCTTCTTGGCTTCTTTGCAGCTCCTCTTTTGTGACCAGAAAATGGATTCATAGCCACACGCTGGGCAGCACAGCTCATCTTGTTCCCGTCAGAGCACAGAAGAGAACCTGTGTTCACCATTTCCTGATTCATCTGAAAATAGCCCCCACCCCATGTCCTGCATCCCTCTGTGTCCTGAGGCTCCTGCCCTCCTCCCTCACTGCACACACTGGCTCTCTGGCTCTCCTTCCCTGTGGGGAGGGCACACAGGGAGAAGAAGTGGCAACTTGTGAGTCCTACTGCTCCCCAGGAGGCCCAAGGGCCTGGTGGAAGCTGGTGGTGTGGGAGACAGGGAGCAGCCAGGGGTCTCCTGGCACTGACTGATGTCAGCTGAGCTGTGTGGGACCCAAGGGGTGTAATGGTTCCCAAGCTGATAGGGCCCTCTTCTTCCTCCCTTTCCCATATCTACCTTGCTTGTCCTGTCTTCCCGTCCTGTAGTAAGAACCATGATCTGGCCACAGAATGCTAACATGGAAGGAGAGTGCACCTGGAACCAGGTACAGGGAACCAGGCCTGAGGCAAGGTAACAATGTCTGATCTAGAGAGATCTCTTACCTTGGTTCACAGCCCTGTGCCCTTCTCGGACACTAAAGACAAGAAAGGCCTCCTGAGCTTCACTCCTTAACATCACAGATTCAGTCCCCGGATGTGGATAGAAATGACCCATCAGCAACTGAGGTTAGAACATCCCGCCTGGCTGTACCAATACAGAAACCACCGAGTGCCTCGCCTCTGAGGTCTTAGGTGGTCTGAACAGTGTGTAGGACCCTGTGGGTTTGTCCAGTCCTCTGAGCTCTTCCTTCTTCTACTGTTCACCCCGACATCTACAGTAAGATTTGTCCTTAGCATCATTTGGCTGAAAACTATTATGAAATTATAGATATGCTGGGAAGGAAGGCCCTTACCCAGCATGCAGGCTCCCTATCAACTCCGAACGTTAAAAGCAGAGGCTGGTCTGTGGAGGCCTCCTTGGCTCTGTCTACGGGGCGGGCGTCTTTGAGGCTGAAGAGCTGAGGATGAATTTAAATAGCAGCTAAACTGTATAATTTAAGCTGGAATGCTCAGCATGCCTCTTCAATTCATTCATTTGGCAGTCCACACTGCAGGGGAACTAGTAGAAACCACTGTCTATTCTTTGGGTTTCCAAGTCTGTAGTCGTCAGAGGTACCTGTGGTATGCCCTAATGTGACTGAGCCAAAAGTCCCCATTGTAAATTTGTAACCCGCTTTCCAACTCCAAGCCGTGCAAGAGAGGTGGGGGTGTTGGCAAAGGGTGCAGAGAGAGGAGCTGCAGACCATGCTTGGATGCTTGGAGTCTGACCCCTCCTGGTATAGAACGGCCAAGTCCCTTACAAGTCCCTTTCTAGTGAAGACTGTCTTTCTAGTCTGTCTTTACTTCACAAATGGGGAAACTGAAGCTCACTGAAGTAGGGACCCACCCTGGATCTCATAATTCGGATCCCCACATTCCTGGCCAGGACTACATGGGGCGCAGTGTTCCTGTTCCGCTTCAGGAAAGGAAACTGTTGATTTTTCATTTACACAAAAATGAAAAAAATAAATACCAGATGTTTGGAAACACAGTACAGCCCCACTTGCTGGAACTTAGGAGAGCATTCTGAGAGGAAAAAAAATTAAATGGAAAATCCACAAAGCAACAAAAAGATGTTTTGAACGAAAATGCAACTTTGTCTTTCTCTCTCACACACATACACAAACAATATCTCATTGTTTCTTCTTCAGGGAGCAGCTGTGAAGGAAATTAAGGGGGGAGGGTGGCAGACACAGCATCCCATCTTTGTGCCTCATACAGAGCTCAGCTTTGAGGCCAGTCTCCCTGAGCTGTGGGGGGTGTGGCATGCATGACTATCAAAGAGCAATGGCCTGATGGGAACCTATAAAGTGACTTGGGAGAAGCCACGCACCTCACTCGGAGGATTCTGTGTGAAAACTTCCTTCATTGGATCCGAGGATCCAAGAGGTATGTCCGAGAGGTATGTTCGTAGTTTGAGCTTGCATTTAGGATAACAGATGGTTAAAGCAGAGACCGCCTGATTCCCACCACCCTCCTTTCAGTTAGAAACTTTCAGTGAGCACGGATTGAGGGCTTGTACAGTTTCCATTTCATTCTCCTCGGACTCCCCAGGTAAGGACTATTGGCACCTGTTTTCGTGTGATGAGGTGGAAGGGGTGGCTAAGCCTGTGCTCTCCCCATGGCTGTTTCTGCTCCACCCCCTCCCCGCTATCAAAAGGAGACCACAAGAACATTGCCTGTTTGGCAAGACAGCACCAGATGAGTTTTCTAGTGTGACTCAACTGTGCCTGACAGTAAGATCAACCGAAAACTGGAATTATTTGTGTGATTGGAGTACTGAACAGCCGGACACAAAATGGTTTTGTTTAGCATATGGGGTTTGCTGGACACAGTGGTGTAATCCTCTGACTCTAGCACTGGGGAAGCAGAGATGCCACACTGTAGGATAGCCTGAACTAGATAGCGGGCTCGAGGACAGAGGAGTATGTAGAAAAAAAAAGAAAGAAATTAAAAAGATGTGGCTCCCGTTCATTCAAAGGCTACTTGTGTTTGTTTGCTTTTAAAGATCTAGTCACCTGTGCAAACTTTTTGTTTTATCATGTGACATCTACTTAATGTTGGACAGCTTCTTAAGGTTAGGGACTGTGGCTAAAGTGATATACGTGCTCTTGGAGACCTGAGCTAATGTTGAGCAAATCAACCTTAACAGAGGACAGGGTCGATTTCAGCACAGGTGGCTTCTAGATGAGAGCTTCGATGCAGCGCACACAGTGGGTTCCCAGGCCAGCACCTCCCAAGAAGAAGCTCAGGGTGCTTGACCCTCAGTGTGCTGCAATCACTGCCTGGTCCAGGATGCACCAGTCTTGGAAGAATTACCTTAAGTTATTTTGGTAGCCAGTTAAAATTATAGTTAAGCTTATTTCAAAATGTAAATTCACCTCGATGGTCTTCCTGTGATATTAGAAGACCAGAAATGATGCGTCGTTCGTAAAGCACGTATCTTTTTCTCAGAGTTACACGTACACATCAATAGCGTGTTCTGTCAGTGTTAAGTGAATCCAAATGGATGGAGCATGGAAAAGGTGATGGTATCAGCCCCTGCCCTCGAGGACTTTCAGCCACAGGAAGAAAACGTAAACAAGCAGACGGTGTCTCTGGAAGCCATGCAGTCAAGGAGAGTTAGCCTTGTTCTGAATCCTCCCACAGAACTCAGGGGTATGTTTCAGCCCACAAGAGAACATCTTGTAACAAGACATTTGTTGGAGTTAGACATGGGCTGACTTGTTATCGCTAGTGCATAGTGAGACAGAGCTCATCGGCTCTCACAGGCAGGCATTTTCCGAAAGGCACCAAGATGGATGCAGGCGGGAACATGGCAGAGAGGCTGTGGGTGGAAAGCTGGCCCTGTCATAGTCCTGTTCCCTTCCAGGCACACCTGGCAGGAGCTGTGGGTGGGGGGAGCTGCATAGATGACCTCTGAGGTCCTGTCCATTTCCGAAATGCAGTAGAATGTATATACCCTGTACCACACTTTAAAGTCCAGTATGTGGGAAAGGCTATTGGCTTAGGCCCTTAGGTAGAGCTATGGAGATTCCAAGAGCCCTTGAAAATGGGTGCAAAGTTTTTAGGAGTTTAGGCTGGGCTGCTACAAACACTCCACCCTTTGAAATGTCAAAAGACGAGTGTTGTTTATATGATGTTGGGAAAAAGGAGGCCTCCGGGACGAAAGATGGTGGTCCCACCACATGTTTGCTCCAGAGAACTTCAGCAGCTGCCCCCTCCCCAATCTGCCCCAGTTGGCAGCTCTCGCTCCTTACATAACTGTTCTTTTTGAAAACCAGGCAACAAAACCTTCAGAAGAAAAGGCTATTGATTATTAAAGTTATTTGGAGGTTCACAGACTCATAATAAAGTGGTTATAATTGTTCCTGTTATGACACATCCTTTTAAATGCTCAGATCTGAGAACATTTTGCTTGCATTGACTCAGTCATCACAGGGAGAAAGGCAGCGAGCTGGAAATAGCTCGTGTGCAGTGAGAGGCAGAGTCACAAAAAGGGAACAGAGGGAAGGCAAGTCAGGGAGAGAGGGAGAGAGGAGCCCAAAGCCTCCATCCATAGCTTGAGTTGACTGCCATTTCACTTCCCTGGCCACTCCCCTCCCAAGAGTTCTGGCCAGCAGAAGACTTCTGTATGAAAATAATGTTGGACCCATACACATCAGCTGACAGCTCTTCTCTGGTTAAATGCACATCCTCTATGAAAAACACTGTCAGCAAATGTGGAAAACATTTGGGAAATACAGTCCTGGTTCTGGTTTTCATAATAGCAATGTCAATGTTTAACTGGGCAAGGTAGCACACAGTAGGCAGAGATAGGAAGATTTCTGTGAGTTCAAGACCACCCCAGTCACCAGGCAATGGTGGTGCACGCCTTTAATCCCAGCACTTGGGAGGCAGAGGCAGGCGGATTTCTGAGTTTGAGGCCAGCCTGGTCTACATACAGAGTGAGTTCCAGGACAACCAGGGCTATAACAGAGAAACCCTGTCTCGAAAAAACAAAAACAAAAACAAAACAAAAAACAAACAGACAAACAAACAAAACCACCCCAGTCTACAAAATGTGTTGTCTAGCCCGGACTAATGGTGAGATGCTATTTCAAAAAATTAAATAAATAAACACAAATCTAATATTTACTGAGCTTGGAGTCAGATGGTACTCTGACATTCCTATTATCTCTCTTATTTTGGGGGTGGCCTTCTTATGTCATTGGAGCTGGTCTTGAATTGGTGGACTCCAGGATCGCCTTACCTAAGCCTCCCTAATAGCCTCCTTCACCAGCACCCCTGGCTTTATTTTATCCTGTTTCCTTTTCACAAAAGATTCATGAGCTAGGCATGACTCTTAGTCCTACTTTATAGGCCAAGGAACAAGGGCCTACTTTGCACAGTTACCCTTAGTAGGTGACAGAGCCAGAGTTGGAACTCCATCTAAGTAACGCTTGGATCTCCCCTCTTACCCAGCCCCATATGCTGCTCTTTGTTAAGGTTCCTGGACCAAGCCTGGGCTGGTAGGACAGCCCAGCAAGACATTGGCAAAGATAAAATGTGAGGCTCTGGGGGAGCATTCACTTATGGACTCCGTTTTTTTCATTCACAAACCTTTTGACTTTTTAGTGCCCCTCTTTGCCTAGTCCCTGCACACATACTATTTTTATTCCAGAAACAAGTCCCTACTGGGCCTGGCATTTCCAAGGGATGATTCTGAGGAGAATCAGAAAGGGTTCCCACCCTGGAGAAATATGCAATGGGGCAGGGGATGGTGTGGATCCATGAAGGAAGCTAATCCAACAAGAGATGCTCTAAAAGAGGTACCAAGGCTCTGAGGCGATAGCCTTACTGCCCCTGGACAGCCAGACTGGCAGCAGCTGCAGGATGCAGCTCCTGGGTGCTGAGGAGAATACCAACTGAAAGATCTAGTCGACAAGGACTCTCCATCACTGTGTGTCATCAGTCACTGTGTCATCTGGAGATCCAGACAACTCCATTTGCATTTTTCCCCAGGCCTCTCCAGCAGCCACTCAACCCCAAGATGGTGACCGTGCTGTTGCTCCTGGCCACACTGGTGGGTCTCTTCACCACAGCCAAAGGACAAGATTTCCATCTTGGGAAATGCCCATCTCCTCCGGTGCAAGAGAATTTTGACCTGATAAAGGTGTGGTAACTCAAATTTCCCCTTTGTTTTGAGCATGCTGAGACGGTTCATTTTATTCTTTTTTTTTTTTTAATCTCCAAAGCAAATCTCTTCCCACTTGGGGATGTGTAAGGGGTCTCTGCAGACATCGGGGACAGCTGAGTAACAGTCACATGAGGTGAGAAGGAAATCCAGTTCAGAGTCTGACACTGGGCCGTTTTTTTTAGGCATATTTAAATACAGTATAATTTGGGGGAAAGTTTTCCTGGTGTAACACAATCCCCTGTGCACACAGAGGCATAAGGACATTGAAACTCTCAAAGCACATTCCCTTCTTCCATGAAGGTGGGTTCTATAGCTAGGCTACATGTGTTATCTTAGGGACCTAGGGGAGACCTGGTGTGGTCGTGGTCATAAAAATAGCATAGAGGTCATCTAGACTATTTATCATTTCTAGTCCTAGTTGTGGGGGCTTAGGGAAGCGAAGTATAGATTGGCTCTACAGATAGCACAGAGTTACCTAGGCAATCAGCCACCTTCATTCCCAGCCTTCTAGGTAGAAAACAGGTTATACCATCCTTTCTCTTGAAAAGACAACCCCGGGTGTTTAAAACTCCCTGGCTACCCTAGTGCTATCTGTGAGCTCAAGGACCTTTGCTCCCAATGGGGAAAACATTTTTCTTATTTTACATTTCCCCTGAAGCAGTCTCTGAGGCTAGAAAGGGGATAAAGGAAGTCTTTGGTACCTCAACTTGTCCCATAGATGGATGCCAACAGGCCATGGGAGCTCCCATGGCCTCGGCAAGGGAAAGCTTAGGGTGGTAAGTAAGAGCTGTCAGTGTATGGGAACGGTCTCCAACAGCTATGGGGAGGTGAGGGTGAGGTCAGGGGATGTAGGTAGGAGCCTTAACTATGGTTGATTCACTGCTATTGTCCCACAGAGACAGAAGCTGGGTGTCCCTCAGGTGACACAGCTAGAACATGCACATAGGGTTCAAAACTAGGCTTCCTATTAATACAGAGAGCTCAAGACAGGACCTGGGAAAAGCCAGAAGTCTCCCAGGGGTGCTTTCTTGTTACCTACAATATAACTAGCTCCCCACAAATGCTTCTTCCTAGAATCAGGCAAAGGTGGCAGCAGTAAGGGACAGCCATTAGATGTCGGAACTCGGCAGCTCTATGGCTAGGGGTGGCCTGGACTCTAATCCTAAGGCCCCTTCTCCTCACTCAAAAGGTTCTAATTGCTTTTAGGCAGCAGCACAGTTGGTTTGAAAAGCACTGAGATTATCAATCACTGGAACTTAAGA
Source organism: Mastomys coucha (assembly GCF_008632895.1). Taxonomy (NCBI): domain Eukaryota; kingdom Metazoa; phylum Chordata; class Mammalia; order Rodentia; family Muridae; genus Mastomys; species Mastomys coucha. Next base: position 28,931,360 of record NW_022196894.1, on the reverse strand, counting down.
GTGAGGGTGTTGGAGGGTGGGTTAGGCAAAGCAGGGAGGAGAGAGATTAGAGAATCTGAGAGAGGAGTAGAAAATGAGGGTAGGCAGTGCCTGAGGTAAGGAAGGGGAAGCTACACACTAAGGCCCGCACTAACATTTCTTATTAGTGTTTTAAGGATTCCCTTTAGTTAGTAAGCACGGAAAAACACAAACAAATAAACAACCAACCAACTTACCAAACAAACAAAAACTTCATGAATGGGGAATTTGATTTTGATTTAGATTTTAAGTTAGGAGTAAAAAAAAAAAAAAATCCGAAATATCTTGGGAATTCCTATTGGTATCTTCACTTAAAGAAGTTCTTTGAGAACTGAAGGAGAATGGCTTTAAAAGATTATTTTCTTTAGTGTGTGTCTGTGTCTGTGTGTGCATGTGCGTAGGTGCCCAGTGGGAGAGCCACAGCTGTAGTTACAGGTAGCCATAAGTTGTCTGGTGTGGATTCTGGGACTCCAACCCCAGTCCTCTTCCAGAGCAGTAAGCACTCTTAGCTGCAGAGCCAGCGGCTCTCCACCCCTAAAACAGAATTTTTTTTAAAAATTGTTAAGGTTAGTTTATATGTCATATTACTGGCTTGTTCAAAAATATTTTTTTTTCTTTCAAGGATTTTTAATTTATTCACTGTTATGCAACCATCATTGAATCCGTTTTAGAACATTTTCATTATCTCAAGGAGAAACCACAAGCCCACTGACAGTCTCTCTGCCTGCATCGCTCAGACTTTTCACCGCTGTGACAAATGCCTGAAAGAGGGGAGATTGATTCCGGCTTCTGGTTTCAGTGCCTTCAGTCCAGGGTTCATATGGTCCACAGGCTGATGGAGAGGCAGAACATCTTAGGATGTGTGGCACAGGAGGCGGCTTAGCTAAAGATACCCAGTGAGTGGAGAGGGAGAAAAGAGATCATGTACAAGATACATCTCTCCCAGGCATGTTTCACTGGCCTGCTTTCCCTAACTAGACCTCTTATCTCACCATCTCCCAATACATCATATTGTGAATCCATCAAGGGATTAGTCTGTTGATTAGGTCAGAGCCCTCAGAATCCAATCACTTCCTTAAAATCCCACCTCTGAACTCTGGTCACCTCAGGACCAAGCATGGGGAGCTTTACATCCAAACCAGAACACTCTCACAGCTATGGGGAGATGAGGGTGATGGGGGGGTGAGGTGCGGGGATGTGGGTAGGGGCATTAACTATGGCTGATTCAATACTGTTGTCCCACAGAGACAGAAGCTGGGTGTCCCTCAGGTGACATAGCTAGAACATACACATAGGGTTCAAAACTAGGCTTCCTATCAATACAGAGAGCTCAAGACAGGACCTAGGAAAAAACCAGAAGTCCCCCAGGGGTGCTTTCTTGTTACCTACAATGTAACTAGCTCCCCATAAATGCTGCTTCTTCCTGGAATCAGGCAAAGACGGCCACAGAAATGGCCTGGACTCTGATCCAATATTTTACTTTCTGTCGATATGAATTTGTCTATGGAGTACACAATACTAGCCTTTTGTGACTAAAGGCAATGTTTTCAAGGGTCTGTCTTCAGACACACTAGAAGAGGGCATTGGTTCCCATGAGAGATGGTTGTGAGCCACAATGTGGTTGCTGGGAATTGAACTCAGGATCTCTGGAAGAGCAGCCAGTGCTCTTAACCACAGAGCCACTCCCACAACCATGTTTAATTTTTGGCAAGCTGTTTTAGAAGAGTCGCATCACTCTGACTCTTTAGACATGGAGTTGTCCTAGTATAGAAACTTCACTGAGAAAGATTTGCAGAGGAACATGGGATTGTGAGGAAACAGCAGGCCAACCTCTCACCTCTGAGTTTCCTTGTTTCTGGAAAGTCACACTTCCTTGCTCTTTAACTGTGGATCACTAAGGTCCCTTGAATAGCTAAGAACTCTTTGAAACATATTGGAAGATGTAAATTTTTCTGAGCATGCCTGTGAAGACCGTTAGCCTCATTCTTTGGTATTTTCAATGAAGGTCACATTTGATTTTGTTGTTGTTGTTGCCATCATCGTCAGTTTTTGTTTTGTTTTCTTCTGAGGCAGGTTCTCGATGTAGCCCAGGTTCACCTTGAACTCTCTATCTATCTAACGCTGACCTTGAATTCCTGATTTTTCCTTTGTTGTGCACATCCCCGGTTCTGGGTTTAGAGGCCTTTGTTAAGATTCAGTGTTTTTAAGTGACTGTTGGAGCTTACTGAAAAGATGGGGAAAGGGTGGTCAAAGATGTGGGCGCGTGCTTGAACAGTTATGTGACAGAAACGGTCCTGTCACTGGCTCTTCAGGATGCTGCTGAGGGTTTGGAGGTGAATGTATGCTTTACTTGCTCTGTTGGGTGAAAGAGTTTCAAATCTGTAAAACAACTATAATTAATATTTTGACTAGGGAGTTACACTCACACAGTTTAAAATGCTGATGGTGCAAAAAAAAAATTAAAAAGCTGTGCACATGGCTCAGTGATAGCGTAGCTCAGTGACAGTATATCTGCCTAGTGTAAAGTCTTTGTCCCATCCCTAGCACCACGGAGAGTGGGGGTGGGGAGGACAAATCCCAAAGCCCAAAGGTCTAACGGAGCATTCAGTGAAGTTTCCTTTAGTCTTTCCCGTTTCTTATCCCAGGAGCAGCCAGTAAAAACAACATATTGTATATCATTTTTTAAAGACAATGTATACATATATAAACAAATATGTATAAGACTGTGGTAGCCAAAATAAAAGCTTCCAGATGTCCATGGCCTGTTTTCAAACCAGTGAACATACTACCTTCCAGAGAATAAAGGGATTCTATAGAGGTGACCTGAGATGGCCGGATTAACCTGGTTATCCAAGTGGATCCAATTTAACCACATAAAAAATTGTTAGAAGCAGAAAAATCTTTCCTAGCTGTGGTCAGAGAGAGAGCTTTGAGAAAGAAATGAGTGTCAGAGAGGTGCTGTGGAGGTGTTGTCAAGGGTCTGCTCGGAGTTAGATGACCTTGAATATGGAGAACTTTCAGGTCCAGAAAGCAGGTGTCATGTGCAACACAGGGAAACAGAGGCACCCACTCTCCCTCAGAGCCTCTGGAAAGGGAGGGACCCCAAATTTCAGTTTTAACTTCATGATGTTAGGATCAGAGTCTGACTTCTAAATCCATAAATTAATAAATCTGTGCTGGTTAAAGCTTATAGCTGCTCATCACAGCAGCAATAGAAACCCCATACAATATGCTTTTCCTTGTTGTTATGCCAAAGGTAGCTTACGCATATACTTCACCTCAAACCTGGCTCTTTAGTCTTTACTCTTTTTAAAATTTTTTTTTATTTATTTACTTTACATTCCAATCACAGCCTCTCTCCCTCCTGTCTTCCCAGTCCCACCTTCTTTCTCCTATTCTCCTCTCACCCTTCTCTAAGGAGGAGGGGGAGTAGCCCACCCACCCCACCACCAACTCACCCTGGCACATCAAGTCTCATCAGGACTAAACACATGCTCTCCGCCCCCAATTCAACCCCTGAGACTATTAATGTTCTTTATTCTTTAGTTAACCTTCAAGATAATTGCATATAACTTTTTAACAAAAGGTGTATAAAATGTCATCAGAGAGATACACTATCATTTATTTCTCCAGCCCCTCTCTAGACTGCTTTCTTCCTTTTATTGTTACAGACAGACCTTCTACTTACACATCGTTTCTTTACAACAGGAGAACATTCCAAGAAGTTAAATTGCTGGGCTAAAAGAACGTGTATTTTTAGTTTTGCTCAATATTACCAAACTGCCCTCTGCAGAGGATATAAATTGGTACAGTAACCAACTCCAAACAGAAGTGCCCCACAGTCAGCATGTCTGAGTTACATAAAAGTCAAGCTGCCCTGTACAGTTATCAGCTGTTGGAGGTAAAAGGTATTTTCCATCAACCACACAAACCGTTGCTTTTGCAAAGGCTGGAATTTCACACGAGTTCTGACTAAAGAGAACTCTGAAAACATATCCAAGTAGAGAGAGAGCGAGCCCTTTAGGAATAGAACGTGGCATACAATCATTACCCGCACATCCGAATCATTTATTCTCATTTGAAACAGTATCTTGCCCAGTTGGCTGGGAACGATGCAGTCTATTTGGCCTGGTTTCCCCTGGAAAGGGCTCTGCTTCTAAGGCAACAATGGGGACGAGTCAGCAGGTCCCCAGAGAGCCCTTGCGTTTTGCCTCTGCTTGTTGTTGTCTGTGCAGTATCTTGGAAGATGGTATGAAATTGAGACGATCCCAACGACCTTTGAAAACAGAATCTGCATTCAGGCCAACTACTCGCTGACAGAGAACGAAAACGTGAAAGTGCTGAACACGGAGCTGAGGTGAGTGACTGCGCATGCCTACCTCGGCAAGCGGGACACGGAGATGGTATGTGATACTCAAGCTAGGCAGGATGATCTAGATGCATGTGTTCCCTTCTTTAACCACCGCTGAGCACCTCCTGAATACCAGACACTGAGAGAAGCAATAGCGAGTTGAAAGTACCAGTCAGAGCGCCTGTTTTCGTTCCAAAATGGAGACTCTTGTAGCAAAGGACTACCTTACTTGGCCTCTAAACCGAGAGAGAAACCCTTTCTGTCCATCTACTCACAGAAACTATCAGGTTTTGTCGAATACTTCTCTGAACTGGGGGCTCACATTGTCTCGCGGCAATTTGTCCACCTCTAGCCAGCTTCTCCGTTAGGAACCCCGCCCCTTCTGTTTGTTTTCTCTCTTTTCTCCTTTTGAGATAGGATCTTGTGTAGCCCAGGCTGGCTTCCAACGCACTGCATAGCCAAGGTCCTGGAATTTCTGATCCTCCTCAGTGCTAGGATTACAAATGTGTACTGATGGTTGAACCCAGAGCTTTTTGTATGCTACGAAAGTCTCTACCAACCGGGACACAGTACCAGGCCCAGGCAGCTTCATTTTTTGCTAAGCAAGCGTCATGTACCTGAACAGATACATGTACTCTCTAGCTTATGTCAACAGGATCTCCTCTAGAAGTTTTTGCTTCTGTCGATAAGTACACTGAACATTGAGTTGATCCACGTCTTTACACTCTGGAAAACAGACAAGAAGAGACCTAGAATGAGGTCCTACTAGCTTAGCCTCTACCAACAAAGGTTGCGGCACCAACAACTACATCTAAGTATGTCCTATATGCAAGGCACTAACCACCCCTGTACTGGGGCCTCTCTGAAGGTATATTTACTTAATCCCCACGATGTAGCAAAAGTAGATACTATTATAAACTTCATGGATGAAAAAAACCAATGTTGGTATAGAGAAAGAAGCAGCTTGTTCAAAGGCCGTATAACTGATACAGGATGAAGTCTAGATTTGAACCCCAGAAAGCAACTGTACTCAGTGCTGTTTGCTAGGTTCACAGAGGTGCTGGGTGCCATGACGCCATCCACCAACTCCCCTGTGGGCCAGAGCGCAAACCTGACTTCTTTTGGAGCCCCAGGGAAGGCTGCAGGAATTGAAATGCCTTTGCCAGGAATCTCCAAGGAATTTGACAGGCCTTGTATTAGTCAGTTGTCTCTCCTCACAATGGAATCCAGAGAAAAGGTTCATTTGGGCCTAAGTTCAGGAAGTTCCTATCTGGAATCAAGGGGCCTTATTCCCTGGGCCTCTGGTGAAGGTTGGAGGTAGAAAACAAAACAATGCATCCCAGGAGAGAGGAAAGAGAAACAGGAAGAGAATAGGCTCCCACAATCCTCTTTGAAAGCTCACTCCCAGGGACCTACAAACCTTTCTCATCTCCTGCAGACCATAATAGCATCACCCTGGGGACCAAACCTTTACCATGTCCTTTGGGGAACATTTAACCAGATCACAGCAGGAAGGGGAGTTGTAATGACTTCTTTCCTTTATTTTTATTTTATTTTAGTTTTTCAAGACAGGATTTCTCCATGTAGCACTGGCTGTGCCGGACTCCCTCTGTAGACCAGGCTGGCCTTGAACTCAGAGATCCATCTGCCTCTGCTTCCTGAGTTCTGGTACTAAAGGCATGTACCATCAACGCCTAGCAGTAATGACCTGTTTTCAATGAAATATTATGTCCCATGAGATCCCAAATCCATGATGTCCACATCAGGGGAGCTGAAACTAGGGAATTCTCTCAGCCTGTGCTCAAGAATTAAGAACCCAAATGATCTGGCCTAGAGCTGAAAGAGAGAAGGAATCGGGCTTTGGTGCTTGGCCGCCTGGTTTCAATCAGATATTAGAATGAGCTCTTAGGTTAGCTAGGATGTTCTATAGCCAGTAACAATAGAACTAACATCCCTGAGGCTGCCTGTGCATCAAGTGAGGTAAAAGCTCTTACAACATTGTTTGGCAAGTTTGTAAGCATCTAATTAAACATGAGCTTTTGTGGCTGAACTCCCATTGCCTCAAAACACAGGTGAAAGCCAGTGAGATGGCTCAGTGGGTAGACAGGCCTGGCACCAAGGCGATTCCCACAAGTTTGCTTCCAACCTACACACATGATAAGAGTACACACACACACACACACACACACACACACAAATACAATAAATGTAATAAAATAATATTCAAACCCATGCATTTCACCATAACACATTGTGCATTTATGGTCAGAGATCACTGTCTTGACAATTGTTCTGGAACAAGACACAAATGATAGTGTTGAGGAGAAGTGCCTAGCTTGTTGCTAAGTTACTATTTGCAGATACAGCAGGGCATGGTGCCTGGCCCTATGTGGGGATGAACAGACAATGCAATCAGGAATGTGAGAGTACCTTCCCTAACTTCTCTTACCTGCTGCTAAGGTGCTGGATTTTAGGGCCTCCCTCACCTCCAACCATACAACGCTAACCTACCAACTGCCTCATACATACTTAGGTCTCATGGTTGCCCCGCTTGAGGACTGATGGGCAGGCAGTTCCTTTGCCACCTCCTGAAGAGTAGCATTCTGATGTCTAGGCACCTCCCTTCTCTGTCCTCTCCTCTGAGGCTTCCCTTGTCCTGTGTTCATGGGTAAATGAGAAAAAGAAAGAGGGAGAAAGAAAGAGAGAGAAAGAGAGAGAGAAAGAAAGGCTTGTGCTTACATATGGTAGAGGAGAAAGTTTATTGTAGATAAAAGGGAAACCATAACCAATGACATGTGGGAGAGTCCATTGTGGACATGACCCTGAGCCCTGTGAGGAGGGAAGGGAGAGGAGATAGAAAGGAACCAGATGCAGCAGCCAGGAGGCCCAAGAGAGATGGGTAACCAAAATGGCTGTATTATATAAGGAAGGGCAGCTGGGGACTGGGCCCTTCTCCACTGGGCTAGAGAAGTTTGAGGTAGGGGGTATGCCTGCCAGAAGGACTCTGGAACAGGTAGGGACTGAGGGATGCTGGGAGAACCTGGAGGCCAGGTCCCCTTTAATATGTTAAGTAGGCACCTCAGCCTTTTGACTCAGGTTTGAGATCTAACAATAGGATCTTTTTGGGTTATCCTGAAATGGGCCAGATCCTTGTGAAGGATCAGAGAACTTGTTTGGTTTCAAGACCAGCACACTTATCATAGGCCACCATTTAATATACCGCATAGGCCACCATTTAATATACCATGAGGAAAGAACGGCTCTGCCAATGCCAAGTGTTGGGAGGTCAGTCCTAAGATTCGTGGTTCTTCACAATCAGACTGAATCACAGTGGCCAGGTTTTCTCATTGCCTCTGTGCCAACCTGTTCTGCTTCAAAATCTCCCACACTCACTTGGACATTACCCAAACTGGAGGGGGGGGGGGTTAGAACTCAGGCCCTTAGGTGGGACACAGGGGGATGGCTCTGCACTGCTTTCCAGTGATCTAGTTCCTCCTTCCTCTGCTTCCTCGTTTTCCTCTCTGTGTAAAGAGATAAACCTTGGGGGATGTGGGTGGGTGTGTGAATTTTCCCATTCTGCTCTATTCCCTCTCTTTGAAGCCTAGGAGCAAGATGTCTGAAATGCCTGAAAGGTAAATAGCAAAAAGTCCAAACAACAGTGTTGAAGTGCAAGGGTCTAGCAAAGATCCAGCCCCCATGGCTGTTGCTTGTCCAGAGGTCTGCCTGAGTCTCAGACAGTCACAGTGGGAAGAACCAGGTCTGGCTGGCCTTTGAAGAGCCGCTCACAGGAGACACCACTGCCCACAGCAGACAGTACCTGCCGGCTGCCGGAGTCCTTAGGGCATAAAGCTTTCATTGATCTTTGGTTTTTAATGAGTTGTACGTCTCTTCCTCTTCCATATCTTTTTTTCCTTTCCTTTCCTTGTTTCTTTTCTCTCCTCCCCTCCCCCCCACAGTCCTGATGGAACCATAAACCAAGTTAAGGGGGAAGCCAAACAGAGAGACGTCTCAGAGCCAGCCAAGCTGGAACTCCAGTACTTCGTGTGTAAGTATCCACTTCTCTCAGGAAGCCTGTGGGGATGGGAGACGTGCAGATGGAAAGCAGGAGCCCTATGTTCAAACACATCTGAGTCCTGCCGCCAAGGTCCAGTTCTGTGTGTAGTTATTTTTGGTGCACCTACTGTGTGCTCTTCCCTGGGCTAGGCACTGGGAAATACAGCCTCTGAGAAAACTTTGGAGGAACCAGGAAACTTATTAGCATCTTAGCAGACAAGGCTCACAGAAAAGCCTGATCTCCTGGGAAACAGAAGCCCCCAAATTACTAGATGTTAAGAGAACAATTGGCCTATGCAAATGCTTACAGGCAAGAGACTAGAGTGGAGGCTCTTCAGGGGCCTGGCTCTGCTGCTCTCTGACTGAGTTCTGAGGAATGCACTCAGGCTGTGGAGAAAGCAGTTAGTTTTGTTTGTCCTGTAGATATATTGGAGAATTCAGCTCAGCCCTGTGAGGTTTTCTCTTGCTATAGGGTAGACACTGAAGTCACTCACTCCCTGCAAGAGAAATCACCATCCTTCTTCCCACCAACATCTCCCTGCTTCTATCCCCAGCTCCCCCACCCCCAGCCAGTCTCTAGAATAGGGGAGAGAGGAAGTTCTTACTTATAAACCAAAAAAGGAATGATGCTGTAAGGATAAAGCTGTCCTTCCCCACACATGCGACTGTGAGCAAATACCTCCAGATGAACAAGCTCCCAGGCTGGCATTGTGAAGCTAGACCAGACTTGCTCAGTGCAGTGTCAAGGGCTCTGTGCATGTTTGTTTCCCTCCTCATTTTTACAAACAAGGAAGATGAATTTCAGGGAACCAATGAGTAAGATGGGTAGACAGACGCTGAGCTCATTGGAGCCTGACTCTCTGAAACCTCCTTCAAGAATTTCCCCCATGGCATGGATGGGAAAGGCGTGGGGATGCGAGTGAAGGCAATAAGCCTTAGTTTCTAATAGCCTTTCAATTCTGGGGGTCTCCATGGCAACTGAGGCTGTACCTTCACCATGTGAAGTATCATATGCACAGGCTACTGAAGGAGCCCTGGGACCAGAGGCAGGAGCTGTTTGCTGGGGAAGTTGAGGATTAAGAAGCTCATTGGGAATACAGGGTGTTCAAGTTTGCTTTCTGTTGCTATGGAGAGTGGGGGTGTTCATCTTATAGGTTATAGTACATCACTGAGGGAAGAAGCCAGGGCAGGCTCTGGAGTCCAGGCCATGCAGGGACACTGATTACTGGCTTGCTCCCTGTAACTCATTCAGCTTGATGTTTTTGATATAACTCAGGACCACCTGCCTAGGGGTAACACCACCCACGGAGGGCTAAGTGTGGCCCCATTCATTAATCAAGAAAATGCTCCACTGGCCAATGTGATAGAGGCAGTTCCTCAAACAAGGGTCTCTCCTTACAAGATGACTCTAACTTGTGTCATGTTATCAAAAAACTAACCAGCACAGAGAGGTTAAGAGGTTGTGGGGGTCCTTCTAGGATATTTGGGAGATTATGGGGAAGACGGATGTTCTGAGTAGAGAGAATGGCATGGGAGAAGCCTACATAAATGTTTAAAGCATGGGAAGGTACCTCCAGTACAGGATGGAATTAAGAAGGCCCCCTAATGAAGTTTACACCATAGTCTTCATGAGCACTGGAGCAATAGTGACACTTTCCAATAAAGAGAGACATGGAAGTTGTCTGTACACTGGGTAAGTGTATTCTAGAGAGACAGACAGTGTGTGGGAAAGACAGAATGTTTATGTCTAGGTGGACTTGAAGACCCTTGATGCTACCGAAGAGGTGGGAGACACATTTTTCCAAAACTCAAATGCAGAGTGACTAACTTCACAGACAGTGTGTCCACTGTCTGTGTGTGTGTGTGTCTGTGTGTGTCTCTGTGTGTATGTGTCTGTGTGTGTGTTTGTCACATGTAAGAACCCCAAGTCTCAAATAGCAACTCAGCACCAACTGTCCATCCAGGCTTCAGTCTACCCTCTTCTACCCTTTCGTGTTTATAAAAAGAGACTCAAAGGTAGGAAGAAGCTTGGTAGCTGGTCCTCTAGGCCCAGGTTTTCGCATAATTAGCTGGACCCTCGACATCCAGGCAAACCTCCATCCTCCTCTATCACACAGCTTCCCAGGCAGACCTGGCGATGTTAACAGGAATCATGAATGTTTTTGAGTATTGGGGGTGGGCTCTCTGGTATTTAAAGAAGCATCTCCATGGGAGCACATGTGCCCATATTTTCATATCTCTGAGGTCTGCACACAGCTTTTCCCACTTGAGGCATCCTCCTTGATGTCTGGGCTGTGAGTTTCCTTTGCCCTGGACCCTAGCTGTGGAAGTAAGTTCACAGACAGAGTTTGTAGATTCGAACGGAGAGGACAAAGCCTCAATCCAATCTTTCCTCTGCAGAACCTCTTTAAATCAGGCCCCTGCAGTCTACAGAAGCCTGTCACTGGACCTTTAGGAGCCTTTTGGTGGGAAAAGCTTAAACCTCTAGGATGGAGAGAAGGCTCAGTGGTTAAGAACACTGGCTGCTCTTCCTGAGGTCCTGAGTTCAATTCCCAGCACACCCACCTGGTAGCTCATAACCATCTATAACGGGATCTGATGCCCTCTTCTGGCAGGCAAGCATATCATAAATAAACAAATCAAAAAAGGTGGGGAGAAAGTCAAAAAAAGAAAAGGTTACAAACCATAACCACATCTTTTTATCTTTTTTGGAGGGGTGTTGTCTCAAGACAGGGTTTCTCTGTGTAGCTGGCATAGAACTCACTCCGTAGACCAGGCTTGCTTTCAACTCATAGCAATCTGCTTGCTTCTGCCTCCTGAGGGCTAGGATTAAAGGTGTGAGCCATCACCATCTGGTTTACCACACCTCATTCTTTTTTTTTTTTTTTAACATTTTATTTTTATTTATTTTATGTGTATGAGTACACTGTAACTGTACAGATAGCCATGAGCTATCATGTGTGTGGCTGCTGTTGATCTCAGGACCTCTGCCAGCCCCGCTCCCTCTGGCCCGCTCTTCTGCTCTTCTGGTGCATAATTTACTGCAACTGTCTTCAGACGCACCAGAAGAGGGCATCCGATCTCATTACGAGTGGTTGTGAGCCACCATGTGGTTGCTGGGATCCAAACTCAGGACCTTCGGAAGAGCAGTCAGTGCTCTTACCTGCTAAGCTATCTCACCAGCCTCACTACACCTCATTCTTAAAGTGCAGTGTTTTGCTGAGATTGCGCAGGAGGAAACACTAAACCCATCAGCCTCTGTTTCTTCACACGGGCAGGCTGTTGAGGAATGGTGGACTCCAGCCCCTTGCTGTTCATTCTCCACTCTCCTTGCTAAGCAGCACTTCTGTGCACATTGACACTAGTGCACCCAGCTAACCCAAGGAGGCTGTCTGAGTCACCAGCCATCCAGTGCACCTGTTAAAAAGGAGTTGCTGTTAAAGAGGGGGGCATAAAACTGGCTTTTGGCTATTGACACACTATAATCACTGGGGAGTTACGTTGTTGTGGTGGGTTTTTTTATTTGTTCGTTCGTTTGTTTTAATTTGCTTTGGTTTGGTTTTGTTTTTTTCGAGACAGAGTTTCTCTGTGTAGCCCTGGCTGTCCTGGAACTCACTCTGTAGACCAGGCTGGCCTTGAACTCAGAAATCTGCCTGCTTCTGTCTCCAAAGTGCTGGGATTAAAGGCATGCACCACCACTGCCCAGTGAGGCAGACTTGTAATCCCAACATTGAGGAGACTAAGGCAGGAAGAAAGCTAGTTATAGGTCAACCCGAGCTATAGAGTGAGGCTCCATCTCAAGATTAAAAGGTGGCTGGTGATGTGGCTTTGTGGGTAAAGTGGATAAAGGATCTGAGTTTGAACCCTGGAGCCCACCTGGAGAGAACTAACTCCGCACTATTGTCCTCTGACCTCCACACGTAAGCCATGGCGCATGCACTACTTTTTAAAAAGAAGCCAACCACCTGAAGGTTGAAGCAGGAGAAGGGTGGGAAAGGGTGCTTAGTGTCTCTCCCAGCCCCCATGTTTCAACATAGATTTAGAGATTGGGTTCCCAGAGCTCTGGAAAGGAGGCTTCCCTTGCCCTGGTCCTTCCTCACGTGGCTGCTTCTGGTTCTCAGTGGGATCACCCTATTGGATCCTGGCCACCGATTATGAGAACTATGCCCTCGTGTACTCCTGCATCGGCTTAGGGATCTTCCACTTGGATTATGTTTGGATCCTGGGAAGAAGTCCTTACCTCCCTCCAGAAACAATAACCTACCTAAAAGATATCCTTACTTCGAATGGTATCAACATCAAAGGAATGATACCCGTGGATCAAGCGAACTGCCCGGACTCCCTGTAAAGGGGGTGGGGAAGACCATTCCAGGTTATTTCATCGCTTTGCGTTCCCTGGCACTCCTTACAAGCAACCGCTGCAACGTACTAGAGGGAACGTACTATGGCCATAGAAGCCAATGGAGGAAGGGGACTCATGGAAAGTTGGCCCAACCCAATAAGACCCCACACTGCTACCCTGCTAGTCCAATAATAAACATTTTGCAGATCAGCTGTGTTTCCTGTGGATTCTGACCTAGGTTTATAGTGTCATGATCGGCAGATGGTTGGAAACCATAGTTATAAAACAGGAGAAAGCTGATGACCAAGTCAGATCCTGGTGACTCGGATCCAGGGTTCCACTCCACAGCAGATGCTCCAGAGGGAATTCTGAGACATTTTTAATTTCTATCTGGATTCTTCCTTGAAGCTTTAACTTTCTCATCGGGAAGTTTTCGGAACAGGGCTGAAGAATGTGCGTCCTGGGAGGATCTGGGAAACGCGGACAGTCTGAGAAGACAGAGGGATTTTTTTAAATGATGCGAAATTTTTGTTCTCTTTCACTCAGAATTTACTGAGGTCCAATTGCATTCTAGTCACTGAAAAAAAAAATCTAGAATCCCAGATCACCGCTCTCTCCCTACCCCCACCCTACCCCATTCCTGCCCCCAAGCGTCAACCCAGCCCAGTGATAGAAACATGACAGAGCAATGTAGAGGGCATCATGGGAAATCAGAGAACATCCCACCCCCTTCAAGACACAAGCTCAAGCAACCCAGTCTGTCTTTAAAGCCTCGGCATTCCCATGCCCCTGCTCCAGTAGCAAGTAAGGAATTACGTGGTGTTGTGCTTTCTGACCTTGTGACTTTTAAAACCACACGACCTCAGATTTATCACCCCACAAGTTCACTTAGTTCTTGTGCATAGTATATATTATATCTGGTAGTATATACAGTTTTCATTAGAATAAAGAAAAAATAGAGGGGAGGTGGTGGCGCACGCCTTTAATCCCAGCACTTGGGAGGCAGAGGCAGGCAGATTTCTGAGTTCAAGGCCAGGCTGGTCTACAGAATGAGTTCCAGGACAGCCTAGGCTACACAGAGAAACCCTGTCTCAAAGAGAGAGAGAGAGAGAGAGAGAGAGAGAGAGAGAGAGAGAGAGAGAGAGAGAGAGAGAGAGAAAGAATAAACTCAAAATGTAGCTCCCAGTTTACAATTCGAAAAGCCACAGGGAAAAAATGTAGTACAGAGTGGTTAAGTGCTTCCCACAGCTCTGTCTGCGTGGCCTGTGAATGTGACTGCGCTGTCCAGCCCACCAGAGGCCCTTGGATACTCTTCGAGAATACAGTGGTTCGTCAGAGTGCCGTTTCCAACCATCTGCTATGTCATGGTAAAAATTAAATTGTGTAGCCAGTGACATGGCTCAGCTGATAAATGAATGACTAAAGGAAATAAAAAGGAAAAGAAAAGAATGTGACAGCTCCTAGGTATGGTGGAGGAGAAGGTTTATTGTAGACGTGTGGGAGAGCACAGCCAGAGGCAGGGGCATCTGAGAGAGTCCAGAGTGGACATGACACTGAGCTGGGCCATTTAGGAGAGGGGGAGGGGAGGGGAGAAGGGAGAAAGGGAGGGGGAGGGAAAATGCTGTAGTCAGAAGGGCCAAAGGTACAAAGAGGGCCAAAAGGATTGGATTATTAGGGAAAGGCAGCACAGATCTCCCCCCTAAACCCCCATGTGGAGAATTCAGGGTATGGGGCAGGGCATGCCATCCAGGAAAGCCTGTATCAAGCCAGGACTGAGGGATGCAGGGAGAATCTGCTAGCCAGGTCTGCCTTGATATGTTAAACAGATACCTCTGCCATTTATCCTGGGTTGAAACTTAACAGTAAAGGCACCTGCCACCAAGGCCAAGGACCCGAGTTTGATGCCCAGGACCCACTCAGTGGAAGGAGAGAACTAACTCCAGTAAGTTGCCATCTGACCTCCACACACCCATTGGGAAATGCACCTGTCCACATATAAACATGCACACACAAATAAGTAACATAAAAATAAACTGTGATTTTTTTTGTCTTAGATACTCGCTGATAACATTTACCTGAGTAAGTTTCTGAGAGATTTGGAGAGGGCAGCACACAACCACTGAGTGTACAGGGACGAAGCCAGGGAGAAGAGAAGGACACTAGGATGTCCATAGCAAAATAAAAACAATGGTACATAATAGGTCCTGCAGAGCCATCACTAGCTCCAACAGTCATTAACACATCACCAGGCTCTCTGCATTATCATCTGCAACATGCCCTTCCACCCACGAGTGTTTATAAAGCAAATACCAGATCTCACAGATATTACTTGGCCTATTGCTACCTAAGTAGATCTCTCTGGGAGAGATAGGTATGTGTAAAATAAAAATATTGCAAGTTATAGCTTATGTCCTGGAAGCATTCAGAAAATGTATCTCTAAAACATTTTTAGTTTTACATAATCTAGGTGATGGGGAGATGTATGTTTGTAAGTGTTTATTGTGGTTTAATTTGTGGCAGCCCCAGATCTTATATAATTTAGGTGAAATGGAAGGTGTATGGGCAGAAATGTTCACTGTGGCTTTATTCATGGTAGCCCCAGATGAAAAGCTAGAGATGATAGACTAGCTGCTTGAGACCATGCCTCGTGTTCACGAAGCCCTGAGAACTTCAAAGTCAGAAGGGAGTTGCTACTCTGTGGGGAGCGGGGGTTGGGGCGGTCCCTGGAGACAGAGCATGTGACTCTAACTCTGTAGTCATACCCAGGTGAGCAGACACCCAGACACACACCCAGACTCACAGACATACTCAAACACACAGAAATATAGACACACAGAAACACAGGCACACACAGACACAGACACACACACTCCCCTACCTTCTTATTCTGAGATAATTTCACTTTACTGAGTAAATGTTCCTTGCAACACACACAGAGACACATACAAAAACACATATTCACATTTACACACACAGAAACACACACATTTACATACACACATAGACACACAGACATACACAGATATACAGACACACACACATACACACACATAAACACATACAGACACACACACAGAGCAACACACAAATGCACAGAAACACACACACATTTACACACATGTAAACACACAGAGACACACAGACATACACTGACACACACACACACACACACACACACACACACACACACACGGTCCCCCACTGTTTTAAATTCTGAGATAATTTGACTTAACTGAGTAAATGTTCCTTGCAACCAAAATAGACTCAAGACAAAAGAGTTCATAATATAATGTTGAGTGGGAATGAAAGAACATAGCATTTTAACTCTGTTGTATTTATAGCTGCAAGGAATAATGGCATTAAATCAAGTACTAAAAGAGAACAAAGAAATGAAAGCAATTAACATGCTAGGATGGTAGAATTATTGGTGGTTTTCCTTTTCTTTTTTTTTTTTTCTTTTTGCAGCTGCTTTTTGTAGTGGAAGCCCTAAGATATATACAAACCCGCAGACTTGTACTTTAACCTGACCCTCTGGGAAGTATGGTGTCTGAGCCCCAGATGGGCCCCCTCTTTCTAGAGGTGCTTCACACAGGGAGGCCTTCCAGAACTACCCTGGTGTTTCTAAGATAAGGTGTTTCTAAGTTAAAAATTCGTCAGTGTGGGATACATTATATTTAATTTTTTTATTTACTAAAGCAATTATTATTTACTGCCACCAAGGACCCCTGTTCAATTCTAGAAGACCTAAAGGGAGATATCAAATAATTTAGACAGTTTTTATTTCTATAAGGTGGATAAAAATCATTTTTTTTGTTTTGTTTTATTTTGTTTTTCTAACAAATTTCCCCCTAAAGGAACCATCTTACCTTGATAATTATGAGTAACTGGAAGTTCTCAAGATTTGTTGAATATGGTCAGTCTTTAGGCTAAAAGTTAATATTTTGCTTAGTTGTGTTGTGAAATAGACTCCAGGGTTATATAATATCTTCTCACAGAAGAGGTGGTGTGAGCTCATTAGCAGTGGCAGAAGCCCTTGGGCAAGGGTGGTCATGGGGGAGTGGGGGTGGGAAGTGGGGGATCGCTGGTCTTAACTCCTTAGTCCAGCATATTCTCTAAGGATTCTCCTACAGTATTGTGGTTTTGTACAAGAATAATAAGAAAATTATTGTTGCTGAGGGAATACCTATACTTTTTGTAGAAAAAATAATAATCCCAACATATTTATAAAATAACTGCCAGGCATATGCCTGGAAAACCAGTCCTGGGTAGGCTGAGGCAGGTGGATCAAGGCTAGCCTAGGCTACCTAGTGAGACCTTGTCTCAGGAAACCTTCTTCTCTGCCTTCTTCCAGCGAGGCAGGGTCTTTCCCTGTACCTGAAGCTTGCATTCTTTAGCCGGGTTGGCAGCCCGCAAGCCCCAGCAAGCCTCTTGTCCCAGTCATTTCAGTACTGGGGTTGCTGCATGGGTGTCAGGATCTGAACTCGGGACCTCATTGTTGCACAGCAAAGACTGTTAATCACTGAGCAACCGACCCCCTTATAGTCCCATTCAGCCAACTCTTCGGCATCTTCAGTGCACCCAGAAACCCAGAGACAGCAATGGTTCATTCTGCTCTGAAATGACTGCCAGTAAAGACAAAAGAGGTCTGAAGATCAGAGCTCCCAGATGCTAGAGTTCAATGACTCCCTGTGGTTAAGAAACTTTATCCACTAATCTCTTTCGTAGAATGAAGAATCCACAAGGTGGCGACCCAGAATACACCATCAACATTCATCAGGATACACATCCAGAGGGCATATGAGAAGCATGCCGCTGAGAACAGTCTAAGAGACCGGGAAATTTTTCATAAATACCTGGGGCTTGCAGATGTATGCGTAGATACCAGGCTCAATAGAGGTAGCTGGGCTAAAGAAATAAAAAAAAAAAAAAATGTCCCATACGGTATTCATGTGTGTTGTCCAGAGAACATAAGGAGGAAAACTTAAGCAAATATCCTGCACATAGGGTTACATAGTGACCTGTGACCATTTAAAAGAAGTAACCCACTTGTCTAAGTCAGTGTTCCTTGTCAACTTGGCACAGCTGAGAGTCAGTGGAAAGGAAACTGTCAATTAGGGAACTGCATAGACCAGATTGGCCTAAGGGAATGTGTGGGAAGGGGCGAGAGTGTCTAGATTATTAATGGATCCAGGGGACTCAGCCTTCCAAGTGCAGCACAATTCTCTGGGCAGGCAGTCCTAGGCTGTATAGGGAAACTAGAGACATATGATGCTTGGAGTAACATTGCTCCATTGTCTCTGCTTCAGGGTCCTGTTTGAGCTCCTGCCCTACCTTCCTCCATGATAGAACTGTGAGCCAAAAGAAACCTTACTTCCCCTAAGCTGCTTTGGGTCATAGCATCTGCTTCATAGTGTTTGCCAAAGCAAAGATTAAAGCCAGAACACCACTGATTATCAAGTAGCTATTAAATTACATGTGTGTGTGCACACACATACACAGGGAGCAGAGGGGAAGGAGGGAAGGAGAGAGAGAAAAGAGAGAGAAAGAGAGATCTTTCTACTTTTCTTTTTCTTTTTTTGGGTTTTTTTGAGACAGGGTTTCTCTGGGTAGCCCTGGCTGTCCTGGAACTCACTCTGAAGACCAGGCTGGCCTCAAACTCAGAAATCCACCTGCCTCTGCCTCCCAAGTGCTGGGATTAAAGACATTCACCACCACCGCCTGGCTGACTTACACTTTTGTTGTTCTGTCTTATTCCTTTTGGATTGGGACAGGTAGGTCTGGATAAGATTCTGTCTAAAGCCAGTATAACTACAATCTGACTCTTGCCTTTTTAAAGTTCCTGTGTGTAGATTGGGTTTGTTTTGTTTGTCTGTTTGTTTGTTTTGTTTTGTTGGAGACAGGGTCTCTCTAGCCTACTCACTGTGTAACCCAAGCCGACTTCAAGCTTACAGCAACCCTCATTTCCTATGTCGCAAGTGCTGAGGCTACAGGTATGTGCCTCCACCCCTAGCTCGTGAGTCTAGTTTTGGACTACGTGTATTAATATATATAATAACAGCTACAGTGTTAAAAGAGTGGCCTCTAAAACTGAACCCTAATGGAAGACCAAAGCACCCCACCCACCAAAAGAAAACACACAGAAGGGATTTAAAGACCAAATGGATTGCATGCTAACCTTTAGTAGAATTCCCAGCATTGCGAACTAGTCAGTAGAGAAAAATTCCAAACATCTTACAAGGACAGCCACCAGTTCCACCTGCTTGCCGTCCAAGCCTTCTGTTTCCCACCCACCCCAGGTCAAAATGACTGCTAGTGTTCTGAGTCAGCTCCATCTCCAGGAGGTGACAAACGGGCTCAGGAGCTCCCTGGTCAGCTTGGGCAGAACTGGAAGAAGCAGGTGGTTATTCATTGTCAGAGCATTATAGTGTGACTAAGTGGGTGTTTCTTCCTTGCCTGCAGCCTGGTCTGAAACAAAGGCCAGTGTACAAACCACAGAGTCAAAGGACTCCCTGCATCCTCTCTCCAAATTGAGGGAGTGGTTAGTCCTGCTCGGGACCAACCCATTGGAAGATGCTATGGGAACCTACAAACTGAGGCTGATGTAATGCGTTCTTCTTAGAGGCGTTTTGTCAACATATGATGATATGTGTTGGAAGCATCCTAGATGAGTCAGTTTTGGAAATTCCTAATAATCGCTTTGGAGGAGGCTGGAAGCTGAAGCTGTCCGAGTTTTGTTAAGTCTCGGCTTGGATGACAGACACCTCAGGAAGCATCTTCCTAAGAGCCTAGGATGTTTCCAGGACTTTCTGCCTTTTGATTTCCTTCTTACCACTTCTCATAAGCCTTGCTTATCATGTTATTATTTGTTTATACAAATACTGGAACTCGGCTTCTGAAAGCAGCAATCCCACTTTTCTGTACTCTTGTAATCCCAGTGCCTAGGACCCAGACACTTCGTGATGTTCATTGACTGAATGAGTGAATGGACAGACAAATGGAGGAGCAGATGCAGAGGCTTAAGAAATGTGCCACGGCCCAAAACAAAATCAGTGACAGAAGTGGAAGGCAGAACCTAGATATGAAGTGTCTGTCTCCACTTGCCTCGACATGATCAGCTGAGAGCGTCCCAATGTCTATTTCTGGTATGTTCCCACAACTGGCCACTGGAAAATTACCAGCTCACTCACACACACACTCACTTTCTAAATGCAGAAACTGGCGCTCAGCCAAATGAAGTGACTTCAACAGAACGATGCTGCTCGTCACAGTTTACAACTTGAACTTGGACCCTGGCTTCTACTGAAGAAAGCGTTTTTTGCTCATAGGATGATATGGATTTTCTTTTGTAAAAAGAATATCTTTGTTTTTCTTTTTCCCCACAACCAAAACAGAATATAAGACTAAAATATGATTTGTGTTCATGAGACAAGAACCTACTCCGCTAAGAAAGTCAGTTTTGTGTCTGACAAATCAATGTTCCTTACACGGCAGTCTCGGGAGTGACTGCTGAGAGGCTGTGCCAGGGTCTCTGTTGCTGTAATAAAACACCTTGACCAAAAGCAACTTCAGAAACCTGTTTAGAAACATAAGATAAAAAGTATGGTTCAATTAGTTTTATTTTTCTTTGGTAGTGTCTTAATACCCCTAACTTCAAATATATTAACCATGGGTTAGAAAGAGAGAGCTCTGTGGTTAATTAAGAGCCCATACTGCTCTTCGGGGGTTGGGGGGCAGAAGTCAGTTGCCAGTACCTATAATGGTGACTGCAATTCTAGCTCTAGGGGATCCAACACCTGGCCTCGGTATGTATATATAACCCACACACACACAACACAAAAATAATTTCAAAGGATCAGAGTTTAATGTTTTAGTGCCTTTAGCAGTCTTGGG
>NW_022196894.1:28896678-28910628 GCF_008632895.1 Mastomys coucha | reverse complement strand
GCAAAAAAAAAAAAAAAGTATGGTTCGTTAGTTAAAGAAGACAAAATTTTAAAAACTTCTAACAAATAGAAACCACAATCCCAGCACTTGGGAGGCAGAGGCAGGTGGATTTCTGAGTTCGAGGACAGCCTGGTCTACAGAGTGAGTTCCAGGACAGCCAAGGCTATACAGAAAAACCCTGTTTTGAATACCACGGCCCTTGAAAAAAGATAGTAATCCCCAGACTGAGAACGTTGCTCACACAGTACAATCTCAGCATTCAGAAGGCTGAGGCAAGGGATTTGGGAATTCTGGTCTGTTCAGGAAGACCCTATTTCAGAAAAATAGAACAAAGCAAACACCACCAACAAAAAACTTAGACTCAACTAATAGGCACCCTAAGAGGTGTGTCTCAACATAGAAGCGTGCTATTTCCTAAATGTTAATTGAAAGAAATCGCAGAGAAAAGAAAGCAATTAAAATGAAGACTAATGATCACCTTCAAATAACAAAAAATGCAAAGGAAATAAGCACAACTCTAAAAATAAAAGCTATAGAACATTTCAGAAAAGACTGCATTAAATTACTCAGTTCAATACAACCGAGTATGGGGGTTTTCTGCCTTGGGGACACTGGTTTTGCCTTTCTGCTATGAGGGTTGTTTTGACTCATTTTCTAAATTATTCCTACAAACCCTGATACCCATGTTAGGTTGGCAGGAAGGCAGCTGGCTCTTGTTTTCAGAATTACCACCTCCCTAAATAAATCCATGTATGTATGTCAACTCCAAGTTATTTGCCTAAATTAGCTAGGGATGCAGCTCTGTGGTAGAGTGCTTATGAAGCACACAGAGCCCTAGGTTGGATCTCCAGCACTGGGGTTGGGGGATGGGATATATCACTTTGGGTTGGGGATATAAATTAATGTTGGAGAACTTGCTTGTCCATGTGTAAGACCTGGGTTCTTTTGCCTCAAGTGGTTTATCTCCTTGATTCTTGTTTGTATAATAACAGATGTGTTGATACAGATTTAACTTACATGCTTTTTCTACTCTAGGAAGGATAGAGTTTCCTGAGTGTCTTGGATTTGGGAGATGTATTCAGATATGCTAATTTATTTTAGTTTGGGGACTAGGGAGGTGGAATACAAGAAAATTCATTTCGGTATCTCATTTCTTTTAAAAATATTTCTATTTTCTTATTTCTAATTTTTTTGAGGGGGCGGGGGTTGAGACAGGGTTTCTCTGTGTAGCCCTGGTTGTCCTGGAACTCACTCTGTAGACTAGGCTGGCCTCGAACTCAGAAATCCGCCTGCCTCTGCCTCCCAAGTGCTGGGATTAAACGTGTGCGACACCACCACCGGCTCTAATTTTTATTAATTGTTCTTTGACAGTTTTATACATGCACATAATACATAATACATTCTACCCACTAGTATTCACCTCTCTCTGCCAGTTCTCAGGACTGCCTACTCCCTCCCTCTCGTCTCTGCAGATCTCTTTCTTATATACACTTTTAGATGGCAGTTAGACACTATGTTACACAATAGCAGTAAGTTCCCCACCTTGGGCTTACAACATCCCCAGGCACGGTTGTTAAATAGGCATATGGTACCCACGGAGCAGTTCCAATCAACGACTGGTTGGTGATTCCACAGCAGTCTGCCACTGTTGTACAGGTAGTCACACCTTACCCTGTAAGTTGGTTTTGTGGTTTTTAGGTTCCATCTCTGGGTAAAGCCATCCTTGTCTTCCCTCCCCCAAGCAGCCCGCACAGCACCTTCCAGCCCTCTGAAAGCTAATGAGCAAGAAGTTTCTAGTTCGGTCAGGTTGCTTTCTCTCTACCTTAAAACACAGGTGCGTGGTGTCTTCAGCACCCGGATCTTACCCTCTGGTTCTATAAGTAAGCAAGAGGCCTAAAGAGACTCCTATTGTTCTGAGGACCCCTGCAGCCTCCCTAGCCAACTCCTATAGAAGTAACTAACCCATTCTTGGAAGGGGCGGGATGCAAAAAGTTCATGTCTAATGTCTGTGGAAATCCAGCAGTTTTGTCAAGAAAGCAAATACAAAAAGGTTAAAATATGTATAAAGAAATAAAAAAAGAAAGAAATAACAGGAAAGAGGAAGAAAAGAGGAAGGGAGGGAGAGAAAAAGGGAGGGACAGAGGAAGAGAATGAGGAAGAGAGGGAAGAAGGAAGGAAGGAAGGAAGGAAGGAAGGAAGAAAAAGGGAGAAAGGAAGAGCATGAAAGAGCAAGCTTCACTACCCCATAAATACTAAAAGGACAGTGTTTCTGACATTCTGCTTTTAGGAGAATTTATCTGGACCCAGCTGGATTTGCTTACCATCTAAAGGAAAAGGCAAACAAGAAACCAACCATTACAATATAGGACTTGAAGATCACATATGATTAGAAGGCTGTAATTAGGGCAGAACAGGGCATTGTGGGATGAGGTGGGCAAAGATTCCTCCAGAAACAAATCCAAAGCTATATTTACCAGAAAAGCAGGAGAAAGTCTGCCTCGAGACAGGACTCAAATGTGTGGGCCTGTGGAATAGCAGTGGGAGACAGAGGAAGGGCTAGGTAGCCAAGGGTCAGATCGTGAACAGATAGGTGGTGGGGTGGATAGATAGATAGATAGATAGATAGATAGATAGATAGATAGATAGACAGATAGATAGACAGACAGACAAATAGAATCACCACAGACTACAAGAAAGAGTTCAGGTTTCAATCTAAAGGTAGAGAGTGGTTGAAGGCTTTAAACCTCAAAAAAAATTAAGTAGGATTGAAAAACCAGACATACTAATTTATTAATTTACATTGAAATATAGAAAAAAAACCATTCCTATTCAGCAGGTCAGAGGCTGGTGTCCTCTGGGAAGCAAACACTCGCCCTCAGGGTGGCCCGGATGGATGTCAGAGTTTGAAAAGGAAAGGCTGGTGGTGCTCTGCCGACAAGAAGCCTCCTCATTTGCCACACATTGAGCAACCATCCACCACTTGGCCAGACACTGATGTGTTACAGTGTTACGGGACCTGCAGAAGCACTACCACTTGGCCAGACACTGATGTGTTACAGTGTTACGGGACCTGCAGAAGCACCACCACTTGGCCAGACACTGATGTGTTACAGTGTTACGGGACCTGCAGAAGCAAAGACAGATTTAGGAGATTTTCAGGAGACAGGGTTATATGGATTTAGTGATGAACTGCATGTGGGAAGTGACGGGGATTAGGATTCTGAATTGACAATTTGCCACCAATCACTAATAAGATCCCAAAGAATGCAGGCATTTATGTGAGAGGTAGCTAGCTTAAGACTGTCTGCAGACACATTGCATGATACTGCTGTTGAATTAAGATCCTTTTAAAGCCACCAGGCTGAGACTCAGCCGCTCAAAGTTTCCAAAGAAGCAATCCTTTCAGACATCACTGATTCAAATTTTGCATGTGTGGGTCTTGATGACATGGCTCCTCAGTGCTACCTGATGGTTTCAATTTTCCCATTGATTGTACCTAGCCCTCACTTCCTAGAAATAGGCTCTAACTCTGTCTGACTGATGTCCTTGGAAGAGGAGAAAATGTCACGTAAAGCCAGAAACACACACGGAGAACTTTACGGGACAAAGGCAGAGATTAGGACAGGGCATCTGTGAGTTAAGGAAAGACAGCTGTGGTCACCACCAGAAGAAGGTGGGAGGAAACAAGAAGTCCAGTCATGGTGACACTTATCAGCACTTGGGTGGCTGGGTCATAAAGGTTTCCAAAGATTTAAGGCTAACCTGATCTACATAGTGAGTTCCAGAACAGCCTGGGCTACATAGTAAGACCTCTTCTCAAAAGCCAGAAAACAAAAACAAAAACAGGAGTGCGACTCACCTGCAACCTTGGTTTCATAAAAGCCTTCAGAACTATGAGAGAAACTATGTGTGGATTTAAAATAATAGTTAATATATAACATTCAATAATTTATATGTACTTGATAAATGTATACATATATGAAGTTGATATATACAAATATATTTATATATTGTATGGTATTTATATATTTGTTAATGTGTACACAATATATACAATGTTTATTTTTTTAAAGATTTATTTATTATATATAAGTACACTGTAGCTGTCTTCAGACACACCAGAAGAGGGCATCAGATCTCATTATGGATGATTGTGAGCCACCATGTGGTTACTGGGAATTGAACTCAGGACCTCTGGAAGAGCAGTCAGTGCTCTTAACTGCTGAGCCATCTCCCTAGCCCCAATGTTTATTTTTATATTGTTTATATAAATACATAAATTTGATAACATATAATATTTGATGATGTTGCTATTATCCTTATATCATGTCTCTCCTCCCTTTGTGCCTGTGTGCATGTGTGTGTATGCATGTGCATGTGCGTGTGCGTGTGCATGTGCGTTTTCAGGCACATGCTTTTCATGTTTTTCAGGCTTTTGCTACTGAATGACAGCTGACGTGCTCTTCTCTGGAGAAGACCATTCTCCTGCTTAGCGTTGCCATTGACTGCAGTTCTTTGTGTAGGGCTCAGGCTTCTCGTCCCATCCTTTAGCACTTTCTATGTTCTTGCTCAGCTCATGTTGAAGCATCCATGTTGGTGAGATGTCAGGGCACGGCTTCTGATACTTTTAGAAACAACGGATCAAAACTTATGTTTCTTGACCTGTAATAAGTTTGTTGTCTGTTGCCACCTGATGGACCTGAGATCCTTCCTGTCTTTCATTGTCTATAATGGTATTTTTGTCTATAATTGGTGGACAAAACAAAGTGAATCAAGACCCCCGGACAAGAACAGTACTTCACACACTTTGTAGGAAATTATTTGATACAGTAGATAGTCAACAAATATTTCTTAAATAGCAAGCCAAACCAAACCAACCAACCAACCAAATAAATAAACAAAAGACTGAACCAAAGTTCTTAATGGGATTTAGACACTGACAGGAACTTACCAGATGGCAACAACTCTAAGGGAATATGTAGGTACCAGTGAAGGAGGAGAGGTTTTGTCTTGAGGTACACCAGGATGGGGACAGAGACAATGAAGAAAGCAATCTTGGGAGGCCAGGAGTCAGCTCAGTTTCCTACCAGCTCTACACCATGGCTCATAGACAAACTGCCAGTTACTGTTTTTGAGGACAGCGTAGGACATTAAACTTAGGGTAGGGCTGAGATGAGAGGGGCAGGCAATGTCTGGAAGATACTTGGAACACTTGGGCTGTTCATTAGTGGGTGTGCGCTAGAAAATAGTACCACTTGATAGGTATTTGTTTCTTTGTTTTTGTTTTGAGACTAGGTGTCTCTATGTAGCACAGTCTGTCCTGGAACTTTCTATGTAGATGAGGCTAGCTTCAAACTCACAGAGACCTATCTGTCTCTGCCTCCTGAGTGCTGGGATTAAAGGCATGTACCTTGAAATGTGTGCAGTGGGTGTGGGTATCTGTGTATTTGTGTAACTCTGTGTTTCTGTGTGTGTGTGTCTCTGTGTGTGTGTGTGTGTCTGTGTGTGTCTGTGTGTCTGTGTATATGGACATATGCATACAGAAGCAGTTTGGTGTTGAAGAATGGAGCCAGAACCTACAGCAGAAAGGGCAGAAGAACATGGAGATATCTGAGGATGATGATAGGGACAGAGGCTATAGAGTCCAAGGTGCGTTGAGGTTGCTGGGATGGCAAGTCTAATGAGTGAGCCTCCCTAAGGAATGAAAGGACTTGCCTCCTGGACCACCTGACTCCTAAGAGCTGGTAAGGCTGGCCTATTGGTTCTAGTTGTCCCAGGAAGGAAGGGCTTAGCTGGGTCCTAGAACCTGTAAAGATTGAAAGAAGAGGTTCTGTGAGGGCAGTGAGGAAGGCAAACATTTGCGGTTAAGCTCTGCTTCAAGCTATCAGAGCATTGATTTAATTGAATTATATTCTAATTCTTCATGGAACGACGTAATTTCACACTTGAGGCTAACTTGAAGCTCAGCTCTTCTGAAATGTAGCAGATGAAATTGCCATTGACTCGCACAGCTGAACAGTGCTAAGGAGATGTTAGTGCCATGTCTTCCACACAAGTGTGAGGACCTGAGTTTGGATGCTTAGCATCCATTTAGTGATAGCAATTAGTGTCTGTAACCCAGAGCTAGGGTGGTGAGTTGAGACAGGCAGATTCCTGGAGTTCATTGGCCAGCTAGCTTAGCATAACCCATGAACTCCAGGATTAGGGAGAGACCATGTCTTAATGTTACCATTGCTGTGATGAAACACAAGACCAAAAGCAACTTGGGGAGGGAAAGATTTATTTTGCTTACATATCTAGAGTCACAGTCTACTGAAGGATGCCAAGACAGGAACTTAAACCAGATAGGAACCTGGGAGCAGCTGGTGCAGAGGTGTAGAGGAGTGCTGCTTGCTGGCTTGCTCCTCGAGGCTTGATTAACCTGCTTTCTTATAGAACCCAGAACTACCATCCCAGGGATGGTACCACCCACAATGGGCTGGATCTTCTCCCATCAATCACTAGTTTAAAAAGGCCCTGTAGGCTTCCTTTCACTTGATCTTAGCCAAAAGGCCGAGAAGCGATAGTAGGCTTCCTTTTAAGTTTGATTCTGTAGAGACATTTTCTCAATGGAGATACCCTCCTGTCAGGTGATTTTAGCTTGTGTCAAGTTGACATAAAACTAGCTGGGACAGACCATGACTTAACAGGTAAAGTGGAGAGTGATTGAGAAAGACAACCAGTGCCAACTTCTGGCCTCCACAGGCATTGTACATGTATACATACTGACATGAACAAATTCATATACCATATATAACACAGACTTTTGTCAGAGTATTAGGTGTGTGGTAGACTTTTATAAAATTAGGGTAAAATTAATATTGACTACATGTCTATCTTGGACAGAATTAGGCTTCCAAGTAGGGACACAATTAATGACAGACAGTTAGAAGAAATAATCTAATTGATTGCCTATGAAACAATAATAGTACAGATGCCATGTTAAAATACATGGAGGAAAAGTTAGTTTTCACATGTGCTTCTTTTTCAGGAGAGGTGCTAGGTATTAAACCCAGGTGTTGTGGATGCTAAGCATTCAATCTTCTACCAAGACAGAGCCTCAGTCTCCTTTGGCCTCACTTTTCATTTAAGACACCACAACACTCCCAAATATGAGAAACAGTAAAAGGTCAGTTCTTTTGTGCCCTGGAATGTTCTAGATTGGAGATATAAAAGATAAGTATTGAAAGCCATTATGGAGGAGGGCTTTTGATACAATTTATTCATTTATTTCCCAATTCACCCAATGCTGGTTGAGAATTTCTGTGGCAGACATCATGGTCATGAAGCTTGTCCATTGGAGAATAATAAAAGACAAAAAGGCCATTATGAGAGCGATAGACTCCAAGAGAATGCTAGCACACGTGGTGGAGAAACGCAAGCAGTTCCTGGGGATCTCACAGAGACAGAACCAGCTTTGCTTCTTCCGTGGAGTCAGAGAAAGAGGTAACATTTGAACAGGGGTGACCTGAGGGTAGGGGCTGGGGATAACATTTCATACAAAGTAGTAAGTATGCCCCTTCATGAAAAAGTGATGCGACAGGACTATCCATTCTTTTTATTTTAGGTTTGGAACCCTTTCTATAAAGGTCTTATTTGACAGACACCACACACACACACACACACACACACACACACACACACACACACACGTGCGTGCACACATGCATGCACCATTTACTTTTGTGTGTCTCTCCCATCTTTGCTTCTGTGCTTGATGAAAGCCTCGTTGCTATTTTTACAATTGGTTTTTTTTTTGTTTGTTTGTTTTGTTTTTGGTTTTTTGGTTTTTTGAGACAGGGTTTCTCTGTATAGTCCTGGGTGTCCTCGAACTCACTCTGTAGACCAGGCTGGCCTTGAACTCAGAAAAACGCCTGCCTCTGCCTCCCAAGTCAATTGTATTTTCTTATTTAAGCTAGCCAGGTGGGATTTTTGTTTCCTTTTGTTTGTTTTGAGAAGTGGGGACTTACTTCATAACTCAGGCTGGCCTAGAACTCCCTGGATTAAGTGGTCCTAACATCTCAGCTTCCCTCATATTTAAGCCCATAAGCATCTATCATTTCTGGTTTTATCCAGTGTTATTTAAATTATTATGTGCTCTATATTCAATGCAAGATCTTCTATATTTGGGGGGTATGGTGACACCTTTTAAAAGACAGTGTAACTAGTGCAGAGAACATAGGAAAAGGAAGTGTACATGAAAAGAAAGGAGTCTTTGATGGTTCAAAACAAAGGAGAGAAAAAAGAAAAACAGGAAGTTGGGTGGGTAGGGAGCTGGGGATGGATCTGGAAGGAGTTAGGCATGGAGAGATAAATATGATCAAAATACACTATGTAACATTCTCAAAAATTAATAAAAACTATTATTGAAGAGAAAAAGAAATGAATCTAGAGAAACAGATGTTGCCAATTTGTGAAGGCTTATGGAGTTTTGACTTTAGTCTACGTGAAACAGCCAGTAAATGCTTAGTTCCTTAACCCAATAGAAGATCCAGGCACTGTTCGTCCTGATCTTTAACACTGTGCATGGCAAAGCTGCTAACCTATCAAAATCATTCCAATTTCTTAGAAAACATGAGAGTACCTTAAAGACAAATGGACAGAAAAGCAGTGTCCAGACATCACAAATGATCGAATAAAAGAATAAAATTCCATATCTGAGACATCTCCAATAGGACAAATGCAAACATAGTAGAAAAGATTTCCTACCATAAATAATGACTATACAGACTTCAAAACATTTAATGTCCTCCATGAAGTATTTATACCCACATCCATCACATGTAGTCTGGGATTTGCTGCTATTTAATTTTATTTACATCTTATCGTGTGTGCACACATGTACTCTAGTGCATACATACACGTGTGTCATACATGTGTGTGGAGGTCAGAGAACAACCAGTGGGAGTCAATTCTCTCCCCATGTGAGTCTCTGGAGCCAACTTGGGTCACCAGGCTTGGTAGCAAGTGCTTTAACTCACTGAGCTATGTCAGCAGCCCTGTAACTTTTGTGAGTAGGTGGGGATGGTGCTGGGGCTGACACCCAGGGCCTGGGCCTGGTGTGATCACGTGATCAGAACACGCCCTCCCTCCAGCAGCACCCCAGCCTCTGTATTTGAAGTCAAAGTCTGCTCCTTATCCCATTATGAGTCTATAGAATAAGAAATTGTAGCTGGGCGGGGGTGGTGCATGCCTTTAATCCCAGCACTTGAGAGGCAGAGGCAGGTGGATTTCTGAGTTCAAGGCCAGTCTGGTCTACAGAGTGAGTTCCAGGACAGCCAGGACTACACAGAGAAACCCTGTCTGGAAAAAACAAAACAAAAAACAAACAAACAAACAAACAAAAGGATAAGAAATTGCAATTTAATCTGGCCAAATTGACACAACGAAATTACAATATCTTTGTTTGCTTTTTATTTTCTTCATTAATTTACAAACCAAGCCAGTGAACAAGTGTGGAAAACTTTCAATCACAAAACAAACAAACAAACAAAAACCTTGGAGTGATTTCTAGCTGGCACAAGATAAACTCAGAATTTAACCAAAGCACAAATTCATGTCTTCATGTCTCTTGCTAACTGCCGCGGACTGGGGTTTCTTGCGGGGTCCCTTATTCCACGGGACGATGGGTTCTGTCCAGGTGGGCACAGGATTCGGCTTTGACAAACAGACTGCACACGAGTGGTGTAAAATCTGAGTGTATTTCTTTAAAAATGGCATGAGGCTTTTACAATCATTGCAAAAGAGAAATGAAAAATCTGGCAGCTCAACAGTTGAGGTACCTCTGAGGCTATCTGAAACATACTGGGTCTAAAGCAGCAGCTATCTCCTCTGAACTGGTGCTGCATCCCCCGGGCCCAGAGCACTTGGGCCCAGAGCACTTGGGCCCGGGGGACTGCGAGAGATACATGAATCTGAGTCCTAGCCCATCTAAGTTCTAGTGCTAGTCTTGCATGTGAGTCCAAGTCTTTCTTCTTCCAGTCCTAGTGCTAGACTGAAGTCATATAGACAAGCGACCCCCACACACCCAGGTCAGCAGGGTCTGGTAGCTAGGTGTGAAGCAGGAGGAAGAGGGGTGGATCCCTCTCTGTTGAGGTCCGAATTTCCTCTTGCTAGCTGTAAGAAAATGATATCTTGGTGAGTTCCTAGCACACTAGTACGAGGACATATCTGGGCCACCTCTGAGTTTGGGGTGCCAGGCGACAATGCGGAGGCAGGAGACTGACTTTCCTTGAAGTTTACGCCTCAGATATCGCCTTCACGCAAAGTGTGTGTGGCAGCTAACCACTCCTCAGATCACAGCAGCTTATTCTGGCTTTTTCCAGCTTGGGTCTTACAGGCTTTGAAGAGGACTACTTGTCCAGATTCATTGGGTGTAACTCATTTTTAAAGCATCTAGAGACAGTGAAAGCTCTGTATCCTGAGAAGGGCCTGTGCTCTGTCTCAGAGAAGCTGTCCTGGTCACTCCCAAGCTTCTGCTGCACTATCTTTGAAGAGCAACAGAAGAGAGTTTCAGGGACACACATCAAAGCTATTCTTCAAGCAGAGAATAATTAATCTTTGTTCTCAGCACCCTTTGGGGCTCTGCCTCCCTTTCTAAGACTTTTTTATATTTTGATCAGATAATGTTGCCCCTGCAAAATCTGTGATCTTCCTGCCCAGGGAGGGCTTAATTACCTGAAAAGAATAAGGACACTCTGCTACACCTGGCCAACAGCCACTGTTGACTCCGTGGTCATTAAGTCATAACCTCTGGGTATTTTCCAGAGGTTGGGGTGGGGCACACTCTTGGACCTGAGGTAGATAGCTTAGCCTGGCAGGATGGAAGCAGCTGCTGAAGCAAGCCGTCTCCAGTTTTGGAGTTTAGAATCCTGCTCTGGATGGGAACTCTAACACTTTTGGCCTTAGCAGTCCATCCAAGGGACAGAAAGCCATCTGACTAAGCCATGAGCTGAGGGTACATTGAAAGCATCTCCCATATGCTGCATTGGGCCAGGGAGACCACGTAATATGTTCAAACAAGAACAAAAATGGGGGCTGGAGAGGTGGCTCAGTGGCTAAGAGCACTGCCTGTTCTTCCAGAGGTCCTGAGTTCAATTCCCAGAAACCACATGGAGGCTCACCAACCATCTATAGTGAGGTCTGATGCCTGCAGGTATCCATGCAGATAGAGCACCCATATACATTAAATAAATAAAAAATACATCTTGAAAAGAATGCCTGGCAGACAATTTTGTCCTATGTTTATTTTTTAATTACATTTTAGTGCGTGTGTGTACACATGTATATGTATAAAGATCATAGGACAACTCTCGGGAATTGGTTCTCTCCTTTTACTGTGTGGGTTCTAGGGATCAACCTCAGGTCAGTTTTGACAGCAGACACGTTGCCTGCTGAACCATCTCACCTGCTCCAATTTCTTTTAAAATGGTGCTTGTGATTTGCCTTGAGCTTAAAATCTATTTCCAGAAATGGAATCCAAACTGGAAGATTCCATCTCGCCGCAGTCAAGCAGGAACTGTAGCACAAGACACTATCAAAGGTGGCACTTGCGCTGTTTGTTCCAGGTGAGCTCCTCTGGGGGCTAGCCTCACAGGAGGAGGGGGAGAGCGCTTCTGTTTGGAGGCAATTAGAGATCTTTTGGCTACGTTGAGGTATAAAGGGAGTCGACTGTTCTAAAATATGAGGAAAACGTGTTCTGGCACTCAAAAGCTTGCAGCCAAACTCCCATGCTGGTTTCTGTCTAAGGAATTTTCCTCTGTTGACTTTTTAATGGAATCAAGCATAAAGGAGAATGAAGCAAACGTCAAACTTTGATGAGGGAAACATTTTCCAAGGCTCCTCGGAGAACCCGCCTTCTATCCCCGCCGTCTTTTAGCTTATTGTAATAAAACACATTATGTCAAGCTGTGGCTGCCCTGTTCCTTAGAGGGCTTGCTTTCTCCCAGCAAGGGTGATGCTCAATTATGAGCCCAGTCACAGTTCAGTTTGGCCAAGCAGGAACAAAGCGAATGACCCAATAATTATGAACCTGGGGAAAAGTCTTGAGTCTTCTCTTCAAAACAAGATTATCAGTGCTGAGCTAGGCTCTGACAGGAAGCAGAGCAAGAAGAGGCAGCTGGTTGCTTCCCCGGGCTCAAAATGCCTCTGGTTTAGACCTGGCTGCCAGGTTCTATCAGGATCTACTGGAAGGTCCCAGCCAAGGAAGGAGGAGGAAACACTTGACTGGGAACAGAGGTGGGCCCCGAGCCAAGGACAGCTCTCATAGCTTTGCCTCAGAAATCCCAGGAGAGCACATTCAGCAACATGATCGGCAAAGCTGCTTCCCTTCTCGCCTTCCTGTGCACTTCCCCTCCATTATCTCCGCCAGCACCCGTCCCTTACTGAGGCCTTCCTCTGACAGGAACTCAGCCAGGGGCCAGCCTGGAAAATCGGAACATTTTCAGGAAACCTGACGCTGTTCCCAGGAGCACAGTCCTAAAGACAGCAGACAGTATTGTCTTCTAGGCACAAAGGCAGAAGACGCTCATTTGAGTGAGGTTACTACTTAAAAATAGAGTCAAACTTTGCATTCCTCTCCCCAGCAAAGAGAAGTTGCTGGGAATCTCCTCTGCCTAGGCTTCCTGAGTCAGAGCCAAGGGAACTGGAAGAAGTTCTGGCACCTCTAAGTGGCTGGATAACCATTTCATGGTATGGGTGGGTATCCCTGTGACAACCTTCCTACCAGACACCTAGCTGTCTAAAGTTCCAGAAGGCTGGGGTCAATCTGATGGCAGTGGCATTTCCATGTGCCTTAGTCGACCAGAGGTCTCTAAGAGGTCTGATCAGAAGAGAGTAGTGGAAAATATCTGGCTGGTGATGGAGTTGAAGACTGAAGGAGGTGGGACATTGAAGTAAGCAACAGAAAATGTACTGGGGGGCCTGAATTCCCAAATTAAGTGCAGGGGACTTGGCTCCCCCTGAGAGCACTGAGAATTTGAATCTATTGAAAATGGTTCCCCTAACTTCTGATGTCTTGTTGATCCTTGCTTTGTAAGGACACACTCCAGTCCTCCATTGCCCTATTGCCTTTGCCACAATGTCATGTATTACAGACGGAGTGCGTGGAAGTGGCGGTTTAGTTCTTCTTTTCTGTCTATCGGCTTCTCCAGTGGTACAAAGAGGTCATATTATTCCAATGCAGACTTTTTATGATATCATAGAAATGACTATTCTATGGTTTCATAACCGATCTTTGAGAACCATCTCAATACTGATATTCTATGATTTTTATAGTAGAGTTAAATTTGGAAGGACTGGGTGTGGCGGCATGGACCTTTAATCCTGGCACTCAGGAGGCAGAGGCAGGTAGATCTCGGTGAGTTCGAGACTGGCTTGATCCTCATAGAAAGACCTTGTCTCAAATAAAAAAAGATAGGGAAAAAAAAGAAAATGATTACAAAGATTAAATAGAAATGGGAGCTATTATTAATCGTTTAGTCAGCTAACATCTCTTATCTTTGTGGAGTGAGTCACCCATGAGCTTCAGTTTTCTGTCTTAAGACAGAAATATCAAAAAGGCCTCATGGCGATGGGAGAGAACTGGGCATTATAAATCTGTACAGCAGACACACTTGTTGGGTGAACTGAGGAGGAGCGGGACGGGGCGGGGCGGGGCAAGAAGGCCGGCTTAGTTCTCGCCCCGCCCCGCTCTAGATATCGCGAGAGGGCGGGCAGGGCTTGGCTTCGGCGTCCGCGTCGCTCCCGCGCCGGGGCACTAGGCCGGCCTCCTCCGCGGGCCGCGGGCTACTTTGCCGGCGGCGAAGGGCCGCCCGCCGCGCGGCGTTGGGCTGTGGCGTTGTGGTCATTGTGTCGTGACGGAGACGCCGGTAGTGGTTTCCGCGACAGCGGGTGCGGCTGCTTTAGCCCAGC
>NW_022196894.1:28884502-28896589 GCF_008632895.1 Mastomys coucha | reverse complement strand
GCCTCGCACCGGCCCATCAAGGGAATCCTGAAGAACAAGACCTCTACGACTTCCCCGGTGGTGGCCTCGGCCGAACAGCCCCGCCGGACCGTCGAAGAGGAGCTGAGGTGAGAACTGGGAGGCCGGCCTGGAAGCCTCGCCCTCCCGGCGGACAGGCGGCCGTGGGGGAGCCGGCCTCGGCCCTGCCCCTCCGGCCGCGGGGTGGAGCGGGACTGGAGCCGCCAGAGTCGGTGGCGTTTGTCGCGTTTTATTTTTTAAGTACATGTGCACGTTTGAAGCCTGGCTTTAGAACTTCGTGTTCTTGGGAACGCTAAGGAATCAGAATGAAGTTTCAAAGCTTTAACTGTTAAGCTAAGCCCCTAGCCTAAGCCACGGTAGGTAAAATCCTTCGGCAAAGGAGTTTCTTTTTAGCCCTTAAATTTCAATCTAGGTTCAGGCTAATGATATCAAAATTTAAAAACAAACAAACAACCAGAAACACAAACACATTTCTCCAATAAGCACTTTACCGCCTTCGTCTCTCAGTTCCTGGTCTGTCATTATCTCTGCACTAAATGAAACCAAAATTTTAAAATCACTCATCTGTATTTAGTGGAACGTTACTACTTGCTAAGTGTTTTTGTACCTGCAGCTAGAGTTTTGGTTGCTTTCTAGTTTTGGGTCCTGTTTTGCATATCTAAATGCAACGTTTCAGAGAGAAGCAACTTGAGATATTGAAGGTAAAGCATTGTGTGTATTCGTAAATACCTGGAAACTGCCCAGGGTCCATTAGTGAGAACTGGTGAAATATTAATTATAGTACATTTGTATAATGGAACAATATACCAGTCTGAAAAAGAGAGGTATTCTGGCCACAGAGAAAACTTACCAGGATTCAGTGCTCAATGAAAATAATGTGACAGTACAGTGTCTAGGGTATAACTAACTATACCAGTGGGTTTGACAGTAAGGGGGCCTTGAATAGTCTGAGTTACTAAAAATATAATAATGCTTGCATTCAGAAATAAGGCTTAAGAAAGGTTACTAGAATGTGTTGTAGAGGCACTAAAATGAGGATGCTGTGAAGTCCTAGACAATTAGAACGAGGGCACTCCCATATTAAGGATCTGATTTGGAATTGTAAGAGTAACTAGCTGGAAACAAGTTTATGGGAAATTTGGAGAAAATCTCTTTGCGGGTTCAACTTAGATGTGTCCCACAGAGACAAGACGCTTCCCACCCCCAGTCTTTGAGTTTGACTCTTGCCTTCCTTCACAATTTTCCAACCTGTGCTTGGAGTAATCTGCTTTAAAGGGATTTGACAGGTTGTGGGTCATGAGAAAAACAGAATGCCACAGCACAATAGCAAGATCAAAATGATTTAAAAATAAGTAAGTTCAGAAGGCACTTAACACAGCTTGAATATTAAGCAGCAGGAAAGGGGCTCTCATGGACTTATATTATCTGGGCGGGCTTTTTTTCCAACTACCAAATGTCTAATTTTTCTGCGCCCTTAACTTCCACACATTCTCAGATTTGATACACTGTAATCTAGAGCACTGTTCTATAGGTTAGCCTCCTCTGACTTCCTTGCTTGCCCAAGATTTACATGCTGGTCCTGGTTTTTTTTCCTCCTTGGATGCCACTAAATGAGACTGACTCCATTAGGTAAATTGCTTCTTAGGAAAGAGTTCCTGGCAGGGCAGGCAGATTCACTTCAAAAGGATTTTATAAGCTAGTTCAGCAGGCACTACCAAACTAATTCTTTAAAGCTATTGGTGTATGTATGGTTCCAACAGGTAAAAGATAAGCCTTTTCATAATCAACTGTTGAAAAATTGTAAAGCAAAGAAATTATAGCAAAAAACTGTTATTGTATACATGAAGTTACATATACAAGTCCCTGGGTTTGATCCCCAACATACAAAGGGGAGGGAAAGGAAGACAAACACTCATATAAAGTATGTGATGTACATATATCAAAAGGTCAATGAAACTCATCCTTTTGTACAAGGAGTTCAGGAATGTATGTTAGTAGTTATAACAGAAAAATCAAAGAACACTTTAATAGTGTGAGAGCTGAAAACAGCCAACAGAGCCTTGCTACATTTGGCCCCAGCTGGCAACACATCCCCTGCAGACAGTTAAAAATTCTCCTACTCTGCTGATATCTTCAAGCATCCACTAAACTATCTTCAATATTGTTTAGATTATAGAAGGGTTCCAGTAAGGAAATGCCCAAATAGAGAACCTACAAATAAGGTGAAATGTGCCTTTTACATGCCTTTATCATGTAAAATGCAATTACTTCATCATCATCCCTCTCACCTGCCTGTGCTTACTGGAGGATATTATTATCCCTAGCAATTAATTACAGAGTTTTCTTAAGGAAAAATTCAAACATGTCAAATATGTCTTCATAATTCATACTTTCATGCATACTCTATTGGTTGTAGTAGTTAAAACTGAACATAGGGACTGAGGAAGATGATTCAGTGGATAAAGCACTTGCTGGGCATGTGTGAGGACCTAGGTTTGAATACAGAACCCATGTAGGACCAGAGGATAACATGCACTTTATAATTCCAGTGGTTATACAGAGAGATGGGAGACACAGACAGGAGAATCATTGAATCCTCAAAAGCTTGACCTTCAGCTAGCCTGGCATACTCTG
Source organism: Mastomys coucha (assembly GCF_008632895.1). Taxonomy (NCBI): domain Eukaryota; kingdom Metazoa; phylum Chordata; class Mammalia; order Rodentia; family Muridae; genus Mastomys; species Mastomys coucha. The sequence goes on along the minus strand of NW_022196894.1, from coordinate 28,893,937 downwards.
GAAAAGATAGGGATACAGTCTCAGACAAGGAAGGGGCGTGGACCAACACCCAGGGTTGTCATTCCCTTAACCCCATACACATTAACCCCCAGAGATAAGGACAACAGGCACTGCATCTTTGACACACACACTCTCTTATTTTCTTCTTCTGATTGAATTAATACTATTAGTTCCACTGAATCGTTTCCTCAGATGACATTTGTCAGGTATTAATTTTAGGTGTTAATTAAATATGGAGAGATTCAAACCAGGTGTAGTGGTACACACCTTTAATGCCAGTTCTCAAGAGGCAGAGGCAGGTAAATCTCTCTGAGTTTGAGGCCAGCCTGGTGTGCAGAGGGAATTCTAGGACAGCCAGTGCTACCCAGTCTTGGACCAAAAAAAAAGATAGATTTCACTAATCCATATTTGGGCAAGTTACACATTGCAGCATGGTGCCTGCACTGCTCAATGCACTGTTTTGAAAACCATTGTTCTCTCCTATGATTGTGGGTTTTCCGTAGTTGTTTCAGGATACCTGCAGTGAAATACACACCTACTAAGTACTAACCTAACATCTAGAGTGAATGCATGTGCGTTCATTCATTAAAAACAACGCCCTTTGATAACGCCCTTTGATTCTAAGATTCTAAGATACTATCACCAGAAAAAGAAAAAAAATTGCTAATTGATTATATGATGCTATCTATTTTAAGATATATTTTTTTAGATTTGGAGTGAAAATGTTGGTTTGCAGTTATCAGGAATATGTTAAATGTTACTAAATTCTGTTGTAGGACAAGTTGTAGTTTAGTGCTTAATTCGAATCCTAGTACACTACTCGATTTTATTAGTTCTGGCTGCCAATGATTTTTTTATTTATACCTAAGTATAAGTCTTAAATGAGTCAAAATACTCAGCCCAGTACCTTATTCTTAACTGTCTTGTTATAAAAATTTAGAAAACTAATTTTTCATGCCTCTCAGGTGTTTATATAGTCTACTTCAGGGCTTGCTGGCCAGATTCTATTATAGTTGTAGATCAGGTAAATTCAACTCTTAAAAATTGTGTTTGAAGCTGGGCATAGTGGTGTATGCCTTTAGTCTCAGCACTCCAGAGGCAGAGGCAGAAGCAGGCAGGATCTCTGTGAGTTAGAAGTCAGCCTGATCTACAGAGTGAGTTCTAGTATAGCCGTGGGTGTTACAATGAGAAATCATGTCATGAGAAACCAAAAAAATAAAAAGATAAAAATTGTGCTTGAGGGAGGAACAGTGACCCCCAAATATAATCTCAGCACTTGGGAGGTAGGGAGATACGAGTGAGAATTCAGGGTCATCCTTAGCTACGTAGCCAGTACAGGGCCAGTTTAGGCTATGTCACACACACATCAAGGTACATGAATTCCACATTGTCTTTCTGTCTACTAAAGAATGTAGAGTATTAAAAGTCAAAGCTAATTAAAATAAAACAGTTATTTCCTAAAAGTTACCATTTGTTTGCTTAGTTGTTAAATCTTGGTTTAATTTTAATTGTGGCTTCAGGCTTCAAAGTCTTGAATCTTTATTTAAAAAGACAACTGTATATTGAAGTATGAAATTAAAGTTTAATACTTTGAAGCAAAACTCAGCTGGCCACTCTGAGCACAGCCAAAAGTATCAAATATGCCAGGAGAAGCAGCAAGAAGTACTGGGAGGTACTTGAGATGGCAACATTGGAACCAACAAAGTGAAAGGAAGAACAGGATAAGATTTAAAGAGTCTCAAATCAGTCACCCAGGAGGGAGAGCGAAACTGAAATTAGCAAGTGCGTTGGCTATCACAGCAGATCTGTCATTTCCTGGTATCCTTATTTTTGTCTGTGGAATTTGTGACCCAGAAAATGTCATGTAGTTCATGATGATCTTTTAATTGAATTCAGGTTTGCTCCTTGGGTTTTGTTACTCAGCCACTAACATTAATTACTTAAAAATGTTAGGGATGCTAATTTCCATGTACATTGTCTCTATTAACAGTTTCTTCTCTTCATTTGCTGTCTACCTAAGAACAATTTTTGAGCCTTTTTGTTTTGTTTTGTTTTTGTCTTTCAAGATAGGGTTTCTCTGTATAGCCCTGGCTGTCCCAGAACTCACTCTGTAGACCAGGCTGGCCTCCAACTCAGAAATCTGCCTGCCTCTGCCTCCCAAGTGCTGGGATTAAAGGTGTGTGCCACCACTGCCCGGCTTGGGCCTGTAGTCTTAATTTTAGTGCCCTGCTCCCCCATTTTCAGGATAATCTCTCTTGGATTTGAATGTGAACATTTCTAAGATTTCTTTTCCTCCTGATTTTGTACTGAGGAAATGAAGGCTAGTATAACTTTGAATATGTTAAGACTTTAAATTCCATTTACAGTAAAACATAATAAATGCAAAACAGACAGGAAAATGTTAGGATTCAGATATGTTATAGTTATAGATCAGGTAAATTCAACCAACTTTTATGTGTATGTGTTTTGCATTTGCTGTGCAAAGGATGCAGACAATTCAGACATGTAAAGTAAGTAGTCGTCATGTTATTAGATAATGAGGGATAAGTACAGAACAGCTTTTACGCACTACTTTATACTCAGCAAGTTAGAAAAGCACAAGTACCCAGCCACAACCATGTTTTGGTAATTATTGGTGGCATTATACATGGTCTTCTTCACACAAAATATTTTTGGATGCCAAATATAATAACCTATACCTAGAATTGCAGCTGTTTGGGAGGCTAACACAGGAGGATCGCTTGAATCTGTAAGCTTAAGACCAATGTGGGTAGCACAGTGAGAACCCTTGTGAAAAGAAAATTATAGGAAGTTATCCTAAAATCATTAGCAAATAGCATATATGAAAATATGTTTTTGCCTGTCTTAAATGTGTTAGATTGCATCCAAATACCTAACATTAGCTAATTTCTAGCAAAAAGAAGACAAAAGTATCTTATTCAGTATAAATGTGTTTTAAGTAGCTTATATCAGTATAAGTGTGTTTTTAAATATATACTATTTTATATGTACATATTATATTATTTAAGATACAGAGTGGAAAGAAAATGCAAAAAGATACTAGGATTTTACTTACCTAATTTTATTATTAAATTTAAGAACATGTAATTTGGGGCTAGAGAGATGGTTCAGCAGTTAAGAGCACTGGCTGCTGCTATTCCAGAGGGCCTGGGTTCAATTCCTAGCATGCATATAGCAGTTCATAACTGTAACTCCAGTTCCAGGGGATCCTACACCCTCACACATACATACATGGCATATATGCAGGCAAAAAATACCCAGTGCATGAAAAAAATAAATCAACTAAAAATTTTTAAGTAAAAGAAAGTGTAATCTTTGTTTGTGTTCTACATTTTTCTTTCTGTCATTATCTTACAAAACAAATTCACTGAGATTTTTCTTACCTCATATTAGATACACCCTTTAAACTCCAAATATCCACTTAAGTTTTGTGAAGGGGAGAGAACACACATGTCCATACTGGAGCATGCGCCTTCTGATCTCACAGTTTTTCAGGAGTTCATTTTTACCTTTCATCTTTTTGACGTGTAGAGTCAGTTGCTCTTGTTTCTACTAGCTTCCATAAGATCTTCCTATCTCCATCTGTCAATGAAATGCTGGGGTTATAGATACCTGCGACTGTTTCTTTTAAAATGAGTTCTAGGCATTGATTTCAGGTAGCTAGACTTAACAGAGCTAGTGCTTTAGACACTGAGCCACCTCCTTTGCTCTCAGAACCTGTGTAAAAAGAAGGTACAGTGGTATGTGTCCATATTGATAGTGTTGGGATGGAGATGGAGGATCCTGGAGCTTGCTCTAAAAGCACAAATGAATTATTTTTTATTAGTAGTACTTGATTGTTTTACTGTTTTGATTTTTTTTTTAACTAAAGTTATTTTAGAATTTTTTATTTTTGTTTCTCAAGTGTATGAATGTTTTCTTTGCATGTATATCTGTGTACCACATGTGTGCCTGGTGTCTGGAGGCCAGAAGAAGGGCGTGGATCACCAGAACCTAGAGTTTCAGGTGTGAGCTTCCATGTGAGTGCTGGGAATAGGACCTGGGTACCCTGGAAGAACGGCAGTCCTCTTAATCCCTGAGCATCTCTGTCTTATTCTTTACTGTGGGAGTCCTTGGAATTGTCCATAAACAGACTGAATTATTCACTTCTAACCAAATAATACCTAATGGTTTCTAAACAGAAAGTATCTATTTAGCAAAACAAAATTTCTGAAAATGTTGCTTTAGCTAGAAATAAAAAGTCAATTACGTTTTTAAAATATTTGTTTTTGCTGGACAGTGGTGGTGCACACCTTTAATCCCAGCACTTGGGAGGCAGAGGCAGGTGGATTTCTGAGTTGGAGACCAGCCTGGTCTACAAAGTGAGTTCCAGGACAGCCAGGGCTACACAGAGAAACCCTGTCTCAAAAAAACAGAAAAACCAAAAAAGAAAAAAAAATGTTCTTTTTTAAAGAACTGGAGATAGCTCAGAGTGAAAGCAGTTCTATTTCTTGATTCCACATAAAGATGGAACAAGAGAACTGACTTCTTCAGCTTGTCCTCTGACCCCACACATTAGCCCCCTCCCATTATTTAGACACAATAATAAAAGATCTGCCAGCCTCTTGGAATTAAAGCTTGGCTCCAGTGCAAAAGCAATTGAAACTTATTTTCTAAACTCAATTCTCTACTATGCTAAGTGAAATTGTTTTAGAACTTTTAACCCAAGATTTTAGATTTTAAAATCTTAAACATTTTTATTCTCTCTCTCTCTCTCTCTCTCTCTCTCTCTCTCTCTGTGTGTGTGTGTGTGTGTGTGTGTATGTGTATACATGTACATGTATTACATACAGTATTCTTGGAGGCCAAAAGACCACATTGAATCCTCTGAGCTGGAGTTACAGATGGTTGTGAGCCACCATGTGGATGATAGGAACTGAATTTGGGTTGTCGTTCACAAGAACAAGGCCATCTCTTCACAATACAGAGCCATCTCTTGAGCTCTATTCCCTACCATAAACATTGTTTATATTTGCATGCTGTTTTGTAATTTATTTCATGTACATCATTTTAGTTGACTCTCAACAACTCTGTAAGGACTGTTCCTGAGGCTGTTTGTTGGATAGTCTTATTGTAGGACTAGGATAACAAATAGAAATCCCTTGTTTTTCTGGCCCAAGGTTACTATTAATGTGGTTTGGCACATGCCTGTAATCCCAGCACTCAGGAGGCAGAGGAAAAGGCAGGTGGATCTCTATGAGTTTGAGGGTAGCCTAGTCTATAGAGTAAGTTCCAGGACACAGGGCTGTTACACAGAAAAACCAAAAAATGAAGTAATATAATAGAAGGCTATACATCTGAGGAAATGAGTACTGTTAAATCAAGTTCTTCATACCCAGTCTAACTCAATTCTAACCCAATTAAATGAGTATTAGTGGCATTTTAATTTGATTGGCTGAAAATTCGGATGAACCTCCATATGAGCTAGATTCTTAATGACAAAACATTTGAAATGTTTTTCTATGCCTAAAGATAATGGCTCATGTGTCCACAGATTTTGGTTTATTACAAGCTTGTAAGATTTTCCTGGCTGAAGGGATTTTGAGCTGTAGTTTCAAGCTTACTTGTGAGTATCTGTGCCAATTTTTATGTTTGAAGAAATTAAGGGTGAGACTGGAAAGTTGTACTCAAAAAGTTTAGTTAGCTGAATGTTAACTGGCTTTAGAGATTTTGACACATGCTACAGCATGGACAGACCTTTAAGACAGTATCTTAAGTGAAGTAAGCTAGGAGAAACGCTATATGATTCCATTTGAATGAAGTACCTAGAGTAGTCAAATTCAAAGAAAAAGAGGATTATGGTTGTCAGGGCCTGGGGTGAAGGGAGACATGGGTCATATTGTTAAATAAATGTTGAGTTAATACATGAAAATGCTGTAAAGATTCTGAAAATGGAGCCCCCGAGTTGCATGACTTTATTGAATGGGTAGTAACAGATATTCCCAAGTCATATCTATTTCCATTTAAGTAAACCTGAATATGCTATTTCTTACCAAACTTATTTTCTAGATTTAAAAAAAAAAACAAGCTATAAGCCAGGTGTGATGGCATACCTTTAATTCAAGCACTCAGGAGGTAGAGGCAGGGGTATCTCTGAGTTCCAGGACAGCCAGGGCTACAGAGAAACACTGTCTCAAAAAAAAATTAAAAAAACAAAAGAAAAAAAAACAACCCAGCTATAATTTTTGTGATCTTAGTAGTATCTGAACTTAATAAGGTTTTCTTTATTAAGGAAAATTTTATAGCAGGGTATGGTGTCATACACCTGTTATTCTAGCAGAGGCAGACAGCTTTCTGAGTTGAAGGCCAGAATGTTCTGGGTCAGCCACTCTTACATCATGAGACACTATATCTGTGTGTGTAAGCAGGTAACAATTAAGATAGGACAGTAAGATAGACTTATTTAAATTTCACTTTGTACTTTTGTAGGCCAGTTAAAGTCTAAGTATGTCATAGCATAATAGTGTTTGGAGTGTCTGACTTTGTTTTTAATATGGATACTAAATGCTTTTTTTTTTTTTTATTTCAGTAAAAAGTCTCAGAAGTGGGATGAAATGAACATCCTGGCAACATATCATCCAGCTGACAAAGACTATGGTTTGATGAAAATAGATGAGCCAAACACTCCATATCACAAGTAATGTGACACAGACATTCTTTCTTTTGTGGCTTGTTCTATTTGCATATTGATAACATTTTCTAAGTAACAGATACTTGAAATCTGTCTTTTCTTACCAGAGTGCTAGTTAATGATCTACCTAAATACATTTTTGCTAATACTGTGTAGCTTCCCATTATTGCTGCAGTGAATATTTTTTAAACATAGATGGTTGTTAGCTGGTGCTATACACTAATCCCCCCCTTTTTTCATTGCTGTTATGTGTATATATGTACTATCATGTGTGAAGATGCCTGAGGAGGATACAAGCCAAAGTCAGATCACTTGGAGCTTGGTTGAGTGCTGACCAGTCTTGGTGAGCAGCAAGTGCTTTTGATAGCTGAGCCATCTTTCCAGCTCCAAGTTCTTTTTGAAAGGAAGATGAGGTTTGTAGTTCCCCAAGTAGAAAGCAGAGGTTTTCTTTGTTTACAAGGGTTTGGGGTAAGCTATAGAGAAGACAGATAGTTTTGTGTTTTTATTTTATATGATGCTGTAGTTCCAATTTGTGATTTTGGAAATGTTAAGTCTCAGAATTTTTATTTTTTATTTCTTTTGAGATATGCTCACACATATTTTGGGCTAGCCTAGAATTTACCATATAGCTCAAGCTGACCTTGAAGTCCTCTGGCTTCCTCCTGCATGCTAAGGGCATAAGCCACTGTGTCCAGTTAGAATTTTAAAAATCATTGTGAGGTAATACTGTAGAGCAGTAACCAAAAAGAGGCAAAAATAATGCACTAATAAACACGAGGCAGTACAGGTTCTAAATAGATAGAACACTTAATAGAGATTATGGCTACCTCTGTAAATCATGTGCCTTTATTTTGCTTTATAATTTTGTTGGCAGGATTTCATGAAACCCAGGCCAGCCTTGAATTTGCTATATAGCTGAGGATGATTTTGATTTTCTGATCTTCCTGCCTACATCTGGGTAATCCTGGAATTACAGGACCATGCCCAGTTTATGTGTTACCAGAGGCTTTGTGAATGTCAGGTGTACGTTACATCAACAAAAAAAGGCTGTCTTTTAAATTAACAGGATAATATGATGCTAGTAAAAAAGTACAAATACACATAAAAATATTAAAGTCCTTGACAGAAAGAAAGAGTGAAACAGAAGATGCAGATAATGAAACTAAATAGTAGTAAAGTTTGAGGAAAGGAATAAGTGAAGTGTTTTTAACCTTTTTCCGATTAATTACAGGGTAATTGAGATATCTTCTCAAACCTTTTATCAAGTCAGAATCCAAAGTCAGGATTTTCTTTTTAAAGAAAATCAGCTTTTAATCAGTTAACTTTTATCATAACTTGCATGAGATTGGTTTTTTGTTTTTTATAAAACATTTAACAGTAACAAAAGTGCTTTTTAGAAAAAGATCATGTTAAACTAAGAGTCTCATTGTTAGTGTACATATTAGTTTATATTCTTTTATATATACACACAATTTATTTGTAACCTAGAATTTTCTGTTGAGTATTACTGCAAAAGTCAATAAATGGGCTGGAGAGATGGTTCAATAGTTAAGAGCACTGACTGCTCTTCCAGAGGTCCTGAGTTTAAGTCCCAGCAACCACATGGTGGCTCACAACCATCTGTAATGAGATCTGATGCCCTCTTCTGGTCTCTGAGGATAGTGACAGTGTACTCATATACTTAAAAAATAAATCTTTAAAAAGTCAAAAAATTATATTTTTTATACCCTACTCTATTCACATTTCCATGGATAAATGTATAAACCAGCAGGTTTTTTAAATATATGTAGTTGAGTTCTGCATAAAAGTCCTTCAGTGGCTTGAGAATTGAGGCTACTTATTTTTATAGTACACTAGAGCAAAATTATTACTAGCTATTTGTAGGAAAGCTAACTTTTAAATCTTACTAATTAGGGCTTTAGGGTCTGTATTAGTTTGCTTTCATATTGTTGTGACCAAGTACCTGTCAGAAAAAAAAATGTGAGAAGGATTTCTATTTTTCTTGACTCTTGGTTTCAAAAGTTCATGGTATCTGTCCATGGTTGCTTGACCCCATTGACCTTGGGGTAGAACACCATCACAGAGGGCATGTATGGTAGAGAATTTTTAAAAATATTTTTGTTTTTTGAGAATTCCATATATTTTTATCACAGTCTTCCTCTTAAGTTCTCCCAGATTTTCCCACTCATCAATTACATGTACTTTCTTTCTATAAAAACAAATCAGTGGAGTCCAGTGACCTTTTTCCTTCAACTAGGTCCTACCTCCTTCCTTGCACAAATTTCTAATAATGCCATCCTGAATCCTGCAAGGGATTAACGTGTTGATTTGATCAGAGTCTTCATGACCTGATACTCTGGGATTGTGATCACAGACACACACCTAGTACTGTGCTTTACTAATTCTCTGGGCACTTTTTCTTTCCTTTTCTTTTCTCCGATAGATTCTTAGAGTATCAGCTGTTAGTGAGATAGTCAGAGGGATATGAAAAAACTATATATGAACCCACCAGAAATCTCAGAGTAGGAGTACTCCTGATTCTATCACTGTACTTAGGGATTAATTCTGCATCCTTGGGAAGCTCTTGGGGGATTGGGGGAGTGGGGAGTTCCACAAAGGAGAGATCACTTGGCTCTGTTTCTATGTATTTCTTAGTCCAGTGAAGTTGAAGTCAGAATTAACCACCATGGGATCTCAGTTTATTTTTCCTAGTCTATGTCTATGTAGACCTTTTTTTTTTTTTT
>NW_022196894.1:28877067-28884455 GCF_008632895.1 Mastomys coucha | reverse complement strand
GGAACTCACTCTGTAGACCAAGCTGGCCTCGAACTCAGAAATCCACCTGCCTTTGCCTCCCAAGTGCTAAGATTAAAGGTGTGCACCACCACTGCCTGGATGACTATTTCTTTCTTTCTCTCTTTCCTTCTTTCTTTCTTTCTTTCTTTCTTTCTTCCTTTTTTTTTTTAAGATTTATTTATATGTGTGAGTACACTATAGCTGTACAGATGGTTGTGAGCCTTCATGTGGTTGCTGGGAATTGAATTTTTAGGACCTCTTCTTACTCTGGTCAACCCCACTCCAGCCCAAAGATTTATTTATTATTATAAATAAGTACAATGTAGCTGACTTCAGACGCACCAGAAGAGGGTGTCAGATCTCATGAGTGGTTGCGAGCCACCATGTGGTTGCTGGGATAGAACTTATGACCTTCAGAAGGGCAATCAGTGCTCTTAACCGCTGAGCTATCTCGCCAGCCCCTGACTCTTTCTTTCTTTCTTTCTTTCTTTCTTTCTTTCTTTCTCTCTTTCTCTCTTTCTTTTTTCTTTCTTTTTTGGTTTTTCGAGACAGGGTTTCTCTGTATAGCTCTGGCTGTCCTTGAACTCACTCTCTTTCTTTCTTAATGGTGATATATAAATACAAATTCTAAAACCAGCTCAGCATTCTTGGTGCCTAATTTTAATTCCAGTAATCACAAAGTTGAGGCCAGCTGGGTACATAGCAAGACAGTTCCCTTGGAAAAATAGTACTAAGACCAACAAATGGGTTATTTTGCATTATTTGTCCATCTGTCTCATTGAATACAAAATTGACATTTTTCTCTAGTTTTCAGTAGTTTGTGATTGCTTTTCTTTACTTCTTTCTTTATCCCCCTCTTGTTAAATTTACTTTTTAATTGCTGAGGATTGAGGTCTTTTTATTGCTGAGGATTGAGGTCTAGGACATTATACATGTCTGGCAAGGACTCTACCATTGAGTTACATTCCCAGCCCATTGCTATGTCTCTATCTATTGAGTAGTAACTGTTTTAAAGTTAATATTCAAAGATGACAACAAACCTCTAAATAACTTGTAATTTTAATTAAATAATACAATTGTATTTTCAATCTTGATTTTCTAGCTATTCAATTTTATTTCATGTATCCATTTTAATAATGTGCTTGTTAATAGAGACATACTTGTTGTCCTAGTATGATAGGTGACGATGAAGATGCCTATAGTGATTCAGAAGGCAACGAAGTCATGACTCCAGATATCTTAGCTAAGAAGTAAGTATGCATTTCCCATAGGGAGTTTTAGTTGTGCAAAGTCAAGGCATTTGATAGTGTGCTGCTTGTACATTTGTAAATGAAGTGCTAAGCTTATCTCGGTTTGGGGTTTACTGACAGTTGAACCCAGGGCTGCATGTTAAATACTTGTTCTACCACTGAGTAAGATCCCCAGCCCATAACTAGATTTTTTTTCATGTTATTATAGTCTGTAGTTAATATCAATTTGCACAAGAAGTGAGAAGGTTAAGAATACCTGAAAACTTGAATCTGTTTTTCTCTGTGTGATGGTGTATTTGTAAATATCCTACTACCTACATGGTAAAGGTGTGAGAACAGCAAATATAAGTTACTGCTATTCATTGATTTCTTGCACCCACTCTGCTATCCTTGCTGTTTACTGTCTCAGTATCCCTTCCTACTTTTTCTTACGTTTTCTTCATCAGTTGTAGATAGTCTGTTTGTTGATCATTGGGGATATTATCATGACTCAAGTTGAATGAGTCATTTAAACAGTAAAGTATCTCAGTTACTAATGTCTTCCTAAATATTATTATGTAGATTAGCTGCTGCTGAAGGCTCAGAGCCAAAGTATCTGACTCAGGAACAAGAGAGTAGTGGAGAGGAGGACAACGACCTCTCCCCTGAAGAGCGAGGTAGGTTATCCATTCATCTGCTCTCTGTGTGATGCTACTCATTTTTATTTGGAAGATTGAATAATTACTTCCATATTGGAGAAGTAGAAAGCAATAGAAAATAGATCCTACATATATGAATTTCTCATATAATAGTATTTCTCCCCGATTTGAAGAACTTCAGTTGGAAGAAATATTACCTACTATCTTCCAAGTATTTGCAACTATTCCTTTCTTTTTTTAGTGACTGATAAAAAGTAGATATTTGGTAAATACTTAAGAAATTAATGCTTTTTGTATCATTTAGTATTTGAATGATCTTCAAGTGGGCAGATTGCCTTGTTGCTTGTGCCTTCTGTTTTTAAGGTAGTGATGCAGGGCTGGAGATGTAGTTCAGTTGGGACAGTGCTTACCTAGCATGCACAGAGCCCTGAGTTTGAGCCCCAGCATCAAACTGTGTTGTCTATAATCTCAACCTAGAGAGACAGCAGCAGGGAGATCAAAAGTTCACCCGCATTCTTGATTATGTAGTACAAGGACATCCCAAGCTACTTGAGACACTGTGTCGAAGAAAACAAAACAAAACAAACAAAAACAGTGAAATGTATCCAGTGGAACAAGATGGTAAAATATAGAATGAAATCTGTATAGGTTTTGTGGAACACAGAGTCTTAGAAGAAAAGCTAGAGAAATTCTCATTACAGGATGAAAGACGCTCTTGTGGTCCAGACAGAACATTCATAGTTAAGACATTACTGCTTATGTGGATATTTTACAGGGAACACTGGTCATATAGGAATATGTTTTATCTTGCTGTTTTTTATACTTTTTGAGCCATATGAATGTATTCTCTTTTCAAGATAAAATTAGGTCAGAGACCTTGTCTGGGAGACCTGAGTTCAGATCCCACAATCCATGTCATATGGGTCAAAGCTACTGGTACCTCTAGCCTCAGGCACTTGCCCAGGCTTGTGTGTGCACACGCGTGAACTCACTATGATCAGAACTCAGACACCCACTTGCCTCTGCATCCTGAGTGCTGGGATTATAGGCATGTGCCACCACTACCTGACTAAAAAATAAATCTTTAAAAGTATATAAAATAACCAGTTGATCATTAGTATCTGCACGTATTAAACCTGTAGGTTCAAGCAACAATGATTTAGAAATATTGAGGGAAGAAAAATGAGTCCATGTGTCAATGATAGACATGCTTTTCTTTTCATTATTCCCTAACAGTATAGCATAGCAACTAGTTACATAGCATTTAACCTAGAAATGACTAAATATATAAATTCTGTGTGTAGGTTATTTGCACATGCAACACCATTGTACATGAAAGATTTGAACATCTATAGATTTTGGTGCCCACAGGTGTCCAGGAGCCAATCCCTCAGGTACTGAGGGATGACGTATACATAGTTGTCCTGTTCTCTTTTAAAAGAAAGTAATCAAAAGCTTGTAGCTCCGTGGTAGAAGACTTGGGTAGCACTATTGAAGCTTGTTTGACAGACCTGCCCCAATAAGTCAAGACCTTCTAAGCTTTAAAATCTTTTATAGAAAAGAAGCGGCAGTTTGAAATGAAAAGGAAGCTTCATTACAACGAAGGACTGAATATTAAGTTAGCCAGACAGTTAATTTCAAAAGACCTACATGATGATGATGAAGATGAAGAAATGTCAGAGACTGCAGATGGAGACTGCATGAATATTGAAGAGTCAAATCAAGGTCAGATGCCTTAACCGTGTCACTGAGACTGCTCTCTGTGCCTAAGATAGTGGGCTTCATTTTGCTTAAACTTCTGGACAATCTTTCAGGATATTCTGCTGATTTACTTCATTGTGTCAATGTTTCTACAATTTCAATCCTTGTGATCAATTTCAAAATAAATTTTATGCATAAACTTAAGACTATATGCTATATGATGGATTGTTATTATTGTTTTTTTCCTCATCCTTTACTTGGCTTTAAGTAAGGGTATTTGATTATATGAAGTCATATTTTATTTAACAAGAAAATCTAAGTTAAAGCTTAAAACTTTTTACCTGTTTTTGTTTGTTTGTTTAATTGTTTTTGCAGTTGAAGATTAAACCAGGGCCTCACACAGACTATTAAAACTTAAAACAGTTTGTTTTGTTTTATGTAGGTTTTGGTTTTGGTGAGATGGTCTTATACTGTAACACAGGCTGACCTTGAAATCACAGCAGTCCCTCCTGTCTCAGCCTCCCAAGAACTGGTTGGAAAAACACTAACCACCATGACATTTCTTCTCCTCCTCCTCCTCCTCCTCCTCCTCTTCTTCTTCCTCTTCCTCCTCCTCCTCCTCCTTCTTCTTTATTTTATTTTATTTTTTTGGTTTTTCAAGACAGAGTTTCTCTGTATAGCCCTGGCTGTCCTGGAATTCACTTTGTAGACCAGGCTGGCCTCCAACTCAGAAATCCACCTGCCTCTACCTCCCATGTGCTGGGATTAAAGGCATACGCCACTACTGCTCAGCTCACCATGACATTTCTTTGCTGCATTGATAGTTATTTTGAATTTTGATTTTCTCTTTCTTTTTTCTTTCTTTTCCTTTTTTTCTTTCTTTTTTTTAATTTAAATTGAGATAAAGCCAAGCTGTATAGCCTAGGACGACTTCATTCCACCTCCCTTGGCTCTGAGTGCTGGGCCTACAGGTACCCACCATCATGTCCAACTTTTCCTTTGTCTTTTTTTTTTTTTTTAAGTCTTACACATTTACTTTCTGAAGCCTAACAGTTAGTACTCTTAGGAAATATATTTTCTCCCAGGGCCTTGTATATATCTACCACTAATGTGTATACCCAAGCTCCAGTTTTTGTTCAACTATTATTCTTTGTTTATCAAAGGTGAGCCAGGTGTGGTAGTATACATCTATAACCTAGCACCAGTCTTGGTTCAAGGATTGCTGTGAGTTTAGGCCAACCTTGCCTACAGGGCAAGGCCTGTCTTAAAAATGCTGTGGTTATTCTACCCTACTATGAGAGATGGAGTATATATTCACTACTTATATTTTATACTTGTAAGCTGATAGTTTTTTGTGGCGGTATAATTTATCTGTGGAGCCTAAACTGGTTCAAATAAATAATTGTTATATTTACATGCATACTGTGAAATAAGAATAATTCAATGATATGAGATAGTAAGTTATTGTCTTATAGTGTCAGATTACAATATTTAACTTGAACAAACTTCATCTTAGTAGTTGTTAAGTCATTCTCGTATCTATTTTTAATTGATCAAAAATTTGGACTGGGGTATACTCGAGTGGTAGACCACTCCCAAACATATACTGTCTCTCCTATTTGCCCTGAAGTGTTTGTTTCCTCACCCAAGTACTCAAGTAATATCTCATATGCTTCATTCAGACTTTTACTTGCTGCCAGCTCTTAATGTGTGATAAGCTAGGAGCACTCCTCATTTGCTGCTGAAGTTTTTAACCCTACTCAGCACAATGATAAAGAGTAAAGGAAAAAAATCACTCCGCTCCCCCTTCTCTTAATAGCTTTTTTTTAGAAAAACATTTCTAACTTGTTATTTGAGAATTTTGCATGTATTTTGTTCATACCCACTCCCAAGTCTTCCCTCTAACTCTTCCCAGACCACCTCCAACCACATCTCCGTCTATAATGTTCTCCTAACCCACTGAACCTGCATGTGCAAGTGTAGTGCCATGCACTGGAGCATGGGCAACATAACAGGGCCCACAGTTTTCTGAAGAAAACTGACTCTGCACCAGCAACCATGAGCTGCCAGTAACTCCTTTGCTAGGGGCTGGGAGTCTTGAGATTCCCCTCCTTCATCCATACTCGAATTTTGACTAGCTTGATCTCATGCAAAGCATAACTGCTCTTGAGTTCCTGAGTGTCACAGCAGTCTTCCCCAGCTTCTGCTTCTTGCCCGTCTTCCTCCATGTTCCCTGAGGGGATGAGACAGATACCCCATTAAAGGCTAAGTGTCCATGACCACATACTCTGCACATTGACCAGCTGTGAGTCTCCGAATTAAGCAGTCTCTGCTATATAAAGAAGCTTCTATGATGGGGTCCAAGGCTGCACTAATCTGTAGCTAATAGCTCCTGAAAAAAATGGATTTTTTTGGTCCATCTTTATCTATAAGACATTAAACTCCATAGACTGTATCTATAGTAGTTGTGTTTTCCCAGGCAAGTAGAGTATAATATTTTGTATTATCTCAGTTTCCGAGTCTTCTGAGGTGGAAATTAAAATACCCTCACATAGGAGCATAACTTTCATGGCATCGAAAGTATGCATAAGGATGGGAACTGTGCAGTAAGGCTTAGACGGGTTTCTTTCCTTCTGCACTTTGGATCTTCACTTCTTAACCAGCCTTCAAAGCCTCCATGTTCTGTAAAACTTACTACTGTCCTTAATCTCCCCGCCCTTCCTCTTTCCCCTCTGTTCCCTTCTTTTTACTCCATCTCTCTGTATTTCTGTTTCCATAAATGGAGAAGTGTTTAGACTCTGAAGTTAGTATTTTATAGTTATCACGTAAGTGAATTTTTTTAGTATCAGATAGCTGGACCTGGAACACTTCACTTTTCTCCTGTGATTACTCACAATGTCCCATTTGCCCTGTCCACACAACATATTCCTATTTTTAGAATATTTAATAGTATTTCTAGATTCTTTGAAATTAGTCTAATTTAGCCTACATCACTAACATACCTTACTGGTTTATTGTTTTATATTTGCATATTACCCACCCCAGGGGAAGAGTTTTTCATTTTAGGCAGTTCATTTCAGAGTTGATCCTATTTTTTGGGTATTTTTGTTGTTTTTGCTTTGATAAATACCTGAGGAAAGAGCCTGGGAAGAGGATTGGGGCAGGGGGCCTCACGGTGTCTGAGTTCACGTGTGCTCAGCTCTGTCACTGTGGGTCTGTAGCGAGGCAAGAGTGCATCATGGTGATTATGGAGGGCCAGAGCACAGCATAGCCACTGGGACAGCTCCACCTCTACCACCTAACGTTTCTAATGCCTCTCAAGTAGAATCAAGCTCTCAGCACATGAGTCTGTGAGTGTTTCATATTCAAACTAGAACAGCAAAGTATACTTATTTTTTTCTCCCTTTTTATCTTTGCAGGATCTACTACAAGTGATGATCTGCAGCACAAATCACAAAGTTCATAAAAGAAACGTGTTCAGCAATGCAGTCGTTGTCAAATACAAACCTTGTTACTATACTACACTGCTTCTTGTTCTCTACAACTCGTGACTTATGTACCAAAATATACACCAGTTATATATTGCCAAGAATTAAGACCATAGAGACTGAGTAGATGGAAAATGCCTAATTAATACATATATTCTTGTGCCTCATACTTCACCACAAATACAGTATAATGTTAGTAGTCCAAAACTGCTTTACTTTTGTAAAAACACTGGTTAATTTGTATAAGATATTATATAGCTTTTTATGCTTTAGAGATTAAATAATATCATGGGGGAAACTAATTTATTTTT
>NW_022196894.1:28876386-28876654 GCF_008632895.1 Mastomys coucha | reverse complement strand
ATTGGATGTGAGGAACTCTTCTTGCATATTCTATTTTCTGCTGCAGTAGTGAATTCTCACTTTGGCACCTGCTAGTTGTAATACATGAAGGAAACAGACCTTGTAGTAGCCATAGTATGGCAGGAAGGACTGCTTAGCAGCTTGATTTCTGTGCTTCTCTGATTGATAGCGTGATCAATGGCTGATATTAGTTCATTTGACATTAGACCTTAGAAAACAAATAACTAAGGCTTTTTTGCACGATGAAAGCATTGTATGTAATCGGAAT
>NW_022196894.1:28876011-28876212 GCF_008632895.1 Mastomys coucha | reverse complement strand
CCCTGAAATGAAGTGTACTTCCTGTGTGTCTTAGTTTAGTGATGGTTCCCTTTGTAGTTATTTGTGTCGTAAGTTTTTGGTAGCAACAAATGGATCTGTTATATGACAGACTTTTAAAAGAACTTCTGTATATTATATATATGAAATGGCTTTTATTGAACAGCTACCTTCCACTTTAAAATTTATGGAACTATCATGATG
>NW_022196894.1:28875368-28875857 GCF_008632895.1 Mastomys coucha | reverse complement strand
CAGTATTCTAACCAAACATTTTAGCCAGTGAACTACTGATGTACACACTAAGCAATGTATACCTCATCTTTGTAAATTAAGCCTGTTTGTGGGATGTGGAAATTGAATGTATATATGTATGTGAATATGTTTATATACCCAAATCTCTGCTTTTAGTTATCTCTTTTTGTGTTCTTTTCAAATTGTTTTTATTATTGTGTATGTATGGGGGTTTGCCTACAGTCTGTCTGTGTACTGCTTGTATGTAGTACCTGTGGAAGCCAAAGGAAAGTGACTGTTAGATCCCCTGGAGCTAGAGTTATAGACAGTTGTGATCTCCCCTATGGGTAATAGGAGTTGAACCCAGGTCCTCTGGAAGAACAGCCAAAGCTCATTTGCTGAGCTGTCCCTCCAGCCCCCTCCTCTGATTGTATACTTGGAAAGTTTCACCTACTTTTTATATTTGTAGAAGTGGTCTATTGTAGAGTGAGAAAAAAAAGTCAGACTTAA
>NW_022196894.1:28848138-28875307 GCF_008632895.1 Mastomys coucha | reverse complement strand
GTTTCACCTACTTTTTATATTTGTAGAAGTGGTCTATTGTAGAGTGAGAAAAAAAAGTCAGACTTAAACATCTGATTCTTTGTGTTTTCTTAAAGTTCTTTCCTAAACTTAAAGTCCCAAGTAAGAATTTTTTTTTTCAAGACAGGGTTTCTCTGTGTAGCCCTGGCTGTCCTGGAACTCACTCTGGAGACCAGGCTGGCCTCGAACTCAGAAATCCGCCTGCGTCTGCCTCCCAAGTGCTGGGATTAAAGGTGTGCACCACCACTGCCTGGCTTTTTTGGGGGAAAAGGGAGGTTTGGTAAATGTTTTTTTTTAATTTTGGGTTTTTTTTTTTGTTTGTTTGTTTTTTTTTTGTTTTTTTGTTTTGTTTTTCGAGACAGGGTTTCTCTATATAGCCTTGGCTGTCCTGGAACTCACTCTGGAGACCAGGCTGGCCTTAAACTCAGAAATCCGCCTGCCTCTGCCTCCCAATTGCTGGGATTAAAGGTGTGCGCCACCACCGCCCGGCTTAAGTTTTTGGGTTTTTTTTTGGAAAAATGTGTAGCCCAGGCTGGCCTTGAACTCGTGATCCTCCTGCCTCTGCCTCCTTCAGCAAATCCTACCAGCGTGCACCACCACAACCGGCAGTAAATGTTTTTTAAACTTTATTCCCCTCTCCCTTGGAGAAGGTATCTCTTACTGGTGGGTTCTAGCCACAGTAGATGGATACTTACTATCAACTTCTAAATTACATCCCCTGCTTAACACTAGTACATCACCTCAGTTTAATCATTAACGCATCACAAAATCAGTAGGGATAATAGTTTAAAGTATGAGCCACCTTAGTGGAAATGGATTGTTATTTGAAGAGTATAGCAAAATGCTATTTCCCCTCTAAACTTCCAGTTTTAAATATTTCCCCTTTGTTGGCATGCACTAAGCATAGTATGTATATAATCTGAAATTGGCCTGTGTATAAAATCAATCTCTCTCTGTCTCTCCCTTCCCCTCCCCCCTCTCTCTGCATCTGTGTGTGTGTGACTAGTTTTTCAAAACACTATTTCTCTGTGTAACCCTGGCTGTCCTAGAGCAGGCTGGCCTAGAACACAGATCACAAGTACTGAGATAGACATGTGCCACCACTGCCTGGCTAAATTTTGTTTTCTTTCTAACTAGCTGCCACTATATTCCATAAACCAAATGTTGATACGAGGGTAGATCTTGGGCAGTGTTGTAACTGATACCAGAAGCTGGGTATGATGGTATTTTTCTGTAATTTCAACTATTTAGAAAGTTGAACTGGAGAATCACAAGTTCAAGACTAACCTGGGCAACCCAGTGATATGTATCTCATGAAGGAAGAAAAGGTGAAATGATAACCACAGTTTAGTGAGATCCTGTTTACTCTTGCCCAGCATTATATTAGGCCCCTTATATCTAATCCTCAAAACCACAGAAAGCAGGCATTCTACCCTTTGCAAGTAAGGAAAATGTTAAAGCTCTTCAGTTTCGGACCCTTTTGTGCCTCAAGATGGCAGGTTTCAGCTACAGAGCTAACCAATTTCTAATCTTTGATCCGTACATTTTTAGAAACAGACAGTGCATTTTTAGCACTTGTACCTTACAAGTAACTGTAGGTTATGGATGCGTACTGTCCCCTTTGGAGGAATGTTGCTCAGGTAGTTTTGTTTGGGTGGGTGAATTTGTGTACTTGAGGGGCTGGGTGCTCATTCTCGGGCATGTGTACATGTAGAGACCAGAGGTCAACTGTGTCACTGTTCTGGAGCCATCCACATTACTGACCTGGGTCTCAGGTTTTCCTGGCCAGTGAGCCAGGGTTTGTTGTTGTTACTTGTTTGATTTAAAATATGGGTTCTATAGCTCAAACTCCGGTGCTCGTGATTACACAGTAAGTATTTCACCCACAGAGCTATCTCCCTGGTTTTTTTTTTAACCTGAAGAATGGAAAATTGCTTTAATAGGTATATTTATAGGAATATTTAGAAAAGTCAGATGCATATATGCTTATTAGTTGATTGTATTCCACATATTTTAAAACTGTGCTCTTTAAAAATCATTCAGAACCATGTTTTTTGTTTGCTTTGATTTGTTTTGTTTTTTTTTTTCTTCATAGAATCAGGTACCAAGCTGGTTTACAAAAACCAACATGTAGTATGGAGATATGGCTTAGAACTTAAGGGCAAGCACTAAGGTTTTTGCAGAGGAGCCAGGTTCAATTCCCAGCACCCACTCACAGCCATCTATAGTTCCAGTTCCAGGAGCTTTTAACACTCTCCTAGCTGGCACACATGGTTTGCAGATAAAATATCCATACATATAAAATAAACATTCAGAACATGTACCCAAACCATTAACTTCCCAGTGTGTCCCATCAACTTTTCATACCACAGAATGTCTCATGAAAAGGATTTTGTTGAGCAAATAAGCTTTGCACATGCTAAGTACTTTCTCCTCTATCTGCTTGGGAAATTACACTTCCCATAGTGTGAGGGCTGGGGATCAAGCATAATGGTAGGACTCCTGTGTAAAGCCCTGAGTTCAATACCTAGAACCAAAAAAGAAAGCAAGCAAAGAGAGTCCATAAGACAGTGCATTCATGGTGTTACCAGGATGTGATGCTAGTACTTGGGAATCCACTGCAGAAGTTCAAAGCCAGCCTGGGTTCGTACAATGATCCTGCCTCAAGCAAACTCATGTATAAGTTTTTGTTGTTTTTTAAGACAGGATTTCTCTGTCTGGGAACTCTGTAGAGCAAGTTGGCCTCAAACTCAGAGATCTACCTGCCTCTGCCTTCTGCGTACTAGGATTAAAAGGCATATATACCCACCAATTGTAAATCTTGATTAAAGGAATTTGTTTAAAATATAATTAACAGCACTTTTCAAATTCATTTTACAAAGGCCACCTAACCTTGTCTATCAGATGACCTCACAAACAAGGGGCTGGGCTGGACTAGACTTTTTAGAAGATAAATGTGAACCTGAGAGGAACAGTTGGCTTATATGTAATTTGCCAAGTGTAAGATTAATTTTCCATAACTTAGGCTAGAAACTGTAAAATGAGTTTCTAGGTAGGAGGGGTGGTCACTGGGTGTTTATAAGCCATTGTAGTTCAGTGTGACTGTTGCACCAAGGGTTTCCAAAGTGCCCTACCCATACCTGCCCATACTGGTCAACTCTTGCATAACCAGTTGATGGCATACATGCTATTTACTCATGGAGGAAGCATAACACAGACAGTGTCAGCAGCTGGTGCTGCTAAGCCTGACTACTTTGATTTTTAGCTCCTATATTTGAAACTTGTATTTGACTCATCTAGGTTCTTATTTGAGGCATTATTGGGGGAGGTAATGATGAGGCTAGGTGAGTGAAGATGGATTTGGCAACTGTTTAGTCATGATTTTATCACAGCTGCCCAACCTGAAATTACTGTCAGTGTGAGTCTGCCAAACATTTCAGATGTTAGTAATGGGAGCTAGTGAAATTGGAAGTGAACTTCTATAAACTAATTCCCCTATTTAGTTCTTTCTGGATTGATGACAGGCAGCGATGACTAGAAATAGATTGTGCAGGCTGAATTTTTGTTTTTTTCTTTTGGTATTTTTATATCACTTGACCTGACTTTAAGCAAAAAAGATTACCAAAAAACTTTGCAGTATTTGAATAAAATGATTCAGCCAGAAAACATTACTAGTAACAAACTAACACACATGAGAGGAACCGTAGTTGCTTTTATAACTAACCCAAGTATTCCGTGCATAAGCAGTTACATAGAGTGTATTTTCTTCTCACCTCCCTGTATAAAGAGACACTCAGTTGAAAGCTAAGCACCTTTTCTGTTATAGTGCACCATGCCAAGCTAAGTTGAGAAATATGGGTTTAAGATTCTTCCTCACCTATAAAGATTTTCGGGCTTCTCTGTGCTTCTCTAACAAAGGGAGCATTGCCTTGGGAGGACAAGGGTGGTATGAGCGTTTGCTCACTCTTCCCAGCCATCTGATGGTCCTTTCTGGTAGGGACAGCTGGAGGAAGATGCTTTCTTTTCTTGGTTTGTTGTTTGTCTCTTGAGATAGAGTCTCATGTAATCTCAGCTTACTAAGCTGGCGTCACTTGTCGAGATTCCCCTGCCTCTGCCTTCTGAGTGCTGGGATTAAAGGCCTTCGACACCATATCTCACCAAAATGGTTATTTTATAATTAGCAAGCATGCTACTTAGCAGATTTTTCTGCAGATTTCCTTAAAACCGAGTTAAGATATCTTTAGTCAACTACCATAAAAATCAGAAATAGCAGGGCATTTGTCAGTACCACCACAAAATGTTAGCTTTCATCAGTTAAGGAACATTTTTTGAGGGGATTGTTGACAGTAAATTTTCTCAGTCTCTTTAATCTTTCTGGGAAGCTAGGAAAGAGTTGTGGTCAGGAATACGGCATGGGAATCCCACTCTAGCTTAAAACTGATTTTTCTAAGATGATTTGAAAAGCTAGTGCCATGCTTGTCTGCATACTTCAAGGCAAATTGCAGTTTGTAATCCAGTGTCATAAATTGACTGTCACTCTGCCTTCAATCTAAAAGTAGCCAGGAATGGTGGGGATGACAGGTGACTAAATTTCAGAGTAAATTAAATCTAAGGGAGTACTTAAAGATCCTTTTTTAGTTATGTTTATGTGTGTCCATGTATGCGCCCATAAGTGCAGGAGCGTTTGGAGACAGGAGGAGGGTGTTCCAAGTCTCCTGGAGGTGGAGTTGACAGGCAGTTAGGAACAACCCGAAAGGTGCTGGGAACCAAACCCGAGTCCTCTGTAAGAAGAGCAATATCAAGCTCCTAACCACTGAGCCATCTCTCTAGCCTCATTTTGATTCTACACTTTAAATTTGGAGCTAGACTAGAGTTAGTTGAATTTGTTTTGAGGATAGGGGCATGGGCATAAAGCTCTGAGGAGAAAGAATTTTAGTTTGTTTTTTCTTTTTGCTATATTTCTTTGGGGAGGAAAAGTCCAGTGAATGCCTGAAGATGGGAGAACAATCTGCTTCTCTCCTTTCCACCCCATGGGTCCTGGGGATCAAACTCTGGTGAGCAGATTTGGTGACACAAGCTTCACCTGCAGAGTCTTTCTACCGGTTCCCGTTTCTGGTTGTTTTTGAGACGGAGTCTCACTGTATGTAGCCCAGGCTGGCCTCAGACTCACTGTCCTCCTTCCTCAGCATCCTGAGACAATAAATGTGAGTCGCCAGGCAATAGTGGTGGTGCATGCCATATGGGATGTCATGGAGGGCTCAGTTAAGACCATACTTGTCTGAACTCCCATGATAACTTTCTGATTTCCCACCCTAGTCCTCTAGTCCACACAGCATGTGTTACTAACCTACTTAAAGCCCTTCAGAACTGGTGGAGACTTAAAATTGCTCCAAGACTACTGTCCTTCCTACCCCTTCCTATCCCTTCAAGACTTGTGTTCTTCTATTTAGTAATGATTTCTGCCTTTGTCTTTTATTTTCTCCAGCTTCCCCCAAGTCCCCTGTTTTAGGAACTTTAAAGTTCACTTGCCTGAAATATTCTCTAACTCCTAACACTTTTCTTCCTGCGATTTTAATGTGAGTTCCCGAGTGGGGAACATGCCCTCTTACCTACCTTCCCCCCTAAGGAAACCTTTCCTACTAATCTGCTTGGTTGTTGCCTGACCTCCTCACCAGGTAGAAAGTCCCCTAAAGGCAAGGATTGATTCGTTGACTTTCTCTGTTCTTTATGCTCCAAGCTTTTCATGGATCAGCCCAGGAAAGGTGGGACAGGTAAGTGTGGAGTGGAAGGATTTTGTAATCTTTACAGAAAGCAACTCAGGTAAAAATCAAAATTATCCTGCTGGTTGTTAGCAGAAGAGAGACTAGAATCCTGGCCCTCTCACTCTCTCAGTGATGGAACCACTGTGCTTCTGTGTATTCAGGGTAGAGAATTATTAACTAGGGGGCTGTGTATCCCTGAAACTAATACTCCAGAAGCAGACCGAAGCATCACAAATTCAAGGCCAGGCTGGACTATATCAGACAGCCCTATTTTAGTAAGAATTGACTCATTCTAGCTAATTCTACCTGGGTAGAGTTTCTTCAGAACAACCGAGACCCAGTACCAAAACTTGATTGTAAAGTGTAAGACGTGGTAGAGAATAGTGTTTCTCGGCATTTGCAAGCCAAGAACCACAAGAACCAAAGACGATGCATTTCTTGTTGACCATGGTTTGTCCTACGGAGCATTATTTCCTTTATGAGATGCAGCCTTGCTCTCAAGAGCTCACTGAAGGTGTTTTTCAGATGCTAGGGCTGGGCAGAGGCACTGGTTTCTGTCTGTGGGCTTTGAGGCTATCTTACCTCGTGCCACGAGGCTTTTTTTTTTTCCTAGTTTCCTGACTTCGTTTCTGGCTGTTAGAAATTGCCAGACCCCACATGTTGGTGAAGGATTGTTATTCATATTGAACACTCCTGACTTTTATTCAATCTACCTGTCTTTTGAAGGCCTTTAGCATTTAACATTTTTAAATGGTGTGTGCATGCATGTGTGTGTGTGTGTGTGTGTGTGTGTGTGTGTGTGTATGGTATGTGTATGACTTTGTGTGTGTCACACATGTCTGTAGCTGCACCTGCACACATATAAACACATACATGTGGAGACAAGAAGTTTGTGTCAGATGTCTCTCAGTTGCTCTCATTTTTTGTGGTGGTTGTTGTTTTTGTTCTGTTTTGTGTTTTGAGACCAGGTTTCTCACTGAGCCTTATCTATTTAGCTCCATTGGCTGACCAGTGAGCTCCAGAGTTCTACTTGTCTGTCTCCCCACCTCCACCACAGTGCTGGAATGATAGCTGCCCAGCTTTTACATGGGTACTCAAGGAAAATCCTAAATACTATATAGTCCCAAATAGGGCATTCTAGGAAAAGCGAAATTGTGCAATCAGTTGAAGGTGAATGGTCACAGAGGTTCAGGGAGGATGAGTTAATGAGATTCGGAGGATAATAGAGCCATGAGACCATGCTGTATGGTTCTACAGGGCCAGATCCATGTAGATTTGTGTCCAAATACTCAAGAGTGAGCCTGAATGTAAACTATAGACTTCAGTGGAGAGTTGTGGGCAGAGGTACTTGTTATTTTGGGGATGGGAGGGGTAAGAGAATATGGAAATTCTCTGCTTTTTCTATTCAAGCTTGCTGTGGGCCTAAAGTCTATTTAAATCATATTTTTTTTCACTGATACATTTTGACCACAAGAGCTAGAAACAACTCTTCCAAATAATGCTAGGAGCTGGTCCAATGCTCAGTGCTAAGGATGCTCATTTATTAGCAGTGTGCACGGAGGTGTGTCTGTCTTTCATGGTAGAGTAGATCATTTCTTTTTGGTGCTGAATATTTCATTGGCTTGAGTGGACCATTGTTTATTAATTTATCTACTAATAGCATCTTAGCTGCTTCCGTTTGGGTGCTTAGGAGCAAAGTTGCTCATAAACATCTCTGTGCAGGGTTGTATGGAGTGTGAGTTCTGAATTCCTTTGTGTCAGTAGCAAGGGACGGGGTTACTGGATCTTCCCATCAGCCTTGCATGGGACACTGGTGCTGACTGTGTTCTGGATTTTATGTGGCTGCATAGTGGTATTTCCTAGTTGGTATTTTCTTGATGACATCCTATCTTTCTCCCCCAGCCCCTTCCCTTCTCCCTATTGCTCCAGCCCCTGCTTGCTCTGGCCCATAGGTTTTTTTTTTTGTTTTTTTTTTTTTGTTTCTCCTTATGGATTGTTGTAAGCCACCATATGGTTGCTGGGATTTGAACTCATGACCTCTAGAAGAGCAGTCAGTGCTCTTAACCACTGAGCCATCTCACCAACCCTCTTTTTCACTTTTTTATTAGCTATTTTATTTATTTACATTTCAAATGTTGTCCCCCTTCACGATTTCCCCTCCACAACCCCCTACTCAGCCCCCCCCCCGCTTCTATAAAGGAGCTCACCCACCCTTACCTTACTGCCCTAGCATTCCCCTATGCTGGGGCATCAAGCCTCCACAGGACCAAGGACCTCCCACCATTGATGCCAGATAAGGCCATCCTCTGCTACATATGCAGCTGGAGCCATGGATCCCTCCAGGTGTACTCTTTGGTTGGCAGTTTAGTCCCTGAGAGCTCGGGATGGGGGGGGGGTCCCCAGTTAGTTGATATTATTGTTCTTCCTATGGGGGTTTTGAAACATCTTTATGCTTACCATCATCCACATAGGAATTACTAATGAGA
Organism: Mastomys coucha; assembly: GCF_008632895.1. Taxonomy (NCBI): domain Eukaryota; kingdom Metazoa; phylum Chordata; class Mammalia; order Rodentia; family Muridae; genus Mastomys; species Mastomys coucha. Next base: position 28,867,041 of record NW_022196894.1, on the reverse strand, counting down.
TGTGTGTCTTCGTGTCTTTGACCAGTTTTTAAAATCAGATCTTATTGTTGGGCTTCAATAATTCTTTATATATTTAAGTAATGGTGTTTTTTCAGATAAGATTTTTCCAGATATAGTCTTCTGGTCCAGTTTGTCTTTTCTTCTTGATTTTGGGAACTGTTACTTCAAACTCTAGCTTTCTTTTTTGCTCAAAAATCTGAACATGACATTACATGTATGATGTAATATTACAGTATTAATGATACTGCAGAAGCATTAAAGACAAAGTGTCACAAGTAGTAGTGATGATGTGGGACCATATATAGGCTGTTGATGAGAATGCAAATTAACCTAGCCATTATGGAAAACAATAATATCCTCCAAAATGACAGGGCAGAGCTCCTGTGTAATTCAGTGGTTCCCCTTCTAACTATATATCCAAGGGGAATGGACTCCATATGGTGAAGAAAACCATGTCTCTGCCAGTGAGATGGCTCAACAGGTAAAGGAGCATGCTGGCAGCCTGACAACCTGAGTTTGAGCCCCAAGACCCATGTGATGTATAGGAGATGAATAATTGCCCCACCATGTCCTCCGCCCTCCACAGGTTCAAGTGGAGGTATGTGCCTATACATAGACAAAATGAGTAAATGTAATTTTAAAACTTAAAAGAAAACCCTGCCCTCTGGTGTTCATTACAACATCTTTCACAATAGTCAAGATACAGAACGAACCTATGTGAGAGAACAAATCTGTGTGTCTGTGAACAGAAGAATGGGTAAAGAAAAGGTGTGTGTGTATATACAATGAAGCCCTCCAGCCTTTTAAAAAAGGAAATCTGGAGCTGGGAGTGTGGTTCAGTGGCAAAGTAAAGAGCAGTCATGAGTTCTGTTCCCACTGCTGGGGCTGGTGGAGGCAAGACCATGAGCAAGCCTGAAGTGCACTAAGTGAAATCAGTCAAGCACATGCAAATAGTCCATGGCTATAAAAATGTCAAGAGGAGCAGAGGGTAGTTAGAATGGTACTTACAAAGAACTGGAAGTGAAAAGTTAGTGTTTATCAAAGGACACGAGGTAATCTTCCCCCTCCCTTGTTCCTTTCCCTCTTTAAAGTTTTATTGGTTTGTTATATTCTCATGTTGTCACTCCAGCACGGGTGTGGAGGTTAGAGACAACTAATGGCTGCTGTGAGAGCCATTGACTCTCTCTGTACATTGTATGGGTCCTTGGGGATTGAACTTTGGCCATCAAGCTTGGTACCTGTGCCTGCTAAAGTGCTTTGCCTCCTCCAACCTCATCCCCCTTTTAAAAACAGGTTCTGACTTGTATCTCCTGGGGTTTTTCTGGAACAGCTTCAGCCTCCTGAGTAGCTGGTGCTGCAGGTGCATCCCACTACCCTTGGCTTGAGTACAGACTTTAATTAAATGGAGGAGTAGGTCCAGGGAATCTAGTATACAACATGACTAATATTTTATAATATTTTGTGTGCTTGAAATTACCAAGAGATTTTTAGCAATGTCCTTAATATGTGCATGTATGTGTGTGTGTGTGTGTGTGTGTGTGTGTGTGTGCGTGCGCGCGTGCACATATGTGCACACACAGATGCACAATGTAATGGCTGTGTCAAGCAGCTTGATTTTACCTCCACTATATATATGTAGATCAAAATCATGTACATCACAAATATATATGGTTTTGTTAAGTTAAAGGATATTTTACCTCATTCTTTTTGTTTGTCTTCTGGATTTGTTATGTAAAAGTGAAGGAGTAAAAACATGTTGACTTTGCAATTACTGAAAATGATAAAAAAAAAATCCGTTGTTGGACTTCTAGACAGAAGATGTACTTAGACAAATGAATGATGAAAATTGGGCATGGGGCTGGAGAGATGGCTCAGCGATTAAGAGTACTGACTGTTCTTCCTGAGGTTCTGAGTTCAATTCCCAGCAACCACATGGCAGCTCACAACCATCTGTAATGAGATCAGATGCCCTCTCCTTGTGTGTCTGAAGACAGCATCAGTGTACTCACAGACATAAAATAAACATTTAAAAAAATAAAATTGGGCACATTGCTCAGACATGCAGAGGCATTCCTAAATATTAGGAGAAACAACTTAATAATCATAGCGAGAGTCCTCCTACCAGTCCGTGGCACACTGAGGGTGACACAGGCCATCTGTGACCTTGCTGAGAAGGACTTTGTTGGCATTAAAAGAGTAAAAAAGCCAAACTGCAGGGCAGAGGAAGCACACAGAATGTGGACATAAAGATTGCAAGTGCAGGCAGCTTTTTGTTTTTGTTTTTGTTTTTTTTTCCGAGACGGTTTCTCTGTGTAGCCCTGGCTGTCCTGGAACTCACTCTGTAGACCAGGCTGGCCTTAAACTCAGAAATCCACCTGCCTCTGCCTCCCAAGGGCTGGGATTAAAGGCATGTGCCAACACCGCCCGGCAGGCAGCTTTTCAAGAAATTCAGTTATAAAGCAAAGATGGGGATTTGTATGTTCATAACTGTACTATAGAATAGCCTTAGGAAGAGGTTCGTGTCTTGTGTGTGGTTACAAGGTAGTGTTTAAATATTAATCACCAGCAGTAACCATTTGAAAAGAGACCTATGGAAGTGCCTTTCAATAACCTGGTCCTCCCACCCTTTGCAGTTGCTACTTGCTGAATCTCTCACTGAGGCGTCTTCTTACTCTTTCATCTTCTAAGAGTACCTAAAATACAGAGTTGTTTTCTATAGCGTGGGCTTAGGAGATTTATATTAATACTTCCCATTAGTTTCATTTTATTTGCCTTGCAAAGATCATCTATTTTTAAGCCTTTAATTAGTCTCCAGGCAGATGATAAGATGGCCAGGGACTCTTTCTCAGTCACTGGCTTTGGTGTGTGTTGTGTTAGAGCCTCAAACTTTGGAGGTCTTTGTTCACACATCTTATTACCAAGTCTCTGCATTCTAATTTTAGTTACAATACAAATTAAAATGTCTACTGTTATCAAAAAAAAAAAAAAGCTATTTAGAAAAACATTCAAAATTGCCACCCCCTTTTTGTTCAGTTTTGGACGGCATGATGGCAAGGCTCCTAGGAAGCAGGATTCTAATGCTACCTCACAGAACACTTGAGCACAGAACTAGACAGCTCAGGCCTAATTTTGGAATTGAGCAGTCAAAGTAAGCTGTCCAAAGGGGTCTGAGAAAAAGCAGGTCTTGAGTTCACATTCTTCTGTTTAACAGCGTGTACAAAACTCCCGACTTGCCCCAGCAAACAATGCTGTCCTGGGGAAAAATGGCTCCCTGCCCTCGTGCTGCATAGCAACCTCTTGATGCTCTCTTTTGACCCCACTACCTACAACTCCAAGTAAACTGTCAGTTCCCTTTGAAATCTCATCTAAGAGCCCATGGCCCTTTAAGAAAAGATGGCTGCTGCCAAGCCTGTTAGTGGCACTCTCACCTCCATATGCACACTCTGGCATGTGCCTATACAGACACATTTGGAGGGGGGTCTCCATAATCTTGCCTAGCTTCTCTGTAGCTACTCTGAGCTTTCCACCCTTCCAATACTATGCCTCCTCTGTTGCTCTTCTGCTAGTCTATGCCTGTCTATTCCTGGATGGTAATGACCCATTAAGTGTAGGTACAACTATATAAAAATATTTCCAGGCTAAAAGCTCCTGGCTCCCTTAGCCAGCAGGGTATAATTGAAGTCCATTCTGCCTGGCTCTGGTCCATCTTTCTAGTCCATCCTTCCCACTCTCTTGTGTCTCCTGCATTGGGTAAAGCTCAGCTGTTCTTCTTTTCTCTAGCCTAGTCCAAGTGTTCTGTGTCTGAACAACCTCCTAGCGTTCTGCTCTGGAAGTCACATTCCACCTCCTTTCCATATGTGCCTTTCCATATGTGCCTTTCGGTTCCTTTGTGCCCCTGCTACATCATGCTTATTCCTCCTAGTTCATGTTGTTCTGTGCTGTGTGTATTCCTGCCTTCTCTTTCCTGAACTATCATGTCTTTCTCATCCTTTCTAACACATGGAAAAGAACACGGGGAGTGTTGGGTTTCTCGGGTTGAGGTATATGCATGATTAAAGCATTAGCATGTGGTTCTGATCTGCAATGGAGGAGACTTGTTATCACTTTACAAACGGGATGTAGGTGGAGACACCAAGAAAACATTTTGCAAAGATTTGTGTGCTTTGGACCTATTATTAAAAAAAAAAAAAAAATTCTGGGGACTGGATAGGTGGCTCAGTAGTTAGGAGCACTTACAGAGGACCGACCCAAATGTCAGCTCACAACCATCTGTAGCTTGAATTCCCGGAGATCAGATGTCCTGCTTCTATCATCTGTGTGTACCAGATATGCACATGGTACACATACATGCATTCAGGCAAAATACCCATACACATAAAAATATTTGGGGAAAAAGTTATTATTGTCCTTTCTCATCTCTAAACCTGGGCATCAGACACAAACTGCTGGATTGCCAATCAATGCCAAGCTACCGCGGATCCAACAGAAACAGCAACAGTGATTCCAGCTGAGGTTTTCCTCCCTGGGCAAGACCTTCCTTAGAGTAGTCAGAAGAAGACAGGGACTAGTGAATGATGCGTGGCTCTTTCCTCAAGGAGGACTGGAGTAGGTTCGACTTGAAGGGCTGGCTGCTTCCAAATGTTGGTCAGCAAAAATACAACAGTGTTTTCTGTTATTCAGTGGCCTGTGAGTCCATGGAGACTAAAATGCTCACTTCAGTAGATGTGTGGAGTTTGCAGAAAGAGAGGTGTCAGAACACTGTATCTTCGCCCAAAATAGCTTTCTGGAGGCACTGGGTGCCTGGATTTAGAAAGGTTAAAAATAAAAACAAAACATTTTTACATCTTTTTCAAACAGTGGTTAGAATAGGCTACACTTAGGGGCTGAGCACAGTAGCTTATGTCTGTCACCTCAGGGCTGGGGAGAAGCAAGAGGATCACCCACCAGTTCCAGGCCAGCTAGGAATACAGAATGAAACCCTGTCAAAAAGAGAGAGACTCGTCCCTGGTATGGTGGTGCTCACCTTTGATCCCAGCACTTGGGAGGGGAGGCAGAAGCAGGTGAATCTTTGTTGAATTTGAGGCCAGTCTGGTCTACAATTCAAGTTTCAGGACAGCCAAGGCTGTTACACAGAGACATGCAGTCTGGAAAAAAAAAAAACATGGGAGGAGAGAGAGAGAGAGAAACAGAGACAGAGACTCTGTCCACTGGTCAAGATACTTTCTTGTATAACCCAAACCATCAATGTTTCTGCCAAGTTCTCATAAATTCCTGAGGATTTTCACCTTCTTTTGTCAAGTTATTGATTGATATTAGAAGGCTTAATTAGCAGTATTTTGTTATCCACATGCATCTTGATCTGCTTCTGGAGAGAATTTGGTTTTGGCTGCTATTAACCTTTAAGAGAACAGGCTGGAGGGCTGGCAAAATGGCTCAGAGGGTAAGAGCAGTGACTGCTCTTCTGAAGGTCCTGAGTTCAAATCCCAGCAACTACGTGGTGGCTCACAACCACCCATAATGAGATCTGAAGCCCTCTTCTGGTGCATCTGAAGACAGCTACAGTGTACTTGTGTATAATAATAAGTCATTTTTAGTTGATTTAAGTTTTATTGCATTATGATGAGAAAAGATAGATAATTTCAGTTTATTTGAATTTGTTAACATTTAAAAACATATTTTAAGTAAATAGAATTATATCACATTTTTCTTTCCCTTTTGTACCCCACCTCCTCCAGGGACTGCCCCCCTTCAATACCTGCAGTACCTTTCTTTTTTTTTTTTTATTTTGTTGTATTCTTTAAAATTTATAAAATATTGTAACAATAAAAATGAGTAGCATAAAAGTTTTTTGACATAAAACAATCAATTGAACAGTCTTATGTAGGTGCTTGTCTACAGCAATATTGAAAATACATAAGTTTTTCTCAATATAAATTTTAAATAACTCCAAACATACTAACTGTATATTTTAAGATAATACATCACTACTAGTTTTTTTTTAATGAACATAAATAAATGAAGTCTTTTTGTTTGTCTTATTTTTAGTAGAGCTTAAAATCTTGGCTTTTACAATGGTACAAGCCCAAAATAAGAACAACTTTTAGACATTAGAGTTCATTGTAATAAGGCTGTACTTAAATGACCCTCACAACACCAAAGAATTTTACCTCCATAGTAACTAAGTTCTGCTGCGCCAAGGAATGAATTGTAGGCATGATTTTTGGATACAGATTTCCTGCTGTAGTCAAAACTATTTGACTTGAGTGAGTGACTTCATTCTTAGCCCACAGAGAACAGGTTGCATTCATTTAAGAAATGGTGTGTGTATTAAGATGGTCTATCCATAAAGTCATTCACCAACTGTTTCAGTGAACAATGGTTCTGTTTGGAGGGTGGCACAGACATTAGATGGGGGTAAGAATCTGGTTCATTGGCTGTGATGGTTTTGAAAAGCATTCATCTCAGAGAAAGAGTAACTTATAAAGTCCTCTTCTTCAAAATTGATACAATAATTATAAATATCAAGCAAAGCATTCAGTCTCACTCTTTGTTGTTCTTTCACAAGCCACCTGACAAATTAATTGTCTATGTTTCTTTTGGCTGTATAAATAATTTTGAAATATGTAAGCTGTTCTGAAAACCATAGTGTAGTGTAAAAACATCAAATAAACAGTCCTACTAATAGAAAGGTTGAAATAGGAGAAGCATGATTTCAAGACCATTATGTCCTACACAGCAAGACATTGTCAGGTACAAACAAGCAGAGAGTGTATTTGGATTGTACAATATTGGATCTATTTCTCCAATTACCAAATTAGAGAGACCACCGGATGATAGCCAACAAATTTCTAATAAGGAATTTCAATCAATTAGGATATGTTGGTAATATTAATTTTCATATTAAGAAATATTAAGAAAAAGTAATTGTTACTTCTGTTGTTTTTGTTGTAAGAGGTGGGATTATGTTTGTGTGGATTTGTTGAAAGATTACTTTCTTGCTTCTTCTAGGGTGTAGTTTCACTCCTTATGTTGGTGTTTTCCATCTATTATCCTTTGTAGGGCTGGATTTGTGGAAAAATATTGTGTGAATTTGGTTTTGTCATGGAATATCTTGGTTTCTCCATCTATGGTAATGGAGAGTTTTGCTGGATATAGTAGCCCAGGCTGACATTTGTGTTCTCTTAGGGTCTGTATGACATCTGCCCAGGATCTTCTGGCTATCATAGTCTCTGGTGAGAAGTCTGGTGTAATTCTGATAGGCCTGCCTTTATATGTTACTTGACCTTTTTCGCTTACTGCTTTTAAAATTCTTTCTTTGTTTAGTGAATTTGGTATTTTGATTATTATGTGACAGGAGGAATTTCTTTTCTGGTCCAGTCTATTTGGAGTTCTATAGGCTTCTTGTATGTTCATGGGCATCTCTTTCTTTAGGTTAGGGAAGTTTTCTTCTATAATTTTGTTGAAGATATTTACTGGCCCATTACCTTGGGAGTCTTCACTTTCTTCTATACCTATTATCCTTAGGTTTGGTCTTCTCATTGCATCCTGGATTTCCTGGATGTTCTGGGTTAGGAGCTTTTTGCTTTTTGCATTTTCTTTGACTGTTCTGTCAATGTTTTCTATGGTGTCTTCTGCCCCTGAGATTCTCTCTTCTCTCTTTTATATTCTGTTGGTGATGCTTGCATCTATGACTCCTGATCTCTTTCCTAGGTTTTCTAACTCCAGGGTTGTCTCAATTTGTGATTTCTTTATTGTTTTAGTTCCATTTTTCGATGCTGGATGGTTTTGTTCATTTCCTTCACCTGTTTGATTATGTTTTCCTGTAGTTCTTTAAGAGATTTTTGTGTTTCTTCTTTAAGGGCTTCTAGCTGTTTACCTGTGTTCTCCTGTATTTCTTTGAGAGAGTTATTTATATCCTTCTTAAAGTCCTGTATCATCACCATGAGAAGTGATTTTATATCTTAATCTTTCTTTTCTGGTATGATGGTGTGTCCAGAACTTGTTATGGTGGGAGAATTGGGTTCTGATGATGCCAAGTAACCTTGGTTTCTTGGTTTCTTTTGCTTATTTTCTTTTTCTTTTTCTTTTTTTGTTTGTTTGTTTTTGCTTTTGCTTTTTTATTCAAGACAGGGTTTCTCTGTTTAGCCCTGGCTGTCCTGGAACTCACTCTAGGCCAGGCTGGCCTTGAACTCAGAAATCTGCCTGCCTCTGCCTCCCAAGTGCTGGGATTAAAGGCGTGCACCACCACTTTATGCTTGCCTCCAGACATCTGGTTATCTCTAGTGCTACCTGCCCTGGCTAAATCTGACTGGGGCCTGTCCTTCCTGTGAACCTGGTTGTGTCAGAACTCCTTAGAGTTAAGCTGTCTCTGGGATCCTGTGATTCTGGGATCCTGTGATCCTGGGCCCACTAGAGGGCCTGGGAGTATAGCCTCCTCTGGGTATTATGGGACTCCCTGCAGAGTTTGCGCCCAAGGTCTACTCATCTGCCCAGACAGACCGACTGAAGCAACCTGTGCCACTGGGCTGTTGGAGTTCCTGCATGCCTGGGTCTCGCTGGTCCCAGTTACTCCAGGTGTTGGGACAGGTTTTGTGTCCTCCTCCCAGTTTGCATATTCTTAATGGATGTTGTCTTGGAAGTTTCTCAGAGGGGAATCCTGACATGGAGTGTAGACTGCTGGGTGTTGTCTGTGAAGTAACACTGCTTTGGAGCATAGCCTGTGGACATCAGTGCAGCCTCAGAAGTCCTCGGTCCTCACCCTGAGAGGCTCTGGAGCCAGGGTGCTCTGCTAGAGTCTATATATAAATCTTAAAAACAAAGAGAGAGAGAGAGAGAGAGAGAGAGAGAGAGAGAGAGAGAGAGAGAGAGAGAGAGAGAGAGAGAGAGAGAACGAGAACAGGCTGGGCAGTGGTGCACACCTTTAGTCCTAGCATTAGGGAGGCAGAGGCAGAGAGGCAGGCAGATCTCCCTGAGTTCCAGGCCAGCCTGGTCTACAGAGTGAGTTTCAGGATGGCTGAGAAAAACCCTTTCTCAAAACCAAAACCAAACCAAACAACCTTACGGGAACACATTAAGAAAGAAAGATGGCGGAGTGGCTGGTCTTCTGCAGAGGCTTGCTCTACTCTAATTGTTGCTCTTGCAAGTTAATTTCCATCTTACATTCAAATAGCAACATTGATGCTCTGTTAAATAGTGTGAAGGAAGAAACGTCCTCGAACAGAAACTGGTGGATTGTGGATGTGGACTCACTTGTCAAGACAGCGATGGCAGAAGTGACTGCTATGTTACCACACACAGCAGATTTGGTGGTCCCTGAAAACTGACACAGGCCAAAGGAGCTGTGTCCCATCTTCACTTTTTACCCAGACCCCGTGAATTAAGAAAGAACGAGGAGGACTCCATTCCTAGGGGAGAGGAGAAGGCAGAGGCCTCCCATAACTCCTTTCTGAGTAAGCACCTTGCTGTTTGAAACTCTGGGGTAGCTTCACCCACTATGTATCCAAATTCTATGACACAACACAAAACTGTACGCTAGCCTTTCAATTTAAAAAGCATTGTTTTGGGCCAGGCATGGTGGCACACATCTTTAATCCCAGGACCACAGAGGCAGAGGCAGGTGAATTTCTTAAGTTTGAGGCCAGCAAAGGCTACCTAGTGAGTTCTAGGCCAGCCAAAGCTATACAGTAGAAAATAAGGGCTTGCTGAAGAGATGGCTCAGAGTTTCAAAATAGCACTTATTCTTGCAGAGGGGAGGGCCTGGGCTCAATTCCCATTACCCACTTGGCAGCTTACAAGTTTCCGTAAGTCCAGTTCCAGGGGATCCAACGCCCTTTTCTAACCTCCATAGGCACCAGGCACACATGCAGTGCACAGACATACATCCTACAAAGCAGTCATATCCATAAAGAAAATAGAAATAAGGGCTGGAGAGATGGTTTAGTCAGTGGAGCACTGGCTGCCTACCAGGGGACCCAGCTTCACTTCCCAGCGCCTGCATAGTTACTCACAACCATCTGTGATTCTAGCTTCAGGGGTTCCAATGTCCTCTTCTGGCCTCCAAGGCCATTCAACCCAAGCACCAAAGACAGATACATACAAACATTGCTCTTTTCTTTATGTTTATAAGTAAGATTTGCATTTAAAAATGAATTGCATCCCCTGAAGTAAGCCCACGGTAATGAGCTCAGCTCACTGGACGTCTTAATTACTAATAGCAAATGGCTAACATTGAGCACTTTTGTTCCAGAATTTGTCCTAAGGGAGATCTCTCTCTCTCTCTCTCTCACACACACACACACACACACACACACACACACACACACACACACTTACTCTCCAAAACAACCAAAAGAGGGTAGGTTCTGTTATTACCACTATTTTACAGACAGAGGCACTGAGAATGTCAAAGCCATGCAGTCAGTAACATATCTAATAATCCAACCCAGATAGTGTCAGGCAGGCAGTCTTGGCACAGGTTTACCAAGTCATTGTTACAGCTGCCCCTTCTGCGTGGCCATTTGTGCCCACTGTGTTCTTACTGAGAACATACTCCAAGTTCTCCCCTTGACGTGTCTATCAGCAGCATCTGCCACATGCTGCTGTCACCCACCATGCTTCCTTTTGCTCTCCGGTCCCCCTCTCCCTCCCTCCTCCCCCTCCCCCTCTCCTCTCCCTCCTTGCCCCTCCTCTTCCATCCCAAGCTCATTCCCTCCTCAGCAGTGGAAATGCCCTGCCCTGCCTGGGGCTACCCTTCTCTCCTGTCACTGTCTCATTTGCTCTGAGTTAACTCCTTTGTCACTCTCATCCTTCGGCCTCTTGCCCTGTTTTTCTATGCAGCCAAGGCTGAGCTTGAACTTAGGATTCTCCTTCTTCCACCTCCAAGTGCCAGAAGTGCGGACACGCACTGCTAACCATGCCCAGTTTCTGCGGTGCTCGGGATCAAAACCGGCACTCTACCAACCCAAGCTGTATCCTGTTCTTGACATGATTTATCTCACCTCTGCTGGAAGGCAAACCAGGCAGGTGTGTGAGTGGATGAGGTGGGGGTGCGGTGTGTGGGGGTGTATTTTCCTCATGTCACTAGAACAGAGCTAGGCCTCTCACGGGTGTCAATCAAATGAATCAATTTAGTTTTTTTTTTTTTTTTTTTTGAATCTAGAGTTAGACAAACCAGTGTAGTAGTATACTTTTTATAGTTGAGCTAGTCTCTGAAATCAATACTTGAAATGTATTGGCTTATAGATGGTTGGGACTAAAGGGAAACCCAAATCCCCTCCCCCTCCTAACCCGGCCCTGTCTGGTTTGCCTGATGTCATCTGTTTATGTCTTCTTTGCCTGTGTGGTGGTTGGAGAATCTTTCTGAAATTGCTCTCTGCTGCAGTCATCATAGCACGCAGACCACAGCCACGACGGACCTTGGAGTTTGGAGTTTTTTAAATTAGTAGTGGCTCTAACTCTTGCTGTTTCAGAGACCCACATGTTTTTATCCATGGCTAAAATGTTGACATATGTATAAACATGTCCTTTTCTCATTCCCCATGTGGCTAGAATATTTAGCTAAACCCAAATGTTTACTTCTTCAGAATGAATTCCTTTATCAATATGGGTTGGAGATCTGGTCTTCTCTTACGAGCAATTTCCTTTTTCTGGGCCTTGGCTGATTTTGTGAGGATGACAATAGTCACAACTTCAGAAGACCATTCTGACGGGCAAAGAGATTGTGAGGAAGCACCTGACATGGTAGCTCTGAACTGCGGATACCTACATTTCTGTTGGTATTCGGTCTAACCTGGACCAACTGCCACCTGGGTTGCCAATATCTTCAAACTGGTCTCCTCATGATGACCCTGTCTCCTACTGTTTATTCCTCACAAAGGAACAATAGTGGACCTCTTAAAATCAATGCCAGACAGTTGAGGAGCCAGGCACTGTTAAGCCAAGATACTGAGGTAGGAGGATCTCAAGTTTGAGGCTAACCTGGGCTCCGTAGTCAGCTCTTAGCTCAGAAACAAAGATCATTCCTCCTAGCTACAGGCAAAGTAATTGAACCCTGTTTCCAAAGATGCCCATGCTCTGGATGCCACAAATGTGTTATTATTAGTGTAAGCTAGGCATCACCTGACCACTGAGCACTTGCCCCTGAGCATATCACCTTCTGTAAGTGAAGCCCTTACAGATATCAGTGAGCGTCTTGGCACAGAGAGACTATTGGTTCTTTCAAGTGGTCCTTCAAAGTGATGAGTCTTCCTGGCTGTGGCTGGGAGGAACTGTGAGCTAGCTGCTCTGTGGCTGCCTTTGAAGATGGAGGGAGGGGATCTGTAGAAGCTGAAAAGGCAGGGAGCCAAACCCCCTTGCGAGTCCTGAAGAAACGCAGTTCTGTCAACGTGATGATTTTTATCTCAGTTAACTTCTGACCTCTGAAATTGGAGAATAAGTTCGTGCTGCTTTCATTAATGAAATCTGTGGTAACAGCAGGAACCAGAATCTAATATACCGGTCCCCTCTCGGAACCCAGTGGTGGCTTGCCAGATCATATCAGGTTTTAAGATGGTGACCCGCAGGGCCTCAACTCCCTGACTTCATTTTCGTGGATGCATCCTTGTTCCTTCTGCTCCAGCCACACTGGCCCCTGGCTGTTCTTAACAGGGTTGCAGTTTCCATTCATGCTCTGTGCACTGGCTTCCTCTTCCTGATCTGACTCACCCCGAGGAATCCGCAGGATTCCTTGCTCCCTGCTGGGGTGTCACTTCTATGAGCCTATCAAAATAGTCTCTGCCTAACCAAAATAGTCTCTTGTGCCTTGTTCTGTGACAAATCCTGCCGCCTGCCTCACCCTTTGTGGCTGCCTATCATTTGGTCATCTCCACCTCCCACTTTACAATCTCCAAGCTTTTGGAAGCAGAGATTTTTTTTTTTCCTGCAATACTCTATTGTACTGTGATCGGGAAATAATTTATTAGGTTGATTGAATGGGCATTTGAGAAAGAGAAGAAAAGAAAGAGCTCTGTGGGAACACAGGATAGCTTGAGTGAGGGGAAGAGACCCAGGAGGAAGACCAAAAAGCCCCAAGTGGGACTTCATAAAATGAAGGCTGTGACACTGCAGACAAAGGCTTTAAGTGCCCCAAAGGCTACAGTACTCAGGGGCAGTATAATGAGGCCACTGCACTCTTATAAAAAGCTGGAGTATGGGTGGAGGAGTGACTTCCTGGCCACCAGGGCAGTCTCTGGATCCTGACAGCTGCTTGGGCTCAACCTTGCTCCTGCCTGATCCATGTTGTGGGCCTTCAGCACTTACCTTACCATTTGGTAAGGTGGAGATGGTAGTGATCCTGAATGTGTGACTCACATAGGTCTTAGATGCCTGCGGGGACAGTGCTGTAGTGTGGGCTTACTAGGATGGGTACTGGCAACAGAGATGTTGATGAGGTTAATGGGGAAGATAACGTGATAGGACCTATCTTGTTTCATGTGTGTGTGTGTGTGTGTGTGTGCGTGTGTATAGGGTGTGCATGTATGTGCATGTATGAGGTATGTGTGTGCATGTGTGAGTTGTGTATGTGCATATGTGAGGTGTGTGTGCATGTGGGGTGTATGTGTGTGTTTGTGTGTGTATGGGGTGTGTATGTGCATGTATGAGGTATGTGTGTGCATGTGTGAGGTCTGTGTGCATGTGGGGTGTGTGTGTGTGTTTATGTGTGTATGGAGTGTGTATGTGCACGTGTGAGGTGTGTGTGCATGTGTGAGGTATGTGTGCATGTGGTGTGTGTGTATGTGTGTGCATGTGGTTTGTGTGTGTGTGTTTGTGTATGGGGTGTGTATGTACATGTGTGAGGTGTGTGTATGTGCATGTGTGAGGTATGTATATGCATGTGTGAGGTGTGTGCGCATGCGGTGTGTATGTGTTTTGTTAGTTTTTTGAGACAGGGCTCTGCTCTAAAGCCAAGGCTGGCTTCACACTCGCCATCTTGCCCTCAGACCCAGAGTGCTGAGCTTTCAGTTTTAAAGGCTTAAGATAGCTTCAGACCAGAGAACGACAAGGACGGAAAAATGATTGGTGCCTGAAAAGAGCTTTGCAAAGACTATGAGCTCGTCTTTGAATAAAGAATGATTGCTCCTATTTTCAGAAAGTTTCACAACACAACTAGAGGTCCGATGGTTCCGTGTCAGAGCACCATGAGCTTTTGCTGCTGTGAATAGTGATTTAAAAACCACAGGTTGTGACTCATTCATGGGCCACAGACCAACTTGATAGGTCAAAAACAGCTTTGCAAAAGCAATAATAGAAAACAGAGCACGTGGTCTGGAAAGGGAAAGTCATGCCTCTGACATTTCTGTCGGTTTTCATGCTTGGATTTATCTTTGTGCATGCGTAGATTGCATCCTCTCTCATGGGTTACCAGGATGTGCATTTCTGACCAGAAGTTCTGGTTTCACAAGTATGAGAAACACTGCTTGAGGGAACCTGCTCTGCTTCTTGTCCTACAAGCTGGTGTGTCACGGGGCAAGTCCTTTCCAGGATCTCTGACATTCTTGACGTTCTGTGAAGTTGCAATGGAGTTAAAGGAAATCTTCCCCATTTGGGCGTTGTGGCCAGGTAGATGTCTTTCCAGGGCTACAGTGAATGAAGAAACAAAGGCCAAAACTATTCCTCAAGGGTTAGCCATGGTGACTAATTGGCACAGCACTACCACACAGCTCAGCAGCTGCGGGAGACGACTCCAGATCCCAAAGTACTTTGTGTTTCCAAAGCTGGGAGTAGGAGGAAGGAGGGGAGGTGTGAATTGGTTATCTCCATAGTACCGCCTACCGCACTGCCTCCGAGAGTCACGCAGTTGACAAGCTGCCCACTGCTCACTGGCAATGCCCCTGGCTACCTTGCCAGTATGTGTCTACTGCTTCCTCTCTCATGGGTCACCAGGATGTGCATTTCTGGCCACAAGTCCTGGTTTCACAAGTGTGAGAAACACTGCTTCAGGGAACCTGCTCTGCTTCTTGTCCTGTAAGTTCCTTGTGTCTTCAGCTGCCAATCATGGAATCATCTGGAAAGGAAAAGGAGTTGCAATGTCTGTCAGAAAGGGGAGGCTCCCACATTCTGCAGTCACCTCTGCTGAACTTCTCCTCCTGTACCCAGCACGGAGGAGGGGTGCCACTGGCTGGTCATTTGCAGTTTAGTGCCAGCACTGCCACACACCTGTTTATTTGGGGCAGCCACACCACTGGCCCTGCCTCACCTGTTACTTTCACTCATATACATTGTCCAGTTCCCAGAGAAAGATGAGAGAGCCAGGAGTCAAAATTATGAGGGACCAAAGCTGTGGTACCTGGACCAGAGAAGCCATGGTGAATTTCGGTTGTTTGAATCTAGCACTTTCCTTGTTCTGGTCAAATACCTGCCAGAAACACTTTAAGACAGAAGGGGTTTATTTTGGCTCATCATGGTGGGAAATGTATGAAGGAGTTCACAGGGATGGGAACCAGTTGCAGAGGGGAATCCAAGAGCATGCTGGGAGCAGAGCTGGGTTATAATCTTCAAAGTGCTCAACACATACACACACACACACACACACACACACACACACACACACACCAATCAGGCCTTATGTCTTGTAGGTTCCACAGCCTCCCAACACACAACCACCAGATAGGGACTACGTATTCAAAGCATGGGCCTGTAGGGGCCATTCCAGGTTGAAGCCATTGCAGCTACAGTGGGGCCAGCTTTGAGGAAAGTACGTGGGATGAGCTGCAGGATACTCAGAGGCATGGAGGTTGCTAGGACGACTCCTGCACTTATGACCTTTTCTAGCAGTTTACTCCGTGTGCTCTGTTTTTACTAACTGGAAACATCTCCCTTCCGATTGCATCTCAGCGCGCACACATCTGTTCCCCCAGATGCATGGCTTAGGACTCAAAGTATTTTGGCAAGTATGCACTTTGGTAATGTCAAATGAGAAATGTCAATATTAGAATGTTTTTAAATGAGTACTTTTCTCTGGTGAGATGAAGCCTTTTTTAAAGGCCCCTTCTTCAGGGATCCTGAACATATTTAAAGGGAAGACAGCGGTAAGTAGGGGCCTTGTCTTGAGAGATTAAGGAACAAGGCATTTCCAAGTCATTGTTGGCAGGGGGTTTAGGGAGACCAATCCAATCTTCCCTAGGAAGCAGCATTTTGACTTTATTTTTATTATTGATAAAGAAAATAAAAAACGTATTTTAAATTTTAGCTCAGAGAGTTAACAGCTTGGCTTTGTCTAATAGAAGCAAGTTCTCCACATGAAGAAAAGATGGGTTACTTCTGTTTGCTCATATACATAAGCAGCCTAAGGATTTGGAGGCAATAGAGTGGAAGGATGATATTTGGAAGCATCCACAATGACTGTGGTGGTGGCCTGTGGCAGCTTAGGAAAGAAGCTTAAGTCTAAGGCTTGAGCCCTGCTGGGATCTGTAGCCGTGTGTGTGTGTGTGTGTGTGTGTGTGTGTGTGTGTGTGTGTGTGTAGTATGTGGTGTGTAGTGTGTGTGTAGTATGTGGTGTGTAGTGTGTAGTGTGTGTGTGTGTAGTATGTGGTGTGTAGTGTGTATGTGTGTGTGGTATGTGGTATGTAGTGTGAAGTGTGTGTATGTGTGGTATGTGATGTGTAGTATGTGGTATGTGGTATGTGTGTGTGGTATGTGTTGTGTAGTGTGTAGTGTGTGTGTGTGTGTGGTATGTGGTGTGTAGTGTATGGTATGTGGTATGTGTGTGTGTGGTATGTGGTGTGTAGTGTGTGTGTGTATAGTATGTGGTGTGTAGTGTGTGTGTATGTGTGTGTAGTATGTGGTGTGTGTTGTGTAGTGTGTGTGTAGTATGTGGTGTGTAGTGTGTATGTGTGTGTGGTACGTGGTGTGTAGTGTGTGTGTGTAGTATGTGGTGTGTAGTATGTGTGTATGTGTGTGTAGTATGTGGTGTGTAGTGTGTGTGTGTAGTATGTGGTGTGTAGTGTGTGTGTATGTGTGTGTAGTATGTGGTGTGTAGTGTGTAGTGTGTGTGTGTGGTATGTGGTGTGTAGTATGTGGTATGTATGTGTGTGTGGTATGTGGTGTGTAGTATGTGTGTGTAGTATGTGGTGTGTAGTGTGTGTGTGTGTGTGTGGTATGTGGTGTGGTATGTATGTGTGTAGTATGTGGTATGCAGTGTGTGTGTGTGTGTGTGTGTGTGTAGTATGTGGTATGTAGTGTGTGTGTGTGTAGTGCGTGTGTGGCCCAATTTCATTTTAAAACTGTAAAAGCAAGGGACTGAGGGCTTAGCTAGCTCAGTAGCAGAGTATTGCTTCACACCTGGGGTCTGCTTCAGTGTCACCCCCACTATTGATACACACCAACATAACACAGTAGCCGTAAAGGACATAAAGTGTGGGACTAGAGATAGAGCTTGGTGCTATAGCAGACAGGAACCCTTGCATGCCATCCCAGCACCATGGAAGGAAGGAAGGAAATGCACTTGGTGTCCACTCAGAACAAACTCCCAAATGTCCTGTGACGATGCTACATGGTCTTATATGAACATGCTCAAGGCCACGGATTTAGCACAAGAATTGAGTTTTTGTAGAATTGCAGGCTATCTGAGGAAGAATTGGAATTCAAAAATGTGTTCTCTTCCATCTGACATGCTGCTGCAAGGTTTTTCCTCATTTGAGGTGAATCACGGAACTTTTTGTCTTCTCTTTGTTCCAAACAAAGATAGGAACAAGCCTTATGTCTTGTTGTACTGTTAATGATTTATCTCTATTACTGTTTTAAACATTTTATTCTTTCATTTTTAAAAATTTTACATTTATTTTACTTGTTTGTTTTGTGTTTGAGACAAGGTACTTTCTATGTAGCCCTGGCTCTCTTAGAACTCACAATGTAGACCAGGCTGGCCTTGAACTCATAGAGATCCATCTGCCTTTGCCTCCTGAGTGCTGGGATTAAAGGAGTGCTCTACCACAACTAACCCTTTTACATTTTTTTTAAATACTTTTTTATTTTATGTGTATGAGTGTTTTACATGCATGTATGTCTGCACGCCATGTGCATGTCTGGTGCCCTCAAAGCCAGAAGAAAGCATTGAATGCTGTGGTAGTTTGAATAAGAATGCCCTCCCTGCCATTCGCTCATTTATTTGAATGCTTAGTCATCGGGGAATGGCACAATTTAAAAGGATTAGGAGATACAGCCTCTTCTTGGTCAGTGTTCCATTGCTGTGAAGAGACACTATGACCAAGGCAACTCTCACAAGACAAACATTTAATTGGGGGCTGGCTAGTCCACTGTCATGGCAGGAAGCACAGTGGCACACAGGCAGACATGGTGCTAGAGAGGTAGCTGAGAGTTCTACATCCAGATCTGCAGGAAGCAGGAAGAGAGAGAGACTCTAGGCCTGGCTTGAGCTCTGAAACCTCAAAGCCCACCCCTGTGAGACTCTTCCTCCAACAAGGCCATGCCTCCTATTTTCTCAAATGTTTTCTTCTCTCATATAATGCATCCAGACCACACTTTCCCCTTCTTCCACTCCTCCCACCCTTCCCTTCTGCCCCTTCCTAAATGAGCAGGCCTCCCAGAAATAACAACCTAAGAATTTATAACAAGATAGTCATAAACAAGACTAGGTGCAAACACTCATAGCAAGGCATCCCAGTAGGAGGAAAAGAGTCCCAAGAGCAGGCAGAAGAGTCAGAGACAGTCCCTGCTCCCACTGGTAGGAGTCACAGAAGAAAACCAAGCTACACAACCAGAACCTATCAGCAGAGGACCTAGCACAGACCCATGCAAGCTCCTGGATTGTGTTTGCAGTCTCTATGAACTTTTTTTTTTTTTGTCCTGGAACTCACTCTGTAGATCAGGCTGGCCTCAAACTCAGAAATCCACCTGCCTCTGCCTCCC
>NW_022196894.1:28832500-28848028 GCF_008632895.1 Mastomys coucha | reverse complement strand
TTTTTTCCTTTATGAACTCTTATGAGCCATACTTCGTTTATTCAGTGGGTTATGGTGGGACCGTGAAAGGTAGCCTGGTCCCTGGTTGAGCTAAGGCTAGAAGCCAGGGAGACCCTGAAGGGATGGTAGGAGCTTCGCCTGCTTCTGGGAACCAGGCCCCTGTCACAAGTTGTGCCCACCCGCCATAGATTTGTGACCATTAGTCACATAAAGGCAACACCCCAAACCCCTCCACATGTAGAGGTCTACCTGTGGTCACGTAGGCTGAAGACAGATATCCATTCTAATGAGTTACCAAGAGGCCCAGAGGGCTTAGCCAATAAGTTTTCCTTCCTAGACATTCCTCCCTGCAAAAGGTATTTAATCTCAGACCCACCCTGATGTTTTACCACCCTGTGGTTTTACCCATCCACTTTCCACCATGGTGATAAATGATTCGGAACCACAGACTGTCTCTTCTCATCAGGATCTCCCGTGGTGGCCATAAAGAAGGCCTTTGTCTATAGAGCCACCACCATCTAGTCTCCCATAGAAGGCCTCTCCGCACTCCCATCTACAACCACCACCAAGCCCAAGCCTGCCACTGTCAAGCCAAGGACTCTTACGGTGAGACTAGCTGGAGCTCCCTCTTTCTCCTACAGCCCTGGGCTAGATCCAGCCCTTAGGCCCCAACTCTATTCTCAGCTCTTCCAGCTCCCAGCAGCATCTGGATGAGATGCCGAGAGCCTGAGAACCAGACAGACTGACCTCCTCACAGGCCAGCAGACCCCAGAACCAGCTCTGGCTGTTCAGTGCCTCAGATTGCACTCCCCCACCCCCAGAGTGGTGTCCAGGGGCTTCCCTATGGCCCAATACCTGGCTGGTGAAAGCATAGTCAAACTCCCCATGTCCCACCTTGCCAATTGGTGGAGCCCTGTGGCAGAGCAGATGTGGGACCCACAACCCTACAGGGCATACACACATGTATATATGTATTATACTTACTCTTAATTATTATTATACTTACTTTTAATTCTCCCCACTGCCTCCCTCACAGTCACCTCCTCCTACAATCCTTCCCCCTGCCCTTCTTCCCATCTCTGTGCAGGTAGGGTTCATCGGGTATCCCCTCACCCTGGCACATCAGGTCTCTGTGAGACTAGGCACATCCTCTCCCACTGAGTCCACTAGGGGGAGGGGCTCACAGAAGCCTTCCATGTCCCTCCTCTCAACATGCACATATGTCACATCTGTCACATCTGTATCACAGCAAAAGCAGCCTTCTTGTTTTCCACAGCACAGACCAGAAACATGACTCCCAGCTGCAGTGGCACCACAGGCCCAAACATGGCCCTCGGAGGCACCCTGGACCATGGATATCAACACGGCCTCAGGTGGCAGGCCACTTAATTCATCATGCCCCCAGAAGCAGCAGCAGCAGGGCCTACGGACACTACCACAGCTTTGGGTGGCAGCACAGACCAAGGACATCTGCTTGGCCCTCAGTGGCAGCATGGGCCACAAACATCAACACAGACCCCACTTCTTCTCATTTCTTTCCTAGAAATAATAATATACCACAGGCTACTCTGTAGCTATACTGTGATTTCCTTTGGGGCTGAATCCGAAGCCTCATGCCCGTGGCCTTTACCTCTGTGCTAGTCCTGGCCCTGAGATGCTGGATTAGCCACTGGATTAGAAGTTTAGTATAGACCTATTTTCTACTTTGTTAACAACATGGTAGTATACACTCACATATATTCATATATCTTTTTCTTAGGATAAACTCAAAATACATATACATATATTTTGAAGTTATAACATATAACTTGCCAATTTGTCCTTAGGGTTTTAGACAGGCAGCTGTGAACAAGAACTTCTGCCTACACAACTTTACCAGTGGTTAATGCTTTTGTCTAAAGTTTTGCTGTTTCCTTCTGGAATATAATTTATCTTCTCACGTCTTAAGCTTTCAGGGCTGCATAGAAACAAGGTTCCTCTTCCTAAGCCAAGACCTTTGTTACCTGTTTGCTATGTATGTTTCCTTTGGAAGGAAATCTGGGGGTTTGCATTACCTGCTCTACTTTGCAAAAGGAAGAACGTGTGTGGCACAGGTGCCTGTTGGTTGCTAAATGGGATGTAAGGGTGGCATGTGCCTTTAATCCCAGCACTCAAACACTAGGGGTTGGTGGTGGGTAGCTTGACTTCAAGGTCATCATCAGATATGTAGCAAGTTTGAGGCCAGCCTGAGAGTCATAAAGACTCTGGGGGAGCGGGGAGCAAGTAAGCAAGCAATGAAGCAAGAGAAAAAGCATGAAAAGGGATGGTGCATAGAGCTCAGTCAGGAAAGTGTTGAGTCTAAGGAGCTGAGTGTGGGTCCCCAGAACTCATATAAAAAGCAGGGCATGGCTGTAATCCCAGAGCGGGGAGGGCAGAGACAGAGGATCCATGGAACTGAAAAACCAGCAGCCTGGCCTAATCTGGGAGCCTCAGGTGGCCCTGCCTTAAAAAAAGGAAGAAAGAAAGAAAGAAAGAAAGAAAGAAAGAAAGAAAGAAAGAAAGAAAGAAAGAAAGGAAGGAAGGAAGGAAGGAAGGAAGGAAGAAGAAGAAAGGGCTCCTGAGAATACCTGAGGTTGACCCTCTGGCCTCCATGTGATATGTGTCTCATACTTATACACTTGCACACAAACTCAAACACACATATACACATTCACACAGACTCATACAGGTGCACACATACCTGAAAATAGAAATATCTATTTTGCAGAAGAAGCAACACAAATGACCAAAAAGACACGTGGAAATGTTTTCAACCTCATTGATATTTAAGGAACATATATTATAAAATCCGTATCTGTGATAATAAGACGTAAACTCAGCACTATGCTTTTTATACGTCAGATTGGCAAGAATCAAAGCATCTGACAGCACTGAATGTTAGTGGGCATGTGTGTGATGTGAACTCACAAAAGGTGGCCTGAGTGCACATTTGTTGACTGCTTGGCAGACAAGCTGCCTTCAGTTTAGCATCTCTGCTCCTAAGGATGTGACCTGGAGAGACTCTTGCAAATGTGCACAGGAGACATGGACCAGAATGATGGCAGCAGGGTGGTTTCTGAAATGAAAACTAAAACTGAAATATAATGAGATAGTAGCAGAGAGGAATGTGAAGAACTCATTAATGAGTGAATCTCACCAAAACGATTTTGACTACAAAGCAAAGTATTATAGGAGAATCATGAAGCCTTGTGTCCCTCACACAAAATGGAGAGATGAGCAGAAATAAAGGATGCATAGATATTGTTGGTGCATACATAGAAGCAAAAACAGGGCTGGAGATGTAGCTCAGTGGAGGTATGAGTGTGGGGGGGTGTATATGAGGAGAGTGTGGAAAAGGAGGAGGGTGAGAGAGAAGAAAAGAGAGCAAAGGAAACAGTGTCTTAGTTAACTTTTTTCTTGCTGTGATGAGATACTATGACCAAGGAAACTTTTGAAAGAGTTTATTTGGGCTTACAGTGTCAGAGGGCGAGTCCACAACCATCATGGCAGGGAGCATGGTAGGCAGCAGGCAGGCAGACAGCAAGTAGGCAGGCAGGCAGGCAGGCTGCAGGCAGGCAGGCAGCAGGCAGCAGACAAGCAGGTAGCAGGCATGTAGTCATGCTTGTAGATCAAGATGTGAGCTCCCAGCTTCTAATTCAATACTATACCTGCTTGCCTGCCTACTTGCTGTCTACCTGCCAGCCTGCTACCTGCCTGCCTGCCTGCCTGCCTGCCTGCCTGCCTGCCTGCTACCTGCCTGCCTGCCTGCCTGCCTGCCTGGTACCTGCTAGGGAGACAGAGGCAGATGGATCTCTGTGAGTTCCAGGTCAGCCTAGACTACAGAGTTCCTAGACAGCCAGGGCTATAAAAAACAAAACAAAACAAACAAACAAACAAAAACCTTGCCTTGAAAGACTAAAACAAAACAAACAACAAAACAAAGTGAATCATAGTGTAAACATCTGATATATAGGCTATCTGATGTGTAACTCCTATAAAGAATCATTTGACTCCCAAAGGAGTTGATACCTACAGGTTGAGAACGACTGTTCTAGATAATTATCGTTTCTTGATAAAAGGAGTGGCAAGAAATCTTAATAGATGTCCCATGTATGGCATATCTATTTGCAACCAGGCCATCTACACACAGGGCACACAGACAAGCGTCAGCTTCTGCCCTTGAATTTACAGTCAAGGTAGACAGTGTGGCCAGCATCATGGTTGAAGCTCACACAGGGACATTAGAAGGGCACGTCAGAGGTCAAACCCAGAATGACAGTCTCTGGGAGAAGGCATGGAAGTGAGGATGAGTAGCAGGCATCCTGCTGCAGACCTATGTTGGTAGCGTTGGGAAACAAATCTAGGGCCTTCAACATGCTAGGTGGTCCCTCCTGACTGACTTCTACCCTGCAGGCCAGAGGCTGGCTTTTAAGGAGGGGATATAGGTTGAATGAGATTATTGGGTGGCATCCTAATCCAAAATGACTGGAGTCCTTATAAGAGGAGGAAGGGCCATGCCACAGAGACATGCATACAGGAACAATCTCTTGAGGATCCTGCAGCAAGGAGGCCATTGTGAGCCAAAGGGAGAGGCTCAGAAGAAACCAAGGTTACCAAAACCTTGATTTTGAACTTCTCTCCTGCAGAATTACAAGGCAACAATTTCTGGTGTTGAAGCCACCCATCTTCAACTGCCAGCCAATAAATATCCTTTGAGTGCTCTGAATAGCAAAGGAGTTTTTCAGGTCACACAGCACATTTGCCTTGACACTACTGAAGTCAGAAAATGGCTGCTATTCTCCCTCTCACCCTCCTCAGCCACAGCGTGAAGCACTTTCCCTAGACATGCACTTGAGCCACAGACAAGAGCAGCTGCCACTGCACAGGATCCCACTGGGACAGGAGTGGCAGCCATGGGAGTTGTGTATTGTTTCCTGGAGCTGTGGCAGTGCTGGGCGGGTGGTGGCATCTGGAGTGGCAGAGGCACAACACCCTCCATGGAATAGTTCTGGTCTATAATTACAGGCTTGTCACTACCTTGTGGAACACAAACCCAGATTGCTACACTCTAATGGTCATTGGTAAAGTTTTAAACATTTATATGAATTATATGGTTCATATAAGTTAAGATGTATCTATCTGAAGTACACAGTCTGATGAGTCTTGACAAATATCCACACTTGTATATTTACCACCACAACCAAGATATAGAGTATCCCCGTTATCCAAAACTTGTGCCTTCTTATAGTTAGTCTTTCTCCACTTTCTGTCTAGACAACCTCTGATATATTTTTAGTTGCTATAGATTCATCTGGTGTTTTTTAGAACTTCATAGAAATAGAAGCCTAAAGTATATACTATTGCTAATGGTTTATTTAATTCAGTGTAACATTTATTTTATTTTTCGTTTTTTGAGACAAGTTTTCTCTGTGTAGCTTTGGATGTCTTAGAGCTAGCTTTGTAGACCAGGCTGGCCTTGAACTCATAGAGATCTACCAGCCTCTGCTTCCTGAGTTCTGGGAATAAAGATGTATGCCACCACAGCCCAGCTTAGGTTATAATTCATCCATCTTATTTATCCCATTTAATGAATGCATAGTATTCCATTGTATAGATGTACTGCAATTTGTACATCTCCTTGTCTGTGGATGAGGACTTGAGTTGTTGCTAGTTTCTGTCTTTTGTAAGAAATTCTTCTATGGATTCCTGCCAGTATTCTAGATAGTTCCCTTCCTGTATAAATCACGCAGTCTTTGCTTTGGTTGTTTGCTAAGTCTGTAAGCCATGGCTACAAAGGGTGTGAAGTCTATTGGTCAGAATTTGTCATACAAGAATGGAAATGGGGTAGTGAGACAGGTCAGAGACAACTACTGTGTGCCCTACCAGAAAACAGTCGGATGATCCCACGTTGAGCTTTGGAGTGATGTGAACTGGTTAATTTTTAAGAGAGCTTTTAGTAGAGAGCAGAAAGACCTAAGTCAGAGTGTGTGAGACTGGCACTCAGATCAACTAAGATGCTATCTGGGGTAGGCAATGGTACAATCCAAATAAGAAGCAATGACGCTGTGACCTAAGGCGATGCTCCTGAAGTTGGAATGCAGGAACAAACTCGGAGCTGGTACATGGGAAAATATTACCAGGATCTGAAGAGCAGTTAAATGGGGGCAGTCATGTGGGAGAAAGACTTCTAGGAGAGTGCCCAGAGAGCAAACTGACTACAGCTAGATCAAGAGCTGAGGAAGTGAACTGTTTCCGGTGTCACATGAGCAAACAGAGAAAGAAATGAGGGAGCAAATCCTTGCAACCTGGGTGTCTTGGAACTATAGAGTTGCAGGTGAGCAGAAAGGGAATTTCCTTCCGATGGACTAGCAGGAAGGTGTTTCGCGTGGAAGTAGGAACAGTCATGGTTGTTAATTATGGATTCCACAGTAAGAAACCTAGAGTTGGTCAGTGTTCAGTCTGAGGTCCACTATCCTAAACCTGTTTCCTACCCTAGCCTCTTGGCTTCCACATCTTAAACACTGAATGTTTTTTCAGTTCTACCTCTACCTGTAGTTAGTGAGCACCTACTATGGTTTGGGTGTCTACCAAGCCCTACATGGATCCTTAGCCAGCCCTTGGGTTTCATCTTGAAGGCTGTTCATCACAGTTTACACCAGGACTCACACCTAAACTCTAGTCTTGCAAACCCTGGTTCAGTAGGTCAGGCTCTCGCATCTGAATTAAGACAAAGGACAAAGGTCCAGTAAACAATGCAGATGGTTCTAGTATATAGTTCTGTATGGCAGATGAAGAACACATTGTTTTTTGTATCTCATTTAATTTTCTCTCTCCTCCTGGCAAACTGGCCTCATTAGCTGAGCTCATAATCTGGTGGGTAAACACATACACGTGCATGAGTAAATGACAGGGATTTGTATAAGGAGGATATGGCTCTGGGGAGGACTATATCTAATTATTCAATTCTTTCAATGTTTACTATGTCCCTAGTAAGTGAGACCCAAGGGCTGGCAAGGTTCAAGAGCTCAAAGTCAAAAGAATGTAAAGACCTCATTTACAAGTCTACAGCATACAAATTCAAATCTTATTAGTTACTGGGGAAGTGAAGGGTTTATTTGGGTTGTGTATCCTGGGTCACAATCCATTCATCGAAGACAAGGCAGGAACTTAGAGGCAGGAACTAAAGCAGAAGCCATGGAGGAATATTGCTTACTGGTTTGTTCCCCTTGTCTTCCTTGGTTTGCTATCTTAGATACCCAAGGGCCACCTGCCCAAGCTTGGCACCTCCCACAGTGGTCTGGATCACCATATCACAAGAAAATATCTCACAGACTTGGCCACAGGCAGTCTGATGGAGGTAATTTTTGCCTTTCTCCTACCCTCTTTCTTTTTCCCTTACTTCTTTCCTTCTTTCTTTCCTTCCTTCTTTCCTTCCTTCTCCCTCCCTTCCTTCCTTCCTTTCTTCTTTCCTTCCTTTCTTCCTTTTCTTTCCTTTTGCTTTTCTCCAAATGGAGTTTCTCTGTGGCCCTGGTTGTCCTAGCACTCTGTAGACCAGGCTGGCTTCGAACTCAGATCCACCTGACTCCGCCTCCGCATGCTAGGGATAAAAGTGTGCGGTTCCTTTTTTCCAGATGAGTCTAGTTTGTATCAAGTTGACAAAGAAAACAACAACAGCAGCAACACAACCAACCAGGACACCAGCAACAAAACCAACTAGGACACTAGCAACACAACCAACCAAGACACCAGCAACACAATGGTAGGACCTCTACCATTAAGGTGGATCTCCAGCCCCCCATTTTTTTGAGACAGAGTCTCATTATGTAGCTCAGGCAGGTTTGAATTCTGTATATAGTCCAGTTAGCCTTGAGTTTTCAACCTTCTTGCCTCAGACCTCTCAATACTGGAATTACTGGCATGCGCCACCACACCCAACCTTGACTAAATTGATGGCTAATACTTCCCCCAGAGAAATTCAGAATTTAGGCCAGAGATAAACCTGTTTCCTCTGGTTGGTTGGGTAATTGTGGGAGCTGGCTCTTGCAAAGTCAGACGCACTGGGCCTGCCTGTGTGTGCAGGTGAAGCAAGCATCGACATGGGAAAGGCAGACAGGTGGGAGCACCCAGGCTGGCTTTACAAGCCTTGTTTCCCAATCCTGCTCAGGGTCCACCAAAAGCCTGGCCTCCCCACCTACCATAGACCCTTTGTTTTGGGGTAACCCAGAATGAAACAAAACCCTTCTGATATAGATGTATGATTTAGTTCCTCCTGTCTTCACATGAAAATGGCCAGTTGAAGTGCAGATTGGGAGATGAAGGACAGCTGTTCTCAGAGGAGAATGGGAGGTGTGGTGTTCTGAGTTGGGAGTGGCAGGAAGAAGTGCGCTTTCCTCCTAGACAGCCGGGCTACCAGAACGGAAGGCGAAGCCAGGAATGTAAATAGTCACATGAGCTGGGGGACCACAGAATGCTCCCAATGACAAGTCACACATCTCTACAGACCACAAGAGGAGTGAGCCATAGTTCACAGGAGGTTTGAGGGGAATGACAAGTTTTGAGAACAGTCACTTCCCCAGCATACCCCCAATCTAGCCACAGATCAGAGATAGCCAGAGCACCCAGCATCCTGTTCCTAATGGTGAAAGCAGCAGGAGCTGCACCTCCCACAATCTAGCTGTCCTGCCTATCCACTCTTAAAATACAGTCAAAGCAACTGTATAAATGGATGAGATGTATAGTTCAGTGGTAGAGAGCTGCCTGGTGTGTGTGCATGCATACACACACACACACACACACACAGCTTCCAGTTTTGTTTTCTCTGACTAGAAATGAGGAAAGCTGAAGGAAAATGAATTGATTCTGCACTGGGTGTGGGAACTAACCCAGGAAAATGAGGCAGAGTGTAGGCGAACAAATCTAGAGGGGACACCAGGCGCCTGGGGGGATGGAAAAGGGCGCTGTGGAGTAGGGATGGGGGGGGAGTGGGAGAGGCACAGACTGGAATAAAGAACTTGAGCCACAGAAGGTTGAGTCTCTGCGTGGAACATTTTAGTAAGGCTTGAGGTGGGAACATTTAAGGCTTGCCTGAAGTATATATACGGGGACGGAGAGAACTTCTCTTCCTATAAACCATCTCCCACCTACTCAATCAAACCGGAAACCCAGAACTCCCTTCTCTCCTGACCTCCTCTCTTGAACTCAGCTGTCCATTAGACCTCTTTGATTGTCTCTACCAAAAGGCTCCCGATTGTAACTGCTATTGGCTGAAAAAAAACTCAAAATTGCTTACAACATTTTCATCTCTGTCCCTTCAGCCCACTCCCCTACAAGCTGGGGATCAGACTATGTCACTCTTTGTCTCCTCGAGGCCTTCCACCTCAGGCACCCTTACGCAGAAGACAGGGCCTTTCCTAACTCTGCTCCTGTCTCAGGCACCCTTACGCAGAAGACAGCCTTTCCTAACTCTGCTCCTGTTTCCCTCTCCAGCTGCCTTTCTTCTTTCCCAAAGGCGAGCGCTCTATTTATAGTTCCTGAAGACCTCGAGCATCTCCTGCTCCTGTGCTTTAGTCGCAGAGTTCTGGTGGCTGGAAGTCCTTGAAGGACCTTCCTCGTCCTTTTCCTGTTCTTACTTTTGCAGGATTCCTTATCTCTGCAGAGACTCGAGAACTCTCGTTCCCTTCCAAAGGAGATTTCGGTGTCAGCGCCTAAGCAGCCTCGTGTATGCTCCTGGCGTAGAATTCACCAAGGCCTGAAAACTCTTGAGGAAGAAACTGCTCCTTTCATTCAGAAAACCCAGAACTTGGGGCTGGAGAGACAGCTCAACCGATGAAGCATTCGCTGCTCTTCCAGAGGATCAGTGTTCAGTTACCAGTCCCCACATCAGATGGCTCACAGCCTTTCGTCACTCCAGCTCCAGTTGATCCTGACTCCCGAAGGCATCTGGACTCATGAGCACATACCCATGTGCAGGCACACATACCTACATATAATTTAAAATAGTAAAATAATTCTTTAAAAAAAAAATCCCCAGAGCTTAAGATAAAGTCAAACCAGAGAACACGCCCGAGGATATTATAGAATGAAATAAAGCAGGGGTATGTGCTGACGGAAGGAGCTGAGGTGGAGCACCGTGAGTCAGGGGCCCAAGTCCTGAATAGGAGTGTTTACTAGCTGTTTTATAAGACACAGCTGTCAACAGAGAAATTGCCCTGTTAACTACTCAGCTGTCCTACAGCCCTAAGCCCCACCCCTGTACAAAGGATTAATTACATTTAAGTGATCCCACCCACTTTGCTTGTTAGGGACCCGGGACCTGGCAGCAGAATGAAGCGCTGAACAGCTCCGGGAGCAAGGGCTGAGAGGCCCTGTCAGGAACCCAAACCCATAGAAGTTGCTAAGTGCTTCTGAGACTTTTTCTTTAAAGACTTATTTTATTTATGTTTATATGTATGAGTACACTGTAGCTGTACAGATGACCGAGAGCTATCATGTGTGTGGCTGCTCGAAATTGAACTTAGGACCTCTGCTGGCCCCACTCTGTCCGGCATAATTCACTGTAGCTGTCTTCAGACGCACCAGAAGAGGGCGTCAGATCTCATTACAGGTGGTTGTGAGCCACCATGTGGTTGCTGGGACTTGAACTCAGGACCTTCAGAAGAGCAATCAGTGCTCTTACCTGCTGAGCCATGTCGCCAGCTCTCTGAGACTTCTTTTATGGCCAGTGCAATGCAATGGTTTTAAGGTGCTGCCAACATTTGAAAATGGGAGTTTTTACATTGAAGTCTAGCTATTTTGAAGAGTCAGATTAGAAATCTGATCTGGTGTATTAAACACTGACCAGAGGTGACCTTACACAGGGAACGTGCTTTTTGCAAACTTGAGCTTCCTTCCACTCTGAACTGCTTATGTGAAGCGAACTTCATTTCTTCACATTTACCTGCTGGCTGCCTGGCTGATACCGGTCGGCAGAGGCTCCAGTATAGATAGATGACGGAGAAGTTCAAAGCAGGTACTAGGCTGACAAAGAACAGAAAAGAAGGTCCTAGAGACATGGCTCAGTAGTTATGAACACTGTCTGCTCTTGTAGAGGACCAGGATTCTGTTCCGAGCACCCATGTGGGAGCCCAACCATCTGCTACTCCAGTTCCAGAAGATCTGATGCCTCCAATGGCACCAGGTACACATGCATGCATGCATGCATGCATGCAGGAACACACATACACACACACACACACACACACACACACACACACAGGAGAGACTGGAGAGAGAGAGAGAGAGAGAGAGAGAGAGATCCAAGGAGAGGAAGAACAGTTCCCAGAGGTTCTGGAGTCTTGGTGTTTCCCAGTGCCAGTATCTGACCACAAAACCCCTCCACCATAACCCATTTTCTTTAGATAAATTACAATGCAATCAGCTAAGCAAAGGCAATGAGTTCCATGGGAATGGGAGGGTGACAGCAATGAGAAAAGCAAGATGGTGACATGTTTAAACGGCACAGCCTCAGATGAGTGATTCTTGCATGAAAATGGGATGTAAACCGTAAGTTATGAAGTGTCAGATTCTTGCTGACCACACATCCTGAACCAGGAACACACCAGGGAAGGGGTACTAAGCTACCTCTGCTCAAGCAGGTGCAGAGCCAAAAGAACCCTCAGAGGAAACCCAGGGCATTCTGGGAAAGAAAGGCTACAAGTGCCCAGGGTTCTAGAGGGTTGGGAGGGAGAAAGACTGAGAACTCTAGAAGAATAAGCTTGGGAAAGGTTTAATCTTTGACCATTTACATAATTTTATTGTTGCTATTATTATTATTATTGTTATTATTATTATATTGATTTTTTTGAGACAGAATCCCATAATGTAACCCAGACTATCCAGGAACTCTCTATGTAGCCAGGCTGTCCTGGAACTGTCTCTGCAGCCCAGGTTGGCCTCAAACTCACGATCTTCCTGCCTCAGGCTCCCATGTACTTGGGTTACAATCATGCACCACCATAACAACCAATTTATATTTTGGTATAGTATGGACTGGGCCTGTTGACTAACTTTAACAGTGTCAGAAAGAGAAGAAAACAGACTCCCAAGGAGGTGAGCCGTGTGATTTATTGTTAGTGGTAGCAATGAACATCTTACCTGGGGCCTGGTCCATACTAGGCCAGTGTAGTACTGCTAACTATACACTCTCCTTTGATACTGCACAAGCAAATTCTCAAGGTAGGGGTAGGCAGTGTGCAATTTAAGGGCCCAGCATCGTGGAGCTTGTGCTTGGCCTGAGTCACCTGGAATGTTATTTTCACATATAGGGGCCCTCACTTTCCATTATTATGAGATGAAAACCATCGAGTTTCTTCTATTCTTAGATCTACTGTGGGTATCTCAGAGGAGGAGAGGTCAAGTCAGCACCACACAGAAGACTATTACATATTACCAAGTTTGGCTGTGGGTTTGAGATGTGGCTGCCGGTTTGAGATAGTGCCTTACCTCCACCTGGCCTCTTCTGTACAGCTTCTGGATGCTGACCCCGAGGAAATACCTTCCAGAAGATTTTGCCTCAGGTTGCTGATTCCTTATTGGCCGCAGCTGATTTTTCAGCCCAATCTAACCACCGTCCGTTATCCCAATAAAGCACTAGTTCCCAATCTTCCTAAAGCTTTGCCCCTTTAAGGTAGTTTCTCGTGTTGTGGTGATCCCCAACCGTAAAATTATTTTTGTTGCTACTGTAATTTTGCTACTGTTATGAATCATTATGCAAATGTTGTGGTGGTTTTAGGTAAATACCTATAAAGGCTTGTTTGATCACCAGCGGGGTCATGACCCACAGGTTGAGAACCACTGCAATAAAGAGAAGTTTAGCTATGGTGGTACTGGTCGCTTGTTAACCACAGCTGATTCTTCAGCCTCAGCTGACCAGAAACCACAGTTTCTTAAGATATGTCACATAAACAGTCCTAACTAGAGACTTTGTTTCCCTCTGAAGCTTCACAAGCCCAGCCCCCAGGAGTGGCCCATTAAGTTCTGAGCACTAATGACGTTTGCAGCCCAAAGCTCCATACACTCCCACAGTCCTCAGCAAAACAACATGGCAGTGGCTGCCCCAGGAAGAGCTCATTCTTTGGAACCAATTTCTGTGTCGTTTGCTTTTCGCTGTGAGAAAACACCACAGCTTAGGGAGGAACAGGTTTATACGGCTTACAGGTTACAAGCTATTAGTAAGGGAAACCAAGGCAGGAACTGGAGAAGAGAGAATAGAGAACCTTGGCTTACCAGCTTGCATTCTACGGCTTGTCCGGCTTGCTTTCTAATACAGCCCAGGATCACTTGCCTATGGTTTGCACAACCACAGCGGGCTGGGCACTCCCGCATCCATCAATTATTAGTCAAGAAAATGCCCCACAGACTAATCCATAGACCAGTCTAAAAGAGGCAACTCCTCGATTGACCATCCTTTCCATGATGTCATCTTATGTTGAGTTCACAAAAAAACAAAAACAAAACCAAAAATCAACCAGTATGCTTATATTCCATTACCTTCCCTTGTTCTTCCCTCCCCCTCTCTTTAGACCTCTTCCTCCCGCTCTCTACTTTCAGGTTTTCCATACATCTGTTAGGTTTCAAGAGTGCTTATGTTCAGAAATGACAGTCTTGACTCAGCCCCTGAGGGATTATAGAAGGATCTCAGGTGGTTAGATAACATTCCCTAGGGACTTGTGAAATGGACTCCCATCTGCCCACCAAAAGGAGTCATTTCCCTCCTCACCTCTGGCAGGAAGGGACACATTGACTTACCCAGGATGGCTATCAGCATATCAAAGTCTACACTAACCTCCAGGCTCCTATGGTTTCTAGTCACAAATATCGGTTATGCATTTAACAATTCACATTAGCATCCGGGTTCCCTCTTGACCTTAAACAACCCAGGCCTGCTTCACAGGCTCCCCTCCTTCCAGAAACCCTGAACTTTCCCCCTCCTGCCTTCCCCGCCCCTCTCTCCATTCTACTTTCCCTCACAGATAGCCCTGTCCAGTCTGGTTCTTTTCCTCTCTGCTCTGGACTCTTCCAGATCCCTCTGGATATTCTTTTCCTCGCCAATAAAAACCTTTTCCCCTAACTATGGAGAAGCCATTCCTGCGATATCTTTGGAGTGCTCCTCATATACAATATCCAGGGACAGCTACATGAACATAGAAATCTGAATGTAGATTCTGCCTGTGCGAGAAAATATTATATTTGTCTTTATGAGCCTAGAGTATTTCATTTCTATATCCCTGAGCAAGGATCTGTGGAGTAGGATGTCTAGTCCTTTGGGTATAAGCCAAGGATGTTATAGTTGGGCATATGGTAGATTTATTTTTAGCTTTTTGAGAATTCTCCTCACTGATTTCCAGAGTGGCTTGCATAGGTTTGCAACCTCCCCAACAGGGAACCAGGGTTCTCCTTTCTCTACATCCTTCCCTACATTTGCTGCTTTGTTGACCTTAGCCACTCTAAGATCTCAGATTTGTTCTTATTTGCATTTTCCTAATTGCCAAGGATGATGAGCACTTTTTTTTTTTTTGAGATATTTCTTAGCTATTTTTATTTCTTCCTTTGAGAACTCTCTGTTCAGATCCACGGTTTACTTTTTTAATTGGGTTGTTTGTTTTCTTAACTCTTTGTTTTCTGAGTTCTTTATATATTAAAGATATTAAGCCTCTGCCGGACATTTAGCTGACAGATGGCAAAGATTCACTCCTATTCTGTGGGTTTTCTCTTTACTTGGTTGTTTCTTAAGCTGTGTAGGAGCCTTTCGGGTTTTTTGAAGCTCTACTTGTTAATTGTTGGCACCAATTCCTGGGGATCCTTGCCTTCACCCACATCATGAAGGACACTGGTAACAGTTTCAGGTCTCCCATTGAGGTCTTTGGTCCATTTGGAAGTAGTTATTGTGTAAGGTGATGGATACAGGTCTAACTTCATTTTTAATCTGATGACCTTAAGTTCAATCCATTTCCCTGCAAATATCATGGTATCTATTCATCTGTGGCTAGACCTCAAGGGTAGCACAATCTTCTTGGCTATGCTAAACAGTGCCTCAGTAAAGCTGGGTGTGCAAGTGCCTCTGTGGTACGCGGACTGAGAATGTTCATATCATAGACAACCTATGATAGTTCTAATTTAGGATGTGAGGTACCTCCTTAGTAGCTGATTTCAAGTCTCTATTCTTCCCAGTGCTGTATGAGGCTTCCTCTCCATATCCTCGGTAGCATTTCTTGTGGTTTGTTTTCCTGATAGTTATTCTGACTCTGGTGAAATATAATTGCATTTTTTTGATGACTAAGGGTACTGAGCACTTTATTTTATTTCTTCTTCTCCTTTTTATGAACTGCCTATTCAATCCATTATCCCATTTATTACTAGATTTTTTTTCTTTTTAGTGTTTAACTTTTGAAGTTTTTTTCCACTAGTTAAAATTTGCATTTCTTTTTTTTTATAGTGTGTGTGTGTGTGTGTGTGTGTGATTTCTTTTTTTTT